>NC_059391.1:17231666-17542500 GCF_019703515.2 Myxocyprinus asiaticus
CTGATAGCGGGTTTTAAAGATACTGGTAACTAAAGTGGTGGAAAAGGCAGTTAACCAATTAATCATCCAATAGTTTTTAAAACGTATTTATAAAAGGCTACAGGTGTCCAAAATGAATAAAATCCCAAATGCAGGGACAGGGACTTGGCTCCGTTTAAAGTATATTTTATGTATTTACCAAATTAAGCTTTTAATAGCCTATATATTCTCCAGATTAAGGATTTTGTATTTATATAGACTGTATATATCACCAGACAAGGTTTTCTATTATTATTCACAAGATACGAAGTTGGAGACACAATGTATGTGGTGATGGGGCACGTTTCTGTATAGCTGGATTTATCTTTTCATGTCCTTGCTTCACTTTAGAACACTTGATTTATCTAATCAAAATAACCAAATTTGCACTGAAGTGAGGGTTGTTCTGTAGAACCATTTTTTTCTAACCGTAGAATCCTCTAGTGCCGGCTAAGGAGGAATAAAATAAACTATCTGCAACTATCGGTATTGATTTTTGCAGGTAAAGAATACTTCCAAAAAGCAACTTTTTTTTATCAAAAAGCAACAATTAATTGGTAAAACTGATATATCGGTCTAACTCCGTTAATGATAATATTTTTTTCAAGGCTTTGGAGATGAAGTACTCGGATGGGAAGTTTGATGCAAACCTGCACCTTAGAACTCAGGTAGATCAGCTGACCGGCCGTAACGAGGAGATACGACAGGAGATGAAGGCTGCTAGAGAAGAAGCGGCAAACACTCTCAATCAGCTGACGAAAGCTAATGAGAAGGTAATAACCCAAAATAATACTGCAAAAAAGTCAAACATTTACCTGCTTCAAAAATGTACATTTTTAATTCAAACGTTTTTAAATCACTGTTGCTAGTTCATTCAGAGAGGGACCCCTCTTGTTTGTGTTATTCTTTGGCTAGATTGCTCACTTGGAAAGTGAAGTTGAATCAATGAGAAAATCAGCTGGTAGTTCCATCCCTCACAAGACATTATCCTTACCTGAACAGATGATGCCAACTAGTGCTGAGGTCATCAGTTCTTTTAATGAGTATATGGTACAACTCCTACAGGTGTGTGTCAGTGAAGTTAATGTATCATTTTAAAACAGTAGAGTGCATCATGTTATACATACAGAAACTTTATATAATAATAAAGAGTTTTTGTAGAATACATAATATTGAGACTTCAAATATGGATATTTAGGAGATCAAAAACAAGGATGACTCCATCCAGCAGCTTGACTCAGCTTTGGAAGAGTATAAAAGGAAATTTGCAGTGATCCGCCATCAACAAGGACTACTGTATAAGGAGTACCAAAGGTATGCCAGGCCAACAAATTGGTGTGGGGAAAAAAATGTATTCCGTAATATATAAAAGCATTATATTTTTTCACCTTGTTTGCTTTGCTTCAGTGAGAGGGAGTCTTGGCAGAAAGAGAGAGATTCCTTTGCAGAGCTGAAATCTAAACTGGAAGAACAAAGGGAGGTGGATGCTGTTAAAATCAAGGAGTACAATGTAAGTCTCTGGAGTTCTTCGTTTTATGGATGCACCAAATGAGAATGGAGATATCTATAATAAAGTGATAACACTTAAGGAATAGTTCACCCAAAAAATGAAAATGCTGTCATCATTTTCTAGCCCTCATGTTGTTCTAAACCTGTATGACTTGCTTTCTTCCATGGAACATAAAAGGAGATGTTCGGCAGAATGTTAGCCTCAGTCACCAGTCACATTCATTGTATAGAATAAAGATGCAATGAAAATAAATGGTGACTGAGGCTAACATTCTGCTAACATTTCTTTTTGTATTACGTGGAAGAAAGTCATACGTGTTTAGAACAACATGAATGACAATTATTGTTATTATAATTATTATTAAAAAGAAGCAGAAGAATAACATTATAAATATTATTATTAATAATAATACGTATTGATAATAATAGTAATCTAATAATAAATATGATTAATAATCCTAATAATAACACTATTCTTATTCTTGTTGTTGTTGTTAATTATAACGATAATAATAAAAATTCTAATAATAATAATAATAAATAAATGAACAAATTATTAAATTACTAAATTGTATAATTATTCAAAATAACCAATATACAGATAGAAAAGGAACATTAAGTTTTTCATATATAAAATTAGCCCTCCAATTGTTGGATCCAGTCAAAGCAATGGTGATAATTAAAAAAAAAAATCTCTAACATTGATGAATATTTATTATATTGCTACTTTATTACATTATCCATTTAGTTTTTAAAGGTTATCAGCTACATTTTGGTTTATGCATGTCTACTAATCACATAAAGTACCATCAGATCTAGAGTTCTAATTCGTCCACATTCACATGTCTCATTCTCACACGTCTTATTATGTGCTGATTCTCAGCACTGTATAGAGGCTCTTGAAAAGGACCCAAGTGAGATCAGACAGGAGCTGTCTGAGATGGCACGAAAGATGATGGTTCTCAGGGTGAACGAGAAGTGTCTGACGAGACGTTATACAACTCTGCTGGAGCTAGAGCAGCACTTGAGAAAGGAGAATGACAAACTGAAGGATGACTTAACCCAAATGGAGGCCGCAGTCACAGAAAGGATCGGCTACCTGCAGAGATTCAAGGTATAGCAGCCTTGGTACTTCACCTTAAAATAGCTTAATTATTTTATGTATCAAATGTCAAGATATGGCAAAAAGAGTATAAATCATAATGTGGATATAATGCAATTTATAGACAAATGAAATGTAGGGTTTATTGTTTGAATAAAAAAAAAAAATAAGATCTTATATTGTCGGCTTCCCATATCATCCTCATCAATGCCAATAATAAAAAATAATTTAGTTTGCAATGGTTATGCAACTATGCTAAGGTTACACATTAAATGATTCCAAATATATGGCAATTTCTTACTGTAAACTTGCTTTGCCTTCAGGAAATGGCAGCTTTCAAAATGGCGGCCCTGCAGAAATCCCTTGATAATAGTGTTCCTGCCTCAGAGCTGGAGAGAGCCAACAAACAATACACTGAGCTCACTATCAAGTATAGAAACCTCTTGCAGAAAGACAATCACCTCATTCAGAAGACAACCACCCTGGAGCATCTTGAGGTAAATCTTCTGAAAGTTTGATTAAGCAACACGAGGCCCATTTATTTATTTTCTTCTTTACCATACTCTCCTTTGATTTCAGAAAGAGAACGTCTCTTTACATGAGCGCATTAGTTCCATCAATAAAGAGCTTGAGATCACCAAGGAAAAGCTTCACACTTTGGAGCAGGCCTGGGAAAACATCAGCACAACTGGTAAACTTCTCTGTTAATTAATTACATTAAAGGGACCGTTTGTCCAAAAATTAAAGTTCTGTCATCATTTACTCACTCTCATGACATTCCACACTAATATGACTTACTGTCTTCCATAGAACACAAAAGTTGCAGTGAATGGGAAATGAAGCTATCATGCTTTAAAAAGGATGCAAAAGCACCGTAAAAGTATCATTATAGTGGTCTGAAAAGTCTTGAGTATTTTGAAAGTCTTCAGAATAAAAACTATGGCTTTGTGTGAAATTAAACAAAATGTAAGTTATGTGTATTTCATAATGACTCATTTAGTAGTCATTTTAGGTGCAAGTAGCCATCCATTTTTTAAACTCCAAAACTTATATGGAGAATCGCCCTTGAGCAACCTGGAGTAGATGCCTTGCTCGAGGACACAATGGCGATAGCTTATGAATCGCCCCTTGCAGGGTTCAAACCTAACACCTTTTGGTTACTAGCTCAGATTCTTAACCTAAGAGCTACATCTAAACATTAATAAAGGTCATAATTAGGGTTGTGTACGACGTTGCTACAATGTTCTCAGGTTGACCTGTTGCCCCTGACCTCATGCATTTATTGGACCTTTGATCGTTTTTGTTGACGTTGAATGTTTGGTCCCCACAGGTGGTGAGAACAGTATGGACAAAGCAGCCAAAGCCCTGGCCAACAGCGAGATCATATCCGTGTCCAGACGCATCACTACGCTGGAGATGAAGGAGCTGAATGAACGACAGAGAGCCGAGCATGCTCAGAAGATGTACGAGCACCTGAGGAACTCCCTCAAACAGGTTGAAGAGCGCAACTTTGAGCTGGAGACCAAGTTTGCTGAGGTGGGTCTGAAAAAGAGCAGTGCTGTTGCTTCAGAATTTAGAGATTAGTTCCTCTTATTATCTGAAGAAAAGTGTCCCTACATGGTTTTTTGGGTCAAATATAGCCCAAAACGAAACGTACAAAACATTAATTAATTAATGAAACTTAAGTTTTAACAACATTCCTATGTTGTTACCTGTTCCCAACTGTAAAAAAAAAATGTATGCGTAAGCGTATGCACAAATATGTAAGCATATTTTATTTGTTTACTGTCACTGCAAAACGATGACGGATAAATACCCAAAATATTTGTCACCACAACTGTAAATGCTGTCTATACTGTACCATTATTATCTTTATGCTAAAGCGTAATATGCTAAACCTTTGTCATAAACTAATTTTTAGTGCTTATTTGTTTCTGGGTTTAGCTCACAAAGATAAACCTGGAGGCTCAGCGAATGGAGCGTGAGCTCAGGGACGAGCTGGCTGACAGTGTCAGTAAACACATCAGCAACGCAGATCGCAAGCGAATCACCGAACTGGAGAAAACAGAGGCTGAACTGCGGATCGAAGTGTCCAAGTTAGTGTGATCACACATACGCATGTATAGTATGCATCCTACAGTGTATTCTGTGCAGGAATAAAGACTCTGTAACATTATATATGCAAAATACACTCCAGCCAGGTCTCTTAAGCAACCAAATTGGCCCGGTTGGTAGGGAGGGTAGAGTCACATGGGGTAACCTTCTCATAGTCGCGATTAGTGGTTCTCGCTCTCAGTGGGGCGCATGGTAAGTTGTGCGTGGATCATGGAGAATAGCATGAGCCTCCACGTGCGGAGTCTCCGCGGTGTCATGCACAACGAGCCACGTGATAAAATGCGCTGATTGACAAGTCTCAGAAGCGGAGGCAACTGAGACTCGTCCTCCGCCACCCGGACTGAGGTGAGTAACCGTGCCACCACGAGGACCTACTAAGTAGTGGGAATTGGGTATTCCAAATTGGGAGAAAAATAAAAAACAATACTGTATCTGCAGATTGCGAGAGGTATCGGATGTGGCGAAAATGCAGGTGTCCACTCTGGAGGCCAGACAGCAATCAAGAGAGAAGGAGGTAGAGAGCCTGAGGAGACAGGTCTTAGACTACCAGGTATGATTTTATTCTTTTAACCATAAAGGGGATATTGTAGTTCATCAAAAAAAACAAAAAAACACTCCCACTCATATCATTCCTAACCTTATGACTTACTTTCTTCTGCAAAACATAAAAGGTGAAGAATGTTCGTGCAGTTCTTTTCCATACAAAGAAAGCAGACAGTGACCTGAGGCTATCAGGCTCCAAGAATGCACCATAAAAGTACTATCAAAGTTGTCCACATGACACTTGCGCTATATTCCAAGTCATCAGAAGCCATACGATAGCTTTATTTGAGGAATATAAAAAAGTCCTTATTCACTGCTAATCTTTCCCTAAGCTGTAGCTCTCAAATATAATTTGTTTCTCTATTCAAAGAGCAATTTTCACTTGCTTCATTAGGACTGGATTAAAAATATAGATTTTTCGATGCATTGCGATCTTCCTTTGAACAATCTCGATTCTTAAAGGGATTATTCACCCTAAAATGAAAATTCTCTCATCATTAACTCACCCTTATGCCATCCCAGATGTGTATGACTTTCTTTCTTTTGCAGAACACAAATGAAGATTTTTAGAAGAATATCTCAGTTGTGTAGTTCCATACAATGCAAGTGAATCTGTGCCAAAATTCTCTCAAAAGACTCCAGTGGTTAAATCCATAGTTTTTGAAGAGAGATGATTGGTGTGGGTGAGAAACAGGTCAATATTTTAAGGTGCACTTAGTAAGATTTTAGCAAGGATTTAGCTGGCTCTTACTCATCCCATCGGTCCCAGAAGTAGTTTGTGGTTATGGACTCTATACTGACACCCATCATCCTGGAGTGCTGTCACTTCTTATCAAATGTGCTTGTTTATCATCTGTTTTGTTACTTTTAATCTGTGTTTTCATCCATCTCATATTACACACATTCCTATAATGGACATTCTTCTATCCAATCCTAATGAATTTTTGCATGTTGTTGTGTGCCGGACTGTGACCGGACAGCCGTGACTTGCGAGCTCTTGGCTGGCTGAACACCGCTCTTGGCGTTTTATGTTGTGCTGCTTATCCGTGATCTGTGCCATGAGAGCTGCAGGTCATAGCTGTTTGTTTCATCATTCCAGCAGGGACCTCTTGTTTGGACATTTGATCTTTCTACTTTTACTCATTCTGTTTGAACTGTCTGGTGAATCACACTCCTGTTTGTCAATACCGTACCATCATTGGCACTATTGATGACCATTGCATGACACAGTATCATGTGCTGTCAACATGGCAGCACCCATGAGGGGGCAACCTGCTTCATGTAAAATTAAACAGCTTTTATAGGGTTTCTGATATGAGTCTTCATCTCACATGATTGTAGATCATTTTCAACATATTTCTAAAAAATGCTATTCAAGTCTTTGTGTAAAACTTTTTTAATTAGCAAAAGCTTAGTGCACCTTTAAGTCCATTTTTACCATAAATTCTTCTCCCTGCCCAGTGGGTGTTAAAAACAAAAGAAGAATGTAAAATTAAAAGTGAAAGTGGAGAGCGATAGTCAAAAAGGACTTAAATATTTAACTGTTTCTCAACCACACCTATCATATTACTTTAGAATATATGGATTTAAACACTGGAGTCTTATGGATTACTTTTATGCTGTGTTTATGTGCATTTTGGAGCTTCAAAATTTTGGCACCCTTGCATTGTTTGGACCTACAGACCTGAGATATTCTTCTAAAAATCTTAATTTGTGTTCTGCAGAAGAAAGAAAGTCATACACATCTGGGATGGCATGAGGGTGAGTAAATGATGAGAGAATTTTCATTTTTTTGGTGAACTATCCCTTTAAATCCCAAGACTGATATTTTACTCTTCGTGGAAACCCTCTACAATGCAAGTAAAACACTTGTGTATGCGATCAAATTTTCTGCTTTGCGACTAAAATGTCTGTGATTAGCCACTGGCTTTAAACTTTCAGATTTCACTCACCCATGGTTGAGTAGTATAATGATGAAGAAGTTTAGCTCCATGATCCTTTCACTGCCTGTTAAGATTAAAAGTTTGGTTTGACTCATTCTGTGTGTCCAAAGAGGAGATCCACACAATCTGTATGCATATTGGATTATGTATTTTTTTAATACCCTCAGTTGAGATCACCAGTCAGTTGTTGATTAAAAACACACAAAAAAAGAAACAATTAATTCTAATTACACATAGCATGTATGCGTTAAAAAAGACATGCAACTCCACTCACATAAATATGTACTCACTGGCTGATGCCGGTAGACTTAAAGAGACAGTAAAGATTTTGGAAGTGTTCAACATATCAAATGTAAATATTTGTAAATAGAATGTTACTATTTTATGTATGTAAACAATAAACATGTAACAAAAAATATTTATGCAATTTAATATTTGCAATTTTAGGGGGCCTGGGTAGCTTAGCAAGTAAAGACGCTGACTACCACCCTTGGAGTCGCGAGTTTGAATCCAGGGCATGCTGAGTGACTCCAGCCAGGTCTCCTAAGCAACCAAATTGGCCCAGTTGTTAGGGAGGGTAGGGTCACATGGGGTAACCTCCTCGTGGTCGCTATAATGTGGTTCACTCGCGGTGGGGCACGTGGTGAGTTGTGCATGGATGCCGCAGAGAATAGCGTGAAGCCTCCACACGCGCTATGTCTCTGCAGTAATGCGCTCAACAAGCCACGTGATAAGATGCATGGGTTGACGGTCTCAGACGCGGAGCAACTGAGATTCGTCCTCTGCCACCCGGATTGTCACTACGCCACCACAAGGACTTGGGAATTGGGTATTCCAAATTGGGGAGAAAAAAATAATATTTGCAATTCAAATTCAGCTACAATGTGACCAATATGATAATATATCCTATTATTAAAATATGAGAATATCCTAATTGCACATCCCTTTCATCCCTTTCTCAGGCTCAGTCTGATGAGAAAGCCCTCGTCGCCAAACTCCACCAGCACATCGTTGCCATCCAGCTGAGCGAGACCACTGCCATCAGCCGACTAGAGGCTGCTACCGTGCGCCTTCAGAAACTTGAGGCGCAAAAGCTTCGGGCTGAACAGCAGCTTGATGCCCAGCAGCAGGCGCTGTGGCATGCGAGACAGGAGGGTCACCAGCGAGCCAGACATCTACGCCACACCATCCAGGCCCTCCGTAGACAGTTCTCCGGAGCCCTGCCACTGGCCCAACAAGAGAAGTTTTCCAGCACAATGCTGCACCTGCAGGAGGACAGGGCAAGAGCCAGGGAGGAGGCACAGAAGGCAGAGGAGGAATGGAGGAGAGCAGAGGGGAAAGCACAAGAACTGGAGCTCAAGATGAAGGGGTTGGAAGAGCTTATAGCAACACTGAAGGACGCCAGAGGAGCTCAGAAAGTAGGTTGACTGATCGTGGTAATGAGTCAAAGAGTGTGATGAGATTTAAATGAATTCAGGAGTTTGCAGTGGCCCCAAATAAGAATATGGACTCTTTTGGACACTTGTCTGAATGTCAGTGTGTTATGTAGAAAATATCAAACCAAGTGGCATCTGTAAACAAATGGTGCTAGACATTTTCTCGGAACAAGCTGCACTTTCTGAGCCATTTTTTCAGTAACTTGGAATGATCAGACTTCTTTTTGTGAAATGTTTAGCTTGAAAAGTCTGTGCAAAGACCTTTTCTTTCCCCCTAAAATCTTTTTTCACTTTGGTTAATGAAAAATAGTGAGCTTGATCCTTCCTGTCTTGATATCTTAATGAACTTTCTTGTGTTTGTCATACTAAAATGCACTGGAAAGGATTCACATGTAAATCAAGTTACTCATCTGAAGGAAATTAGTATTTTACACTCAGTGACAAAGTTTAAAATGTATAAAACCCTGTAGGTAAGTGAGTGGCATAAGAAGCTGGAAGATTTTCGTCTTGTGGAAATGAGGCAGTGCAGAGAGCTCGGTGCCCAGAGAGAAGAGATCAAGTACCTAAAGAACATTGTGGCAGAACAGGAACACACCATCAGTGGCCTGGAAGAGGAGCTGGTGCAGCAGAATAATGTAAGACCTCCTTCAACAAGCATCAAATAGATATTTTTCCTTAGTCTTTCCATAGAATGTACATTCATGTGTCATTTCTGCAGTGATATCTAATTGTTAGTTTTTCTTGGGTCAGTTACTTGAGGAGCAGCAGATGATCTGGGATCAGCGGGAGGTGGAATTGGAGCGCCAGCTTGATACCTATGAGAAACAGCAGAATGAAATCCTAAGCACGGCTCAGAAGGTGCCGTCAATATTCGCATCAGCTCTGATTTGCATGTCAAATACAGGAAGCTATTTTTTTTTTTTTTTAGAGAGATCTTTTATTATAATTTGTACACAAGCATACTTTTAATTTCACAACCCCAGATGATTGTTCCTTGTTCAGAGTGTGTTACTGTACTCTGTTAAATGGGCAACTAAAATGCTGTTTAACTTCTCTTTAATTTGTGCTTTATCTGGATTTAGTTTGAAGAAGCCACCGGCTCTCTTCCAGATCCAAATCAGCCCTTGGCCCACCAGTTAGACTACGCTCTTGGAAAAATCAAGGAGCACGTTCGTACCATCCTTGAGACAAGAGCCACCTGCAAAGTTCTGGAAGAGGTACTTCCTCATCTCCGCTCATCATAGTTTGATCATGTGATATTCTACGTAAGCCATTAGATGAATTTAAAGTGTTACCAATACATCAGTCATGAAGTGTATGTTTAAAATTAACAAACGGGTGCTTTAACCCTTAAATGCTTGGGTGTTTCACCAAACATTATTACATACTCGGGTCTTTAGCGACCCAGCACATATAGATCTACAAATGGGTCTACAAAATGCCCATATAGTGTCACATTTTCATGACAATTAGAAAATAATAGAATAGAGTATATTCTGATATATTTTGATGTTTTGTTTTTCATATATCAAAGAGATGACGCAACAAATCTAGAACAGGATTCATTACTTCCAAACTGAAATTTCATGAGACGCAACTGGCTGTCAAATACATATTGAGGAGCACATAACACATAAGCTACACATGAGTCTAAATAGATGCACAACTTGCATAATCTCAGTAGTCCACACAAATGACAATAGACATATCATACTGTTCACGTGTTACACTTGCTATAGTTTACTTCCACATTGCTTCTTCGTCAAATAGCAATGTCAAATGTAAATCAAGCCAATCAGTGAAACAGCAGCGCCACTTTGAGTAACAAATTCCATATATAATATGTATGTGGACACGCATATGGAATACTGATCATTTAACATTGTCACACAGAAAATCAGCTTGATATAGTACTCGTTTGTTTTAATATAGTATTAAGAAATACATATTCTGTTATAGTAATTTATATATGAAATAATAATAAACATAAGATTTATGGAAGCGCAAATAAAAGTGACACCATTACATATCTAGGGTCTTTAATGTCCCTTTACACTTTTGGTAAATAAGTAGTTGTAAAAAATATATTTTACTTCATTTTTGCAATTTTGCAATTTTTTTTTTTTACACCATTCGAAAGAGAAGGATTTAGGAATACAAAAGACGTTTTGGTATAACTCCAAAAAAAATGACCCATCGAATGCATTAAAGAGTTGAGAAAACAGGCTCACAAAACTATTGCATGATCAAAACAATGCCGTTTTTCCATAATGCCTTTGGTTGTTCAGAAAAGAAAAGTTTGCATTACCAAATTGTGATGTTTGAGCAGAAGCTGAAAGAAAAAAACGCAGCCTTATGGACGGCAGAACAGAACGTCTTATCCCGAGACAAAGTGATCAATGAACTGAGGCTCCGCCTACCAGCCGCTGCAGAGAGAGAGAAGCTCCTGGCTGACCTGAGCAAACAGGAGGACTCAGAGAGCCAGCCTGCCCTGAAGGTCGCCCACCAGACCATCAACAACCTGCAGGGCCGCCTGGATCAGAAAGAGGAGGTTCTCAAGAAGTACCAGAACCTGTTAGCAAAGGCCCGACAGGTGCCTAATGACTTTTTCAGTTAGCTTTTAATATTACTCACCACATGAGGGATAATATTTTGGAATTACACAATGTAGCCAAATGTGAGCAAATATTATGATTATGTTCTTTCTGTTCCTCTAACAGGAGCAGGAGGAGATGGCCAAAAGGCATGAGGAAGATGTCAGGGCCCTGCATCAGAAACTGGACATTTACATGGACACATCACTGGACCGCTTCAAACAGACTGCACTGGTAAATTTTATCAAGAGTGTTCTTTGTAAAACTACAATACCTGATAGCATGTCTGAATTGGTCTCCTGTGCTCAGGAAGCCACCTCTTATATATTAAAGTGATGACTTTGTAAGATGTGTTCCTGGATCTACTAGATAGACTTAGTGCTGCTGTCTTATAAAACCTATAATTTGGGGCCTGGGTAGCTCAGTGGTAAAAGACGCTGGCTACCACCCCTGGAGTTCGCTAGTTTGAATCCCAGGGCGTGCTGAGTGACTCCAGCCAGGTCTCCTAAGCAACCAAATTGGCCCGGTTGCTAGGTAGGGTAGAGTCACATGGGGTAACCTCCTCGTGGTCGCTATAATGTGGTTCGTTCTCGGTGGGGTGCGTGGTGAGTTGAGCGCGGATGCCGCGGTGGGTGGCGTGAAGCCTCCACACGCGCTATGTCTCCGTGGCAACGTGCTCAACAAGCCACGTGATAAGATGCGCGGGTTGATGGTCTCAGACGCGGCGGCAACTGGGTTTCATCCTCCGCCACCCGGATTGAGGCGAATCACTACGCGACCACGAGGACTTAAAAGCGCACTGTGAATTGGGCATTCAAATTGGGTGAAAAAGGGGAAAAATCTAAAAACAATAAAAAAACAAATTTTTTAATTAATTAAAAAACAAAAAAAAACACAAAAAAAAACAACTATAATTTCCCTTTGACTTCAGTGGTAGTTTATGGGTAGGGTTAGAGATAAGGTTAGCACTATATGTGTTTGATAGGACCAACAAAAGTTGTTGATCCCTGAGCATCTCCTGCTTTTCAAAATCATGGTCAACTTACATTGGCTTTATCCTTTATTAGGAGCTAATGAAGAAACCCACCATCACAGTACCGACCTCTAAGCACCTGGTGCGGTTGGCAGAAATGGAGCAGACGGTGGCTGAGCAAGACAATTCCCTCTCCTCTCTGACACACAAGCTAAAGATCGTCACTGCAGAACTGGACCAACAGAGACAGGTGACAGCTGCACATGCCATGGAACATGCAGCAGAAACAGCCAGGTAAATAAGATAATGCAATCTCTAATTTAATAGACGCTAACCGGGTTTAGTTTTACATAGAACAAAAAAAACAAGACTACTGAATCTTTTTAGACTACTAGAAGACTGCTATCTTTCTACTCTGTAATAACTGTCTGCCTGTGTGAAAAAATATTGATTTGTTTGATCAATTAATGTTCTTTTAATTCAAAGACTGGAGGAAAGACATGCTGTCCAAATGAAAGGCCTATCACAGGAGGCTGAAGAGCTGAGAGCTCAGCTCACTCAGAGGGAAAAAGAACTCCATTATCTTCGCACTGAGCTGGAGGCCCAGAAAGAGGCAAATGTCAGGTCACCATCCAACACCATGAAGAACCTTGTGGAGCATCTGAAGACTCAGCTGACCCTCAAAGAGAAACAGCTAAAGGTACCATACAATGGATTAAGTGGAATTCTTCAGGATATTTTTATTGATGGTTTGCATGTGACCATGACTAAGATCAGTGTTTGATTCCTCATCTGCAGGCTCTCAGTAAAGCTCTCTTGGAACTGCGTGCAGAGTTGACATCTCAAGCAGAACAGCAGATCATTGCCAGTGCTGCTCAGAAGGAAGAGGCCCTCAACGTTCAGCAGATTGTCGACAAGCAGACCAAAGAGCTGAGGGTAAACAATTTAAAATCAGTAATGACTTTTACATGGAGGAAAAGATAACCGTAAACCCTAAAATCCTTACACTAATCCTAAACCTGTACGTAAGGGGCCATTCACACACAACACATTCTTGGTTTAAAAAACAGTTAGACACATTGCTGCAGATTGGAATAGAACACAGTAGTATGAGACACCTTTTAAGTTTAATTTCTTGTCACTTGACACGACGTCTTAAAAATGCAGCTCTAATGGCGCTAGATGCTGAAAAAAGGTCTCAGATGTCCATCTAGCATGTTTACATAGACTGACAATAAAAATGTTTTGCAGATGTATGCAAGAACGGGTCCTGCGTGAACTGGCCCTTAAGCTGACCCTAAACCCTTTCCTAAAGATTCTATTCTAAACTCTTACCTTAACCCTAAACACTTTTTTAACCCTAAAATACTAATCTTTCTGTATAACTTGACCCTAAGACCCTGTTTACACCTGGTATTAAGAGGGGTTTGGGGGAACCGATCACATGTGGTCAGCACTAAATACAGGTCTAAATGGGGTCTAAAACGTTTTGTGATCGGATCACAAAAACCACATACGGAGGTAGTTAAAAACGCATGTGTCCACGTTACATTTGAGGCGTAAACCCCCCAAAAAAGGTGTAAACCCCTCACCCGTCAATCAGCCGCTGTGCTTAAATAAGAGTTTAAACTTTGCCAGTTACTAGCGGCTTTAAAAGGAAAAAATTGTCCGATCTGAAAATGTGAAAAAGCGAATACATACACAGGTGCGAGAACTTCACAGATCTTTTCTGATATCAATATGCAGAGACACAAATGAGAAGCATGAAAATCTGAAGCTCCTTTGATATAGGTACTTCACTAAAAGTACAGAGATCTGTTGCGTTTGTGCTTAGATTAAATTTTAACTGCATCTGCGAGAAACAGCGAGCTGGTTTTATTCACACTTTTTTGTCTTTTATGATTTTTTGTGGTTTATTATCATGCAGACATATTGATTGATGTCGTCATGAAACTAAGACCCTCCGCTTGAAATCTGAACACAAGAGGTTACAGTAAACGCATTAGCGATCAGGTGTAAACAGCGATGTGTCTCACCTGACCACTTGTTCTCAGATCACCCGAGACGCATCTTAATTCCAGGTGTAGACAGGGTCTCTATCCTCACCCAACCCTAACCTACAAACTTTGTTTATAAAAATATAATATCCCTGTGTTTCTTTTCAGGCATGTGTGAGGGACCTCAATGAAGAGCTTCAGGGAGCTAAGGAGGGTGTACGAGCAGCAAAAGCCAGAGAAAACTCCCTGAGAGAAGAACTGGAGAGCTTGAACAAAGATCTTCAGAGGAGCCAAAAGACTCAGAACAAACTGCAGAGTGAAAAAGAGGCCCTGGAGGACCAGCTGATTGAGCTCAAGAAGAAGGTTGAGAGGCTCAGCAATGGCCTTCAGGTCAGACCGCTAATATGTTTTTATTATTATTATTATTATTATTAAGTGTGGTTTGTATCTGTTCAGTGCCATGATAGTTCAGCCAAAAATAAAAATTCTGTAATTATTTACTCACCCTCATGTTGTTCCATACTTTATTTTCCATACAATGAAAGTGGATGACTGAAGGCCCAGTTATACTTTTAAGTTTTTCTGCGTTCCGTATCGGATTGCACCCGGTTGACTGCGTTGCCTTTCAAAGTATACTTTTTTGATTGGGAGCGATTACGGACGTGTTAGACGTATGCCCACTACAAATGCTTTGTGATACTTTGCATTATGCATACTGTGCGCATTCCAATCAGCAACACGGACAAATTAAGTATACTTCGGCCTTGAGACTGTCCTTAATATTCTGCCTAACATCTCCTTTAGTGTTCTACAGGGGGAAAAAGTCATTGAGGTTTGGAACAACATTAGAGTAAATGATAACAGAATTTTCATTTTTGGCTGAACTAACCCTTTAAGGTCTTTGTGTTTGTACCAAAGTGGCTCAAAAACACATGGACAGCGAGTCAGCAGCCTTTTCTCTTGAAACTATGGGCTGTTTCACAGTGTCTGGATAAACAGAGCCCTTCTATTACGGCAGTGAATACGTCTAGACACCATTGTGCAGCTCCTTGCTTTTATCAGTATTTGTGTCCTCTGGGAGAAAATAAACTGAGGCTTAATTACATATTTGCTTGTATAATCATAGTCCTCTCCACTCATGCAGCAGTGATGTTTGCATGGAAGTTTCACAATAACAGTGTGTCATTACATGCAGCTCCACAAAATATTTACACTTTAAGTACATTGTTCATTAGAATAACTGTACTGTGTACTTAATTACAGATTACTAAATGCACTGTACTTCAAGTACTGTAATTACTGATGTAGACTATTATATGATCACTGTATTGTAAAGTATTGCCCAATTTGTATCATTGTGACTTTTCTCATAATTGGGTTTGCATACATTTTATACATTCATGACTTACGTATATAGGTATAGTTTTGAGATATTGCTATGACATGAT
Organism: Myxocyprinus asiaticus; assembly: GCF_019703515.2. Lineage (NCBI taxonomy): Eukaryota > Metazoa > Chordata > Actinopteri > Cypriniformes > Catostomidae > Myxocyprinus > Myxocyprinus asiaticus. Next base: position 17,247,345 of record NC_059391.1, read on the forward strand.
AATAACAAATAATACATGACAATAACAATAAAAATAAGTGTTATAAGGATATTCATTAAATGTGTCTCTGTTTTATGCATGTTTATTTGGTGTGTATGTGTAGGCTCAGGTTGAGAGTGATGGCCCCACTGTAGAAGCTCTGCAGAAAAAGATCCGTAAGTTAGAGCAGGAAATGGACAGGAAGAGTGTCTCAGAGCCCACAGACAAGAGAACTGTACTGAAGGAAGACAAGGTGAACAACAACCTTACTGTATATTTCAATGTTACAGAAAAATACTCTTTCCCTCTTGCACCAACATTACGCAGAACTGTTATTGTAATCTTGATATTAGTCATGAAACTTGTTAGAGAATATGTTATCGTTTTGACTGCTGAAAACTTGAGACATAGAGGTATGAGACAGGTATGAATTTTCATGCATTGCATTTATAGACTGTTTTTGTATTTGCAGTCCTCTAAAGAAGAAATCGTGAGGTGGGAGGAGGGTAAAAAGTGGCAAGCCAGGATGGAGAAGGTGCGTAACATTCTCAAGGAGAAGGAGAAGGAAACGGATTGTCTGTCCAAACAATTAGCCACCGTCAAAGAACTTTATGGCAGGTCAGTGCCATGATACTTAGTACTTAAATTTGTTTGATAAATGTTAACATTGAGCTTTAAGATTTAGTAGAATAGTGAGATTAAAAGAAAGATTTCCAATCACTTATTTACTGTATGTTTTCTAATGTTCATGAAGATTGGAGCAGGAGAAAGTGAGTCTGCAGAAGAAACTCAAGACTAGAGGAGTGACGGCAGACCAGGTTGTTGGTGCACGGACCCTCGAGGTGGACAGAGAGGTTGAGGAATTGAAAACAAGAAACGCTGAATTGGAGCAGCAAATCAAAATGATAAAGTACTATCTGCTATTTTTGGTTTCCATCCCTAAAACTCTTGAAGAGTCATCAACTTTTATTGTGTTCATCATTGTCAATAGTGTTTACATCATAGACATTTGCTTTTTTGTTGATTGGAAGTGAAAAATTTAGTTCTTTTTAAGTAATTTTAATGTGTACGGTTGGTGGTTTAGGCAGCAGCAGGCTTTACCGCGTGATGCTGCAATGGAGGACATCACCATCCGGAATCGTTATCTTGAAGAGAAACTTCACTCCTTGGAGAACCAACTGTCCAAGGAGCCCCCATCCAGACCATCTGTAGGTGCAACTTCCTAAATTGCAGTTAAACATCTTGCCAATAAATGTCATCCATCTCTGTTCTCTAAATCCACTTTCACACTTCCTTTCAACCCTGTTTCTTTCTCCATATCTCCTTTCCTCCTCTGATAATGAAGGACAAACATGTGGCATCACCATCTCAGCTTGGTTTGTCCTCAAAAGTTGTTCGTTCTGTGACTTCCAATGTCAGTGAATCTGAACAAACTCAGTCCTTTTTATTAACAAAAAAATTAACTGCAACTGAAGAAAGCAGAGCAGAGGAAAATGAAGACAAATCAGTTACTGTAGGGAAGAGCGCTGTAGATTTAGCAGAAGATTTGTTGAACACTGACAAAAATGAACGAGAAGAAGCAGATCATAAAAATGGATCTGTTGATAAAGAAATACCAGATGAGTCTCTGGGTCAAGAGTATATAGCAGCTGAACTCAAGATTGTTGGTGAGGAGATGATGGACAAGGCTTCAGGAGATGATAAACTGGAAGGTAGCAGTCAGACAGAGCCAGAGATGACAAAAAAGCATGTTGAGGATTACCAAAAAGAGGGAGAGAAGGAACAAGAACATGATGAATCTGAAGAACACCATGCTCAGACTTTCAAAACTGAAGGTGAGCCAAAACAGGATTTGAAAACATCTGCAGCACCTGAAAAGTGCCAAGAAAGTGAAAAAGCTCTCACCAGGGAGAAGACCTCTAATTCAAAACTGACATCTGAGGAAACAATGGCCGGGGAGAAAACCAAGTCCTTTGTCACAGAGCCAGATCCTTTGTGGATCCAAGCGCTATTTTAAGTGCAGACTTTGAAGGTTCCCTTACTAAGGAACTAAACACAGATTTGACAAAGAATGAGCTTGACGTGACCGACAGCATTCTTGGACCATTAGAATCAGAAGCTACATTCCATTGTTACAAAGAACAGACAAAGAATAGCAAAATGAAAGTTTGAAAATCTCACAAGGTACCTTATGCAGTGGTCCGTAGGATATCCCAGCTAAATGCTTCTGTAAAGTTTCCAGTTGCCTGCACTATAGCTGTGCTGGCTGTCAGCTTGTGATTTTCTGGATTTGTGTCTGCATTCGTGCTAGAGGTTGACCGATAGTGGATTTTGCCAATACTGATAGTTAAGATGGTGGAAAAGGCCTATAACCAATTAATCAGCCGATAGTTTTTAAAACTGATTTATTTAATACTGAAACCCTTTCTTAGCCTTTTCTAACTATGACGGGCTCAGACATAGAGGCTACAAGAGCCCAAAATGAATAAAATCCTTGATGCAGTTTATTGTGCAACCAAAATCAAGTTTCCAGATAGTCGCATTTTTCTTTTCATGCACTCGCTGTAATTTAGAACACTTGATTTATCTAATCAAAATAACCTAATTTGCAGTGAAGTGAGGATAAAAATATGGATGAATATTGTCAGTCAGTGATTGTTTTTATTTCACCTCTAGAGGGTGCTGTTATACTGTAGAACCAAGTTGTTCTAACTCAGTGCTGGCTAAGAAGGAATAAATTAAACTATCTGCATAGGGGGGCCTGGGTAGCTCAGCAAGTAAAGACGCTGACTACCACACCTGGAGTCGCAAGTTCGAATCCAGGGTGTGCTGAGTGACTCCAGTCAGGCTTCCTAAGCAACCAATTGGCTCGGTTGCTAGGGTGGGTAGAGTCACATTGGGTTAGCCTCCTCGTGGTCGCTATAATGTGGTTCTGACTCTTGGTGAGTTGTGCGTGGATGCCATGGAGAATAGCGTGAAGCCTCCACACACGCTAGGTCTTCATGGGAACGCGCTCAACAAGCCACATGATAAAATGTGCAGATTGACAGTCTCAGTCACTTAGGCAACTGAGATTCGTCCTCCGCCACCCGGATTGAGGCGAGTCACTATGCCATCACGAGGATTTAGAGCACATTGGGAATTGGGCATTCCAAATTGGGGAGAAAAGGGGAGAAAATCCCTTTTTTTGCCGAAACACCTTTAGTGTCAAACAGAAACTATCTGCACCGATTAATCTGTGAAACCAATATATCGGTCTGCCTCTAGTTTGTGCCATAGCAGCTTTATCTTTGTATTGCAAACTTTCCATCCTGCAACTAGTTTTAAAAATGAATTACCTCCCTTTATTACAAAGTCACAGTTTTTAGATGTAAAAATCTGCATCCCTGTCCTGGAAAAGCATATCAAGGAATGAGAGATAGTGTGCATGTGTGTGTATTGTTTAGTTGGCTATTGTTTATGACATTAGCATCACTTTATTGTTTTTGCAGACATCTGGCAGAGGTTCTGGTACTCCATCACAAAGAGAACATGAGCTCCAAAAAGAGAACCTCAAGTTGTCCACAGAAAACCTGGAGCTTCGCTTTCAACTGGAACAAGCAAACAAGGACTTACCACGTCTAAAAGTACAGTACAAGTCAAAGTTATTACACCTGCATTATTTACTTTATACTGTCTGGTCTACGTATAGGGATTGCTTTACTCATTTTTTCATTTTTCTCTCTCTTTATATGAAGGATCAGGTGTCTGACCTCAAAGAGATGTGTAATGTTCTGAAGAAAGAGAAAGCTGAAGTGGAGAAGAAGCTCAGTCATGTTCGAGGGGTAAGTGCCAACATCTGTGCAGACTTAAAAACAGACCTTGGCTTCTCATCTCCACATTCATTTTTTATGCTCCTCTTGTGCAGTCTGGGCGAAGCGGGAAATCCATACCTGAGCTGGAGAAGACCATTGGGCTGATGAAGAAGGTAGTTGAGAAGGTTCAGAGAGAGAACGAGAGCTTAAAAAAAACATCAACAGGCAACGTTCAAGAGCAGCTTACCACACTGGAACGGGACCATGAGAAACTTAAGGTGCATGTTGAGAATGTGTTGAAAAGATGATATGAATAAGAATGTGTTGTCTTTATAAATATAACCACAATGGACTGAGGAATGTAGATTTGGAAGAAATTCTATTCTACAGTAATCTGTAAAAATGTGCAAATTCTTTCCTTTTTGTTACAGTCAGAATATGAAAAGATGAAAGGAAAATTAGAGGAACAGCTAAGTGCAAGACTTGAGTCAAAAACTAAAGGCATTGAGAAAATCATGATGGAAAATGAACGCTTGCGTAAAGATATTAAGAAGGTTTTTTTTTTTAATCACTTTAATTCATTACCTCTATGCTAAGAAAACATTTATGAATTTGGTCTAACTATGATAGTAGGTGTCAAATGATATTTTGCCAACTTGCAGGAAGCAGAGGCTGCAGAAAAGCTGAGGGTTGCAAAGGCCAGTCTTGAATTAACTAATGAGAAAGTGCGGGCAGAGCTTGAGGAGACCAACCAGAGGCTTTTATTAGCCCTGTCTAACAGGCCATCTTTAGAGGGTGCAGACAGCAAGACCTGGAAATCTTCTGTTGTGACTAGGTAGTATATTTATTTGAATCCCTAATTGGTTTTAAACACACACTCATTCAGAGCGTTTCAGTACTGATATCATATGCATGTAAAATCATCGTAAGATCAGTTTTCTATTTTTCTTCCATAAGATTATTTGAAAACAAGATGAAAGTACTTGAAAGTGAAATCTCCAAGAAAAACTCCAGCATATCAGAGCTGAAAGAGCAACTAAAAGAGGCAAATGAGAAGCAGCACAATACACAACACAATATCAGCCAGTTAAAGAAGCAAGTAAGACTCTGAACTCTCTATTGTTATTCAATCAATCAATTAATCATTAAAATCACATTATTCCGTCATTAGAGTGTGTACAAAAATAGAATATAATGGGGCACCTTTGCTTTTCCCCAGAGATCTAATTAGCTAATATGTGTCAACAGGTGGAACTCCTAAAAAACATCCCAATAGAAGCAACAACTGATGAAGGCCTTGCTAAAGAGTATCAGTCAGTAAGGTAAAGTGTTTAAGAGGGAAAAGCCTACCAAAATATTAAATGTTTTCACAGAAGACAACTCATCTCATTCTTCACCAAATTTGACCTATTTAGATTGGCCAATAAACAACTTGAGAGGGAGAAAGCACAACTTCTTCACCAGATCCAAAGATACGATGAGCTGTTTGGCACCAGCAAAGCAGGGCCAGGTAAGATCATTGATATTTTTGACTAAATCATATTGTGCTTGACAGAGTTGTTAGATTACGTAAAAACATGGAACGATCTGTAATTTCTGTGGGCTATTTTTTCTTTCTAGGATACAGTGAGCTACAGGAACAAATTAAGACAGCAAATACTGAAAAGAAGAAATTACAGGTATCTCTGCTTGAAAACATTTAAAATGATCTGCTGTTTTAAAATCTCCAGTCTAACTTCATAAATGGCTGCTTTCATTTTTGAAGGATGAAGTGAGAAAGCTGACCCGAGAGCTGGAAAACTTTGACCCAACGTTTTTCGAGGAGCTTGAAGATCTGAAGTTCAATTACAATCTGGAGGTGAAGAAAAACATTGTTCTTGAGGAACAGTTGAAGAAACTGTCGGATCAATTTGGAGTAGTGGTTGAAATTCCAGTAGACGTATCTATAAGTTAACAGACATTAATTAATTTAAAGAAAAGGACAAGATGACTTCAGTTGTAAATGTTATTGTTACTACTCAATTAGAACCAATTATGTACACTGATAATGTGGGAACTTGCATTGCTTTATATAAGTTAGTGTTTTTTTTTTCTTTTTTTCTTTGTTTTTTTTTATGGTTGCATAGTTATTTTTTGTACAATATATTTATACATTTTCATATAAAGTTAAGTCTTAAAATGTTTGTGTTTTATGGCCTTTCTAGCAATTTATTCACATTAACTGCAGAGTTTGCTTTGTCAACTTTTTTTTTAACATAAAACCTAAAAAAGCATTGTCAAAGCATTGCTTTTAACTTTATGGCTGTGTTAATATTTACTTTGGGCTTTTTGGTCCTTCCATTGTATTTATTTACATATTGTTTAACCGTATTCTGGAACATACTTGAACATAAAAAAATAATTAAAAAGCAACACTCTCACTATCTGAAAAAAAAAAAAGTGCAAGATATTGAAGGGATAACTCTCCCAAATATAGATTGTCATCGTGTACTCTCCCTTATGTTGTTCCAAACCCCTATGACTTTCTTTCTTTCATGGAACACAAATGGAGATATCAGGCAGTATGTTAGACCCAGTGACCGTTTACTGTCATTTCATCTTTTTTCCAGACAATGACATTGAATGGTAACTGAGTCTGTTATTCTGCCTAACATTTACATTTGTTTTCCACAGAAGAAAAATCAAACAGTTTAAAACAACATATGGGTAAATAAATGCTAGAATTTTCATTTTTGGGTGAGGTACACAGCATGACTGTACATCACACTCCTGTCATACCAAGTGCTTATGGACAAGGTATCAATGGGGAATCACAACAAGCAGTTTTGACCTCTTGGCAATGTTAAGGGTTGGCAAAGGTCCTCAAATTTAATCCTGGTTTAAACCAGAAGTGAATACTAGGTAGGAATGTTTGTTAGATCCATCTAAGAGTTCAGCGTTCAAACTGCATTGTCCCAAACTGCACTGTCCCATATACAGCTCAAGTGTTGTACATTTATGCTGGAGAAAGATTTAAATAAGCCTTCTCTGATGCATCAGGATCAGACTCTTGTCTAAATGTATGACCACAGGTCTAGTGTTCAGGAAGGTGTCACCAACAAGCCACTTCAGACCAAGGTGATGGCGGTATATCTGGAGAAAAAGATTTAATGTGATTAAAACTAGTAAAAAAAACAAAATTATGAAGAGATATTAAAAAAACTGAGATGATATATTTACCAGTGTCCCATCGTTACAGTGCCAAACAATTCCTTCCACTCGGCCCTCTTGGCATTCCTGAAACCAAGAATACAGCTGCTGGTATTCCAGTGGAGGAGGGTTTTGGATCTCTAGGATTCCGTGGGGCACCAGAGCATGGACCGGATGTTTTTTACTTCCAAAACCTTCAGAATTCAACAGTTTGTTTGTTTATTTAGTTTTAACACCATGTCAGCTACTAGGCTATTCACATGGCAAACAAAGGTTTGTCAATACATATTTGAAATATTAGGTAAGACACTTTAAGTTTATACAAGATAAAAACTGTAAAATCAGATGGTACTTTAAAAAAAATAATAATAATAATTATTAAGGAAGTCTCTGTATAGAAGTGTTGTCTGTTAGTTCCAAAAGTTTTATTTCAATAGAATGTGCTTGATGCTCATAGGGGTTTGGCAAGGTATACATATGGGAGGATCTTCACCAGTCAGTAAAAATGCATGTTATTCTTGAATGGCCCAGTCAGCATCTGGTAAACACCATTTGGTCGTGCCTAGATTTAACATTTTGAGAGTAGTTGCTTTGGAGCCTGGGGTTTATTTCGTATAGTTTATTGCTGTCGCACTCATTCCAATCTGATTGCCACTTATTGGTGATTTTCGAGTTTATTAATGGCCTGAGGTCAGATGGTGGCATCAGACATTCTGAGATCTCCAAGTTTAATGCCTCTTTTGCAGCTGTATCTGCTTTTTCATTTCCTGCCAGACCAATATGCACCCAACAGAGGATAATGTTGAAATCCTTCTTCTGTAATCGATGTATTTTAGTCAAAATGTTAATAGTCAAAATGTCTCCATGGTTTCAAGTGCTTGAAGGCAAGACTTTGAGTCTGTAGTGATTAAAAAGTTTCATCCTCGGCCCTGCTCAAAGTTTTCTAGTGCCAGTAGCAGCGCTCGGACCTCAGCTGTGAAGATAGAGCTCTGTTCTGGAATACGTATGCCATATTGTTGATCTCCAATCACTACTGCTGCTGACACACTGTTATCAGTTTTGGATCCATCCGTGAATACTGTACTATGGAGTGGGAGACTATAATTCAGTACCATGAATTCCTGTTGATACACATTGGGGAGAGTTTCTGCCTATTTTAGTTGTGCCAATGCCATAGAAATAGTAGGTTTTTTCAAGGTCCAGGGGGGACATAAGCCAAATATAATAAGGTCTTATGTTGTCCAGATTGGTGTTCAAGTTCTCCAAGTATGGTTTAATCCATATTCCAAAAGGTCTGATCACTTTAGATCTAGCTTCATACAGATGAGAACATTCTGGTTGGAATACTGGTGTAGTGGCCGGATTACTTAGATTTGCTTTGAGTTTGACTGCGTATTGTAAGGCTTCTGTATAAAGGCTTTTAATGGGACTTGTTCTGAAGGCTCCAAGAGCTAGACGTATTCCCTGGTGGTGTATTGTGTCAAGTGTTCGAATGTATGACTTCCTTGCCTGACCATACACAGTACTCCCGTAATCCAGTCGGGATCTAATTAATGTTCTGTAGAGACGTAAAAGAACAGTAACGTCCACACCCCATTTTTGTATTGGGCATGTATTGGCCAGGACTTTTAAAATATTAATTGTTTTAAAACATTTTTTTCCTAAACATCTTCATATGTGGGATAAAGTTGAATTTGTTATCACAGACAAGGCCTAAGAATTTGAAGTCATTCACTACTTTGATGGGTTCTCCCTCCATACTCAACTCTGGGTTGGGGTGTAAGGATCGGAGAAGGCAAAAATCCATACATACTGACTTTGTTTTGGAAAATCTGAATCTGTTCTTTATTGACCAGTTGTTTATTTTATTTATGCATAGTTGTAGCTCTTGTACAGTTATATTCATATTTTTCCCCCTATAGCATATGCATAGGTCATCAACGTATAGACTCCGAAAAATGTGGGGGTCAATAACTTTGATTATACTATTGATTTTGATGCTGAATAAAGTCACTGAAAGGATGCTCCCTTGTGGAACTACCAGCTCTTGTACATGTGGGTTTGATAGTGTAGTTCCTACTTGAACACAAAAACATCTGTTTGTCAAGAAGTTGGAGATAAAGATGGGTAGGTTGCCTCTGAGCCCAAGTTCGTACAAGTCTTTGAGTATTCCATATCTCCAGGTGGTATCATAGGCCTTCTCAAGGTCAAAGAAGACAGCTACAGCATGTTCTTTTTTAATGAAGCTGTCCCGGACAAACTATTCAAGTCTGATGAAGTGGTCCAAAGTGCTTTTGCCTTTCTAAACCCACACTGGTAATCACTAATCTTATGCTCTGATTCCAGAATCCATACCAGGTGGTCGTTGATCACCTTCATGCCACAAAGGTGGTATATTCCCTGTTTTCCAAACATTGTTAAAAATCTCCAGGAGGAGGACTAGTGTTGTATGTGGTAAGTGCTTCAAGAATTCGTAATGGATTCTGTCTGGTCCAACTGCGGTATTATGGGAACATTTGATAGCCCTTGTAAATTCCACTAGTGAAAGGTTGATTATATGGCTCAGTGTTATTTGAGTGGAAATTCAGGAGTTTCTGTTCCTGTTGTGTACATATCCTATTGAATTCTATTTGGCAGTTGTCTAATGAAGAGTTCTTTTCGAAAGATTTTGCAAGAATGTTGTTTATTTTACTTGGATCATAGTTACGAGAGTGCCTTGATGCTTGATGTGTCGAATTTGAGTTTCTTCATCTTTGTTTTTCATCTTACAAATCAGGTTCCAGATTTTTGGTGATGGTGTATTTGCTGTTAGGTTAGATACATATTTTCTCCAAATCTGTCTTTTTGCATTATTTTTAATCCATCGTGCTTGTGCTCGGAATATCTTAAATCTTACCAGATTTTCTTCTGTTGGATGTCTGCTGAAGATTCTCTCCACTTTTTTCCGAGCTTTTATGGCTTTTTTGCAGTTGTCATCAAACCATGGGTTATGCCTGCGACTTGGTTTTGGTGATGTCTTAGGGATGGTATCATTTGCTATTTCTATCAACTTGTATGTGAAACTTGTAACTGGGTCTTGGCTGTCTAGGGTTGCTGAATTAAGTTTATCATAACATTGGGTCTGGAACAGGTACCAGTTGGCTTTCTTGAGATATCATCTTGGAAAATTATGTTGGATATTTGATCTTGTAGATGTAATGATTAGGGAAAAATGATCACTTCCACATAGATCGTCCCAGGTGCGCCATGAGAAATCAAGCAATAGATCAGGTTTGCATATTGTTAAATCGGTTTTTGAATATGTTCCATGTCCTGGGTGCAGGTAAGTGTCTGAGCCGTCATTGAGGATACACAGTTCATTGTTACTAATGTAGTCTTCAAGTATTTTTCCCTTCCTATTTGTGCTTTGATGTGGCTTCTTTCCTTTTGATATTAGGGAATGTTCCATTGTCGGATTTGGTTCTTCGCTAGCTCCGGTTTGTGTTTGACTGGTAGAGGTTTGGGCGCTTTGCGCTTTCTTTTTTGACGAAGGTGGGTTTTTGTTGCTGATTAACTGAGGTTTGTCTTTTGTTAGCCAGGTCACATCTGTCTGGCACTCAACTGTATGTTTGGTTGGTAATGTTACAGATGCAAAGTTTTTTCAAACTTAAAATTTGGGAGCTTTTCCACCTCTTTGCGTGCTTCTACATAGTTCACTTTTATTTTTTACATTTTACTCTTTGAATTTCTTTATCTTTAATCCATATAGGACAGTGTTTTGATGAGGCCGGGTGATCCCATGAGCAATTTCGGCATTTTGATGGTTTTAAACAGGTTTCTTCATGCCTGTCCTCTCCGCAATTGTAACAGGTTGGATTGTTCTTGCACCCAGCGGAGCTATGACCAAACCTCTGACAACTGAAGCATCTTAGGGGGTTAGGGATGTATATGTCAACGGGGACTCTCAAGAACCCTAACCAGATCCATTCAGGTAATTGAGGTTTGTTGAATGTCTTTATCATTTGGTCTCCTTTTTTTATTGTAATCCTCTTTATACTTGTAACACCCTGTTGTGCTAGTTCTGAAGCTATTTCAGTCTCATCTATGTCATGTAGTTCTCTGGTTCTTATTATGCCTTTGCTGGAGTTTAAGTATGGGTGTAAAGATGCTTTCATAGGGACACCGGCCAAAGTGTTTGCACTCAGTAGATTATCTACATGAACTTTCTTTGTACATTCGACCAGAAACTGGCCTGACCTGCAACTTTGTAAGTGAGTTTTGTAAGTGCCATGTCAGGTGATTGAGATTCTAAAATTATAAATCTCTCCCAGTTCTCATTTTTTGAAACAAGTTCACATCTAGCATTCAAGTAATCATCCGAATTTTGTTCTAGTATCTGTCTTTTGGGGGTTTGTTTGTTTGCCATATTTGTTATGTTTTATTTCATCCTACTTGCTCCCCACCCGCCTCGGAGCCCAACATGGGGATGCACAGAGCCGCGGAACTCCAGCAGATATGCACCAGGGATACAAGAAAGGTATACTCTTGCAATGAGAGCTAAAAGCTCAAATTGCTTGATTGACCCTATGCCACCACCTTCAGGGAAACATTTCATTGTGGATGATTTAAATGCCAGTAATTGCCCAGGACACGTCATGACTAGCCGCTTGATTGGACCGGGTCTCTCCAAATGCCCGTCTGTATGAAATTAGAGCCAAAACATTTTGTTGGATCTGGGGGAGCCGCAACTGCCCGCATTCCTCAAATGCCAGGATCTCTTCTTCCACAGACACGGGTCGCAACTTACGGCCAACAAGTCGCCCCATTCGTCGCCTTTTACGAAGAGCAAAGGGGTGCTAGGGACCTATTCTACCCCGGGTCCCCACGGGGGCAGAATTCGACAGTAAGTTACTTCCAAAGCCTTCAGAATTTCGCATCAGTTACATCCCAAAACTACAGAATTCCACATCAGTTATTCACTTCCCAAACATATAAAATTCTACAGTAGTTACTTCCCAAATCTACAGAATTCCAAATCAGTTACTTACCAAACCTATAGAATTCTACATCAGTTAACATACTTCCCAAACCTACAGAGTTCTACAGCAGTTAATTCCCAAATCTACAGAATTCCACATCAGTTACTTACTTCCCAAATCTACAGAGTTCTACAGCAGTTAATTCCCAAATCTACAGAATTCCACATCAGTTACTTACTTATCAAATCTATAGAATTCCACATCAGTTACTTCCCAAATCTACAGAATTCCACATCATTTACTTACTTCCCAAATCTAGAATTCCACATCAGTTACTTCCCAAATCTACAGAATTCCACATCAGTTACTTCCCAAATCTACAGAATTCCACATCAGTTACATACCAAACCTACAGAATTCAACATCAGTTACCTCCCAGATGTACAGAATTCCACATCAGTTACTTATTTCCCAAATGTACAGAATTCCACATCAGTTACTTATTTCCCAAATTTACAGAATTACACATCAGTTACTTACTTCCCAAATCTATAGAATTCACAACAGTTACTTACTTCCAAAATCTACAGTATTCCACATCATTTACTTACCAAATCTACAGTATTCCACATCAATTACTTACCAAACCTACAGAATTCCACATCAGTTAACATACTTCCAAAAGCTACAGAATTCTACAGCAGTTCCTGCCACAATCTACAGAATTCCACACCAGTTACTTACTTCCCAAATCTATAGAATTCACAACAGTTACTTACTTACAAAATCTACAGTATTCCACATCAGTTACTTACCAAATCTACAGTATTCCACATCAATTACTTACCAAACCTACAGAATTCCACATCAGTTAACATACTTCCAAAAGCTACAGAATTCTACAGCAGTTCCTGCCACAATCTACAGAATTCCACATCAGTTACTTACTTCCCAAATCTATAGAATTCCACATCAGTTACTTACTTCCCAAATCTACAGAATTCCACACCAGTTACTTACTTCCAAAATCTACAGTATTCCACATCAGTTACTTACCAAACCTACAGAATTCCACATCAGTTAATATATTTCCCAAACCCACAGAATTCTAAAGCAGTTCCTGCCCAAATCTACAGTATTCCACATCAGTTACTCACCAAACCTACAGAATTCCACATCCGTTAACATACTTCCCAAACCTACAGATTTCTACAGCAGTTACATAGTTTCCAAACCTACCAACTTCCAAGTTAGTCAGTTACTTCCTAAATCTGCACAATTACACAGTCAGTTACTTGCTAGAAAATACAGATGTAGACCCTAGATCTAGACTACAATAAACCCTGTTGGGATTTATTTTGCGATAACAACCAGCGAACTGTATATTATCCCTTACATAATAACTTTCATTAGCATTAACAAACATTACATTATATAATGCTTGAAAAAATTATCCATATGCACCTTTGCATTAATTTGTAAAACAATAACTGTCCACCCTCATTCTGACCCTCTGTCAGAAACATTTGGTTTTGGTGCTGCTTCTCCTTTAAGACTTGACAGTAAATGCCCACTGATTATGATTGGCTCTCAGCTCTTGACTGACCTGTTCTCTCCTTGCCATCTCACTACTCACTGCTACTGGGCAGGGCTACGTAGTAAAGTAGTTGTTGATGTGTTGTTGTAGACGTAGTGTGACATCACAATGTGGAGGAAGTAGTGAACGAGTCGTTTTGGCAGCTTGGATTTAACAAATGCTCTTTTTGCAGTGAAGAGGAAGTTTTGAGTTCTGAAACTTACAGTATGTTTTTAAGTTTAGCTTTAGTTAAAATTCCTCATATCATGACCTCTTTAAAAGCTGCTGCTCTGAAGAACCCTGAGGCTTGATAAAGACAACATAGTGTTATTCTACATTGTTTAGGGTTTTTTCAAAATCTCTCAACTGAGACCAAAATTTCTAACACTAACTCCTCCTAGAGCTTTTGAGCTACATCCACAAATATTTGCACAAAACTTCAGAATGTTCAGGAATAGTGTGCTGTCTTTTATAAATTATTGAACTTACGGTTTTCACACAGCGGACAATCAAATACCAGAAAAAAATCCTACAGACTTACATTGACTGAATAATCAAATGGGCCAACGGAAAACTCGTTAATTCAAACTTCAAATGTCAAAAATTTAAATTTAAACAAACCCACACAATGCCTTTAACTTTCTGCTTTAAGTTGCTCTCTCTCTGACGATTTATCTTACTATCTATGTGACAGTCTGTCTGACTATCTATTTCAGTTTGTCTTACTGTAATATCTGTTTATCCATTAAACTTCAACATTTTAAAAATTGTTTAAACTTTCAGACAAGGCTTTTTTCAAGCCATCATCAAAGTTTGTCTTGACAAACTTTACCCATCTAGTTTCATCTACATGTATCTATATGTATTTCCATTAACATTGGTCCCAATAAGCTCTAGGGTTTGCTCCATGAGGTCTGCAAGAGGAACGCTGACAATTTCAAGAAATCCTTCATCTTTTCCATGTGTCCTCAAGACATGTGCAGTTCCAGCATTACAGTTGACCACAGAGGCGTGCCAGCAGTACTGTTTGTTGATGTAATCAACTGGAACCCACCCTGTCAAAAAATATCATTTTGCTATTAGCATCCTTTATTTTCCCTCAGTGCAGTTTAACTTGCACAGAGATGTCTGAGAGGAATGAGAGGTTGTTCTGGAGACACCAACTCACCTGGGATGTGTCCGTTTTCATCAGGCACTGGATGGCCATTCTCGTACTGGAATCTGGCACAATATGACGGCATGTGAAGTGTAAACATAGGCTTGTGTGTGAGTGTAGTAATGGGTGAAATCTAAAAAAACAGGCAAATGTAAAACCACAACATATGTTCATTTCATTTAGTTCTTCTGCCAGAATGAGATGCTGTTTAAATTATATAAAGATTCCCATCAGCTTGTATAACCTATGAAATTGCTGTATTTACAGGACAACCAGCATATGAAATGCTTGACACCCATCCTGACTGGGCACCATCTTTGCTTTTGGGCCACAATGAAGTGAAACTGACAGACAAAAACAGGTTTGCACGTCAGTTAAGGAGACATGAGAGGTCTGGGGTCAGGACAGGAGAGAAAGTGGAGGACAGGGTTCGAAGTGAAGCAGAGGAGAGGGCTCGACAGGAAGCCGAGGAGACGGCAGCACAAGAAGATGAAGAGGTACAACAGGAAGAGGTTATTTTATTGCTTATCAAATAACTTGACAATAACTGACATTAAAAAACAGTATATGAATATGACTTTTCCCAAAAGAAAAATATTGTCAATTTGTCGTTATTAGGAACATTTTATATTCATCAGACTAAATGTAGTAATTCAAAACCCAACTTTGCTCATTTTCCAACAGCCTTTGAAGTTTATTTAGAATCTATAAAGTTTTTAAATCAAAAAGCCCAAAGAACTGTGCCTCTGTTAAATTAATTTAACATATGTTTGTGATTCCCTTTAATTTTAATTATTTTTTTTATTTAGTTATTTAGTTATTGCTGTTTCAAATTGTACTTGCAAAATGTGAAAATTTTGAAATGTCTTGAGAACTTGCTGAATTTAATTTTGAAATTTCAATAAAAAAAAAAAAATAAAAAAACATGGTATACTTTGCTGACATGTTAACTCTTTGTTAACGTATACAACAAGGAAACGAAGGTGAGACAACAGGATGTGGAGGAGAGGGCACGGCAGGACGTGGAGGAGAGGGCACGGCAGGAAGATGACATGGCACAAAATCCTCATGACCACAGTGTAGAGGAATGTGAGCTCTGCCAGTCCAGGCATGATGAAATGAACTGTCTACTAGAGGAAAACAGACAGCTGAAGCATGAACTTGATAAATGCCAAATCACAGACAATTTTAAGGATGATAATGTTAAAGTAAAATACTACACTTCCAAGCTATGCCATTTTTCAGGTTTTGTTGTACCATATAATGCCATTTCTTCCTCAGGAAAGAAGAAAGTTGACACCTTTTCAGATGATCCTTCTTACCTTCATGCGTCTGAGATTGGATCTGCCAATCCAGCACATCGCCCATCTATTCAGTGTGCTCCGAGCAACTGTTAGTGCTGCATTTAAGGAAACAGTGAGTGTTTTGTACTCACACTTGTCTCCACTAGTGCATTGGCCAGACAGAGAGAGATTGTGAGTCAGTATGCAGCACCAGTTTGTGGAGACATTTGGAAATTGTGTTGCTGCCATTGTGGACTGCTTTGACATTTTTATAGAAAGACCATCAAATCTTCAGGCAAGGGCACAAACATTTTCAAACTACAAACACAGTCACACACTGAAAAACCTCATATGCATTCCCCCCCACAAGGAGTCATTTCTTTCATCTCCAAAAGGTGGGGTGGGAGCACTAGTGACAAACGAATAACCAAGAACTTTGGTTTTATAGACAAACTACTACTAGGTGACATAGTATTAGCGGATCGAGGGTTTGACATAAAAGAGAGTGTGGGATTGATGTGTGCTGAAGTAAAAATACCAGCATTTACAAAGGGGCAACATCAGCTGGAAGCAAAGGATGTGGAGGAAATGAGACGCATTGCACACCTCAGAATCCATGTGGAGAGAATTATCGGTGTTGTACGCAACAAATATAAAATCCTGTCTTCAACTATTCCTATCAGTATGATTCTGGGGTGAGAGGTGAGAATGTGAAATTTTTAGACAAAATTGTAACAGTTTGCTGTGCTCTGGAAAACGTGTCCAAGTGTTGTACAATGATTACTTATAGTACACTGCAGCCCTGTGAATTTGTGAGCTTTACACTGATCAGTTTTTACAATAATAAATAAGTGTTTAATGAAAAGATTTCTTTAATGCTTGTCTAAAATGTTTTTACATGCCTTGATTCTATTATTTAATAAGAATAACAAGTAAGGCCCAAGCATTTTAAACATGTCATGTGTGACGTTGTTTCTGCAACAGCCCCAGAGCTCCGACACTTTGTGTATACGTCAGCGTCTGAATTCACTCATTTCGTTCACTTACTGCTGAGATATAGTGCACTAACTGACATTCACCACATAGGAAATAGTGAATGACTGAACGATTGCGGACACAGCCAGTCTCTCTTCGCCATATGATCGCCTCGTGCCCGCACATCAAACGCGCACCCCGTACAGAAATGCTGTCTGTTCGCGCTCCAGTTATCGTTCATGCGAATGGCAGTGATTTACACTTAACTTGGATGTTTACATGGATTCATACAGTTCATCCACCTGAAGTAGCTGCGATAGTTTCCAGAACCCCCGCGAGGGCGCGGGGTAAATGCGTAAATACTGCTCATGACATGCGGGACAAAGTGCACTGATATATTGCTGCACTGATTTAAAAATGTACACTTAAAAACTGATGTCATAAGAGTCCAGTTACATTATCACCCTCAAAATGACCATCTCATTACACAGAAAATTCAGCATTAGGATTAGAGCCAAAACTTACCTCAGTGTGCTGCCTTAACTTGGAGCTGTGATTTATCTTGAAATATCAGCTTGTCTTGGTGTTAAATGAAGGCATTGCATGACAAAACTCTTCTTTTTTTTTTTTTTTTTTCACTGTGTGGAGCGAAGAAAGTGTTTCAAGTTGAAGAGTTTGATGCTGCAGCAGTGACGACTTGAGTGACAGTCTGTGTCAGCAATGCAAGCAGCTGTGTGAACTTCCGTTCTCGTAAAAGTCCCATTCAATAATCTCTCAGTAAATTACACATTAATTAAAATTAAACCCAGTCATGTAATGACAGGAACACCACCCATTGTAAAGAAGTAAATGTAAAACAAATTCATTAGAAATTTACTTGAGTGAGAGTAAAAAGTACCCACTTTTAAACCTACTCTTAAAGTAAAATTTTTTTCCAAAAAGTTACTTAAATAAATGTAATGGAGTAAATGTAGCGCGTTACTACCCATCTCTGCTGTGTGGGCACTACATGCATACGCTGAGCGTACTTGCCAGTTCAGACTGTCTGATCAGCTCTTTATGGAGGATGCACAAAAGGAATGTCAATCTCCAAGCAAAGGCTCTCTCATTGGATTGTCGATGCAATTACCCTGGCTTATGAGTCGCAGAGTAAGACTTGCCCAATTGGTGTTAAAGCACACTCAACTAGAGGCATTGCCTCCTCATGGGCATGGACGAATGGTGTGTCCTTACAAGACATATGTTTTGCAGCAGGATGGTCCTCTCAAAACACATTTTTAATGTTTTTTTACAACTTAGACGTAACGTCTCTTTCTTCACAAGTCCTCTCTGTTTAGAGCACTTGCTGTTCATTGGCCAAATATATATACTTATGCTCTTCCCTTTAAGTATGGGCTCCCCATCATTTGCACAACCGTCTGCAATAATTCACCATAAAGTCACAAGCACTTTCATTATAAATAATCTCCCTTCCCGACTGGGTTCATAAGGAGTTAATTCATACTATATGACTATAGTTCATATATTCGTTATGAGTGCTCTCCTCCTGGCCAACACGAGGATCACTCACTGTGGCATACTCATGTCGGTCGCTGTCCGACAAGACTGCAGTGCCATGTTTCCTCTCTGGGAAGTTATGTCATGTAGTGCGGCATGATGGGATTCTGTTCCCCATATGTGTTGCTACGCAATGTCAAGTGTGCTGAGTCGTAAGGGAACGTCTCGGTTACGTACATAACCTCGGTTCCCTGAGACGAAAGGAACAAGACAATGCGAACGCTAGCCGCACTACAAGACTCAGAGTTCTTAAGGCACGAGCAATGCGCTCCTTGTTCTCAGTCAGAAATTCTGAGGAAATGGTGTCTGTGCATCTGTTTTTATAGCAGACAGTTTCGCGACAAAACAGGCGGGGCTCAAACACCATAGCCAATATTAGAATATTGGCGCTATTGTAGAGAGGTTTCAACTAGGTGTTGTAAGAAGGCACTCCCCATATGCGGTTCCACTGTCTCCCCATATGTCAAGTGTACTGAGTCTTAAGGGAACTACACTGTTCAAATTTGCTGCATGTCTAATGTTTGCAGAGGGAGCGCCACGCCCCCTGCTGCCCTGCGCGGTGCCTGTATCGCATGTGCCAGGATCCGCCCTTGGTCGAAGCAAAAAGTTAAATTTTCTATTTTATTTTATTTATTTATTCATTTTAATTATTTTACTGATTTATTCATTGTGCACAGTAATATATGCACATAATGTGTCTATTAAGCAGAATAAACAAATGTGAAAGATATACAGTTTTGTCAAATTTAACAGTTTTGATTCAGAAAATCAGTTCGAGTGAACGTAGACGTGATTAATATTGATGAGCCCAACAGCCTTCTGGCAATCGACCTGTGACAAGACATGAGCAAACAGAGAAATCATCTTTGACTGTTGTAAGTTAATGTTGTTACACAGATAAATCATTTTACATTTTAGTAACTTTCAGCGAGTTTTAAATCTCTGACCTCTTTATTGTTAGTCTTTTTCACTGAAAACACTGAATGAGCAATAATGTCTCATGTACATACCTGCCAACACTCCCGATTGTACCGGGTTTCTCCAGATTTTCCATCCCTCCTCCCGCTGTACAATTTCTCCCAATAAACTCCCGATTTTCTGCATCCACACTTCGCTCATTTGGGATTGTCCCTTATTTAAATGTGAAATGATGCGTCCTATATCTAATCAATACGGGACGCGATTTGTCCCATAAGCTGGTCAGATGGCCTCACAGCGAAATCGTTCTAGATCGTTAATTTAACTGAAATAAGTTGGAAAGTTTTATATGGTGGGTAAGGGGTCGTCTGGAAAGTCCACCCGTTGTGCTGAAACGGTGGATATTTTTTACTGAAAGACAGAAGGTTCAATATAACTGTTCAATAAGATGAACAAAATTACACAGATCCAACAATGTATGAATACAATCACTGAGTCATAAAGACAAGAAGTACAGGTGAAGGAAAATAAATAAATAAAAAATTATATATATATATATATATATATATATATATATATATATATATATACACTATATTGCCAAAAGTATTCGCTCATCTGCCTTTAGACGCATATGAACTTAAGTGACATCCCATTCTTAATCCATAGGGTTTAATATGACGTCGGCCCACCCTTTGCAGCTATAACAGCTTCAACTCTTCTGGGAAGGCTTTCCACAAGGTTTAGGAGTGTGTTTATGAGAATTTTTGACCATTCTTCCAGAAGAGCATTTGTGAGGTCAGACACCGATGTTGGACGAGAAGGCCTGGCTTGCAGTCTTCGCTCTAATTCATCCCAAAGGTGCTCTATCGGGTTGAGGTCAGGACTCTGTGCAGGCCAGTCAAGTTCTTCCACACCAAACTCGCTCATCCATGTCTTTATGGACCTTGCTTTGTGCACTGGTGCACAGTCATGTTGGAACAGGAAGGGGCCATCCCCAAACTGTTCCCACAAAGTTGGGAGCATGGAATTGTCCAAAATCTCTTGGTATGCTGAAGCATTCAGAGTTCCTTTCACTGGAACTAAGGGGCCAAGCCCAGCTCCTGAAAAACAACCCCACACCATAATCCCCCCTCCACCAAACTTCACAGTTGGCACAATGCAGTCAGACAAGAACCTTTCTCCTGGCAACCGCCAAACCCAGACTCGTCCATCAGATTGCCAGATGGAGAAGCGTGATTCGTCACTCCAGAGAACGCGTCTCCACTGCTCTAGAGTCCAGTGGCGGCGTGCTTTACACCACTGCATCCGACGCTTTGCATTGCACTTGGTGATGTATGGCTTGGATGCAGCTGCTCGGCCATGGAAACCCATTCCATGAAGCTCTCTACGCACTGTTCTTGAGCTAATCTGAAGGCCACATGAACTTTGGAGGTCTGTAGCGATTGACTCTGCAGAAAGTTGGCGACCTCTGCGCACTATGCGCCTCAGCATCCGCTGACCCCGCTCTGTCATTTTACGTGGCCTACCACTTCGTGGCTGAGTTGCTGTCATTCCCAATCGCTTCCACTTTGTTATAATACCACTGACAGTTGACTGTGGAATATTTAGTAGCAAGGAAATTTCACGACTGGACTTGTTGCACAGGTGGCATCCTATCACAGTACCACGCTGGAATTCACTGAGCTCCTGAGAGCGGCCCATTCTTTCACAAATGTTTGTAGAAGCAGTCTGCATGCCTAGGTGCTTCATTTTATACACCTGTGGCCATGGAAGTGATTGGAACACCTGAATTCAATTATTTGGATGGGTGAGCGAATACTTTTGGCAATATAGTGTATATATATATATATAAAGCCAACACAGATGTATACATAAAGATAAATAATCGAAGAAACTATCCCCCCAGTTTTCAGATCGTTCCTACGCCCGTTAATAACGATTGCATTTATATGTTGCCAATAGTTTTCAATGTGCAAATAAATTAAACAATAAAGTAGTGCCACTTAGAATTTTAAAATGATTGTAGTGAGACCAGTGTTAAATTTATGTGATGATATTTCAATGCTAACAATTCATGATTAACATTTTAAGCAAATGTCCTCTGAGAGGTTTATGATCTCATAACAAAAATAAATAAATTCTGTAAAAAATCCTCTTCAAAAGTAATATTTAAATAATACATAATGTAATATTATATATAATAATTTGAAAATAATAAATCTCTCCTGAAAACTTTTATAAACAATTTAATGCCAATAACTTCAGTGACATCAACCTACAAATAGACTTTTAAGTGCAAGAGAAACATATACATTAATGAAATTATTTCTCATTAAATAACATTTACATTACATAGGCAGAAGTATATTTCATCATGCCCTTTAAAAGCACTCAATTAGTCTTAGGTAAATATATACACAAGCATTTACCATGTTGGTATTATAGTTTTTCCATTTTGTGCCATTTTACTTGTTTTGTGGCCAAATTACAACTGATCCAGACAGGCAATAAGCCTTTCAGAGTGCAGAATGAAAAGCTCCAAAGGTAACAACAAATGACTTGAGGTGGGTCTCTACAAAGCATCAGTCCTATGAACTCACTATGTAGTGGCATGACCCCACAACTATCTCTGCTCTTCATCTGATGCTGAACTCTATTTGATGTCTCCATCAGGCTTCATGCTGAAGGGTTCCAGGCGCTCACTCTCAGGCAGTAGGTTATTGAGACGCTCCATCAGCGGTATCGTCTGGTCAATGCCCATCTGAATGCGTCTCAGAGTCATAGACATCTCATTGACCTTTTGGATCTGCTCGGCATACTTGGCGTAACGCTTTTGCCTCTCCTGCATGATGCTGAATAGTGCCTCCACTGACAGATCCATCTAGCCATTGAATAACCAAAAAATACATTTTACAGTTGGCCTAGAGAAACAGACACATTCAGTAGAAAGGAATGGGGAATACCTCTTTTATCCTCTTAACCAGAGCGGTCTGGTCAAAAGCTACAGCCTCCGCACACTGATGCAGATGATCCTGGTATCGAACACACAGCTGCAATACCTGTGCAGAATCTAACTTCTCCAGACAGACAGTGCTGGGGGAGGTCTGACCACTGAGCACACCTGAGAGGATGACAGCAATTTTAGGATCTCATTTTAATTTACCTCATTAACAACCTAATGACATCAAATCAATTAGGAGAATCCGATACTATCTGTCCATGACAGAAAGTAGTTAGTTGGCATGTGAACTGCTCTGTACCTTTAAGAAGAGGTTGGAAGGTGGGAATTTCTTGTAGCTTTATGACATCTGGATCATTATGGATGTTCCGTAATGACAGAGTTCCTTGGGCAACGACTACTATGTCATCCATTTTCGCTTTTTGCTTGGCTGGAGAGGGTACAACTGCAACAACAACAAGGTGGAATTCACAGACACAAAGAATATGACAGAATATAATGATCACCATTCCATGTTTAACATATTGCACAACACTGTATCCTAAAGTACGGATATAATGTTCTGTACCTGAAGCACTAAAGTCTGAATGTTTATGTTCAGCATCTCCACTCTGTTCAGCACCCATTGTGCAATTTATCTCTGCTGTCAACACAAGCGCTGAACAAAAAGCAAACAAAACACACACACTTGTAAAATAAAAATATGTATCATCTAAACTCATTTATGCGTGTATTACATAACTGTGCAAATATGTATGATTTACTTACTTTGATTTTGTTGTTTTTAGCTGTTTGACTGCTGTTCCGATTTTTTTCGGTTGACCATTTAATTAGTTAGAAAATGAAATGTTGAATGGAAAGCTGAATAACGTCTTACATTGTAACTTATACGCAGAGTGACATGTTACATCATAATCGTGAGTGCTTATAAACTAGTATTTCTCGCAAATACGGTATAATCACTGAAGGTAAAGATAAAACATCCGGTCTGGTGACAAGAGACGCGCGATGATGACGTCAATGATGACGTAGGTTTGTTTACATGTGACCATGAACATTTTTGTTTATTTATTTTTAATTGAACAATAGAAATATACATTTAAACATGGCAATTCAAATGTGAACGAATAAACATTAAAGCAAGGTACATATTATAAAACATAAAATGACAAATCAAAGGTATTAATAAAACTATAATGAGAGAAAAATGAGGGGTCTTTTTACTCATTTTCTAACAAATTAAAGTCTTGTTTAATTTTGAGAAATTTTCAGGATTGTTTACTTCATACATCTTAGGGATGGAAAATAGGTACAAATGAAATCTCTTTTAAAGAATGAAAAGTAAGGTTTTGTCTACACTTGCGTTTATGAATAAAAAATTTACTGAGGACAAACATTAAATTAATAAAAAATTCTACCTTCTTGTCCTCCAAGAGCACTTCAAATACAATGTGATTTCTTGAGGGTGTAAGTAGCGATTGGTCCTTTGTTTCCAGCCAATTGAACATTTTTTTCCAGAAAATATTTGAGTGCACACAGAAAAAGAAAAGATGATCGGCTGTCTCCACATCACCTTGGCAAAAATTAAAAATGATGTGGTCAAAATTAAATCGAATTCTTAAAAATGCATTTGATGGATATTAATATCATAATCATATTATCAAATATATAGCACTGAAATATAAAACTAATATTACAATTGTATTCAATATATAAAACTTCGTTTTAAACTATTCTTATACACACAGCGTTATATATGTCATAACAATGAATACACAATATTTCCCTCTGTTTTTGTTGTTTTATTTATATATTTAGTCCGTTATTGTTTCCGCTTTACCACAGACCATTCTTTGTAGTTTTTTTAAGCCAGTGAGCAAGACAAGAGAACAGGATACAAACTCAGTCTTTAGCATAATACATTCATCATCACCCCCAGAAAATAATAAAAGCCCTAGATTCCCATTAATATCATCAATTTCTCCAAGGAACAAAACTCCATAAGACAATGCAGCAACATGCAACTGGCGGCATTGAGAACCACCCCTTACTAGGATCATCAGTTATGTCTGTGACTCGCGAGGACTCGGAGTTTGATTGGCTACTGTGCGCGTCAATCATTCCGTCGTTATTTGTAACCGCTACTCTGATAGGCCGCAACAAGCGCAAATATTTATCCAAAGTGCTCATTGGCGGAAAAATATAGGTTAGTGGTCCGAGGTTGTCACGAAGGGAAGAAAAAGTAGGTCAGAGACTGATTCCATTTATGTCACAGTTCCTCACGGACCGCCCGTCAAATAACCGAAATAAACTGTGATGTTGAGCGATTCCTACGGTAGGTATGACGAACTTACCTTTGAATGTTATCTCTAACTGTCGCGTATCGTTTATCGATGAATTATGTTTGGGTTTTTTGTCCGCTCGCAAATTGATTTCAATAGGAGGGGCATCAGTGACATTTGTCAGGTTGAATACCTTACAGCCGATCTAGCTGCCTCCACAACCAAAACAATCGTGTTCTGACTGATTCTGATGGAAGTAACTGTTCATAGCAGAATATGGGTTTTGGTTTGGCTAGCCACAAACTAACACCCATCATCGATCTGAGGTTAATGGGTTGCGTCCCCTTTAAGATGGATGAAAAGAGCGACTGTAAGTGTGATTCAGTCTCTTGTGTGGGTTGGTCACTTTAAAAGGTGGTTGCTTTAATGTTTTAGACATGGATTACATGTATGTTGTTTGGCTTCTGCATTGTGAATGTGTCTTAAAACCTAGTGGACTGCCTACCTAGACAGCATTTTGGGCATCATTGATACTTCGATACTGTCTAGGAATGCAGCTCATTATGTTTTGAGACAGGGCTGTTGTTGACTATATATTACATATATTAATCAATGGAATCGGTATGCCTGCCATTGCGGTTGATGCATGTCCATTTTATTACCATAAGGAGAGAAGAGGCCAGTTTCAGGGAGCAGATCAAGGGCGTGAGACTGGTTACCATCCAAATGCGCCTTCTTTTAGCGTTTGTGCTAAGCACTAGCCAGTTACAACTGGGTTTATGTACAGTGGGGTCCAAAAGACAACTAGTTATTATAACTTTGGGTAAAACCTTTTGATCCATGTTATTCCTGTATGACCTAAGAATGTTCCAAAGAGCATCTTGTGTGCTTCAGTCTAAACAAGGAAATCTGACCTTTTGTAAAAAGGGGTTAATATGGACAATGTAAAAAATGTGCTCATTTTATTAGTGATTTAGAAGTTCAGAATTTGGCGTGATTCTTATTCATTTACATCAAAACATGTCTTTGTTTTAAAGTTTCCAAATCCTAAAACTGTTTATTTCCAGGTTTAAATTCGATTTTGTTTCCTGGATTTTCAACGTGGCCTTAAATAGTTGAACCCCACTGTGTATTAATATATATATATATATATACATATTAAAGGAACAGTTCATCCAAAAATGGAAATTCTCTCATAATTTTCTCACCCTCATGCCATCCCAGATATGTGTATGACTTTCTTCTGCTGAGCACAAATTAAGATTTTTAGAAGAATATCTCAGCTCTGTAGGTTTATACAATGCAAGTAAATCATGACCAAAACTTTGAAGCTCCAGAAAGCACATAAAGGCAGCATAATAGTAATCCATTTGACTCTAGTGTTTAAACCCATATCTTCTGAAGTGATCCAGTCGATTTTGGGTGGGAACCAAAATATAACTCCTTTTTTACTACAAATATTGGCATCAGCAGTCTCCTTGGCAATCATGATTTCAAGCTTGATTAGACTTCTTAGCACCATCAACCGCTCATCGCATGCGTTAAGCACTATGAAGTGTAATCGAGCTTGAAATCATAATCAGGTCTAGAGACTGCAATTGCAAGATGTACAGTGAAAAATGTTACATTTGGTCTGTTTTCACCCAAGATATGGATTTAACCTCTGGAGTCATATGGATTACTTTTATGCTGCCTTTATGTGCTTTTTGGAGCTTCAACATTTTGGTCACCATTCACTTGCATTGTATGGACCTACAGATCTGAAATATTCTTCTTAAAATCTTTGTTTGTGTTCAGCAAAAGAAAGAAAGCCACACACATCTGGGATGGCATGAAAGTGAGTAAACGATGAGAGAATTTTCATTTGTTGGTGAACTATCCCTTTAATGCACGCTGCACACAATTTAATTTTCTTTTTAACAATACCTCAGGAGACAGTTAGATTTTTCATAAATGACAAGTCCAACAAGTTGTGTGAAAATGGTGCTTCCATATTGTTAGGCAGGTGTGTAGTTGAAGTAACTGCATTCCTAAAGTCCATCAAACACACATCATTAGGGCATAACATACTTCCAAAATGAGGGCTTCACTATTTATTTCCTTTCACTTGAGGACATTATTTCATTCATTTGCACAAAAAATGACCTAAACTCAGACAATATAGTGCATTCATTGATCTTGATGCTGTGTTGTCTGGCTTTCAATTTCAATAGTAATTTCAGGTGTAATTTATAAATTCGACTCTATATTGCAGTTTTTCTGATGTTTCTGCTGAATACAAAGGAGGTTTAAAGTAACGTGTCAGGTTCAATGCAAGTTTAGCTCAGTCAACAGCATTTGTAGCATGATGTTGATTACGAAAAAAAAAAAAAAGCAGCAAATATTGAGGTTACAGTGAGGCACTTACAATGGAAGTGAATGGGTCCAATTTTGGAGGCTTTAAAGGCAGAAATGTGTAGCTTATAATTTTTTTTTCTCCCTTTTTTCACCCAATTTGGAATGCCCAAAATCCGGGTGGCGGAGGACGAATCCCAGTTGCCTCCGCGTCTGAGACCATCAACCCGCGCATCTTATCACGTGGCTTGTTGAGCGCGTTGCCACAGAGACATAGCGCGTGTGGAGGCTTCACGCCATCCACCGTGGCATCCGCGCTCAACTCACCACGCACCCCACCGAGAACGAACCACATTAATAGCGACCACGAGGAGGTTACCCCATGTGAATCTACCCTCCCTAGCAACCGGGCCAATTTGGTTGCTTAGGAGACCTGGCTGGAATCACTCAGCATGCCCTGGGATTCGAAATAGTGAACTCCAGGGGTGGTAGCCAGCGTCTTTTACCACTGAGCTATAATTTTATAAAAAGCACTCTCTGTAAAGTTTGTTAAAATAGTCGGTGTTAGGGTTTCCAACATTACGTTGTCATGGTAACAAAGTTGTAAAATTGGATAAATCTTTACACAAAAAAGGATAGTACATATTGTTTACGTGTTGTGGCTTTACTTTTGAAGCAGTGAGTATTTTAACATTTACGTATTGGCCCCATTCAGTCGCAATTTAAGTGCCTAACTGCAACCCAGATTTTTGCTTATTTTTGTAAAGAATAAAAGGGACAAGATTTGTTTGGGTACTCAACAGTATGCCACAAATGCTGTTGATTGATCTTAACATGTATTGAATTTGGGCTATTCCTTTAATGTGCATTTTTTTTTTTTTTTTTTATTTGCTTTAATGGAATAAACTGACCTACTTTTGTCCTTTTTGCTTGCTGCTTTCTTCCTCTGTTTTTTTGTGTCTTTGGCAGTTCAAGTTATGAATGCAAGCCCACGCATTCAAGAATAGCCTAGATTATTTAGAGATGGGTGGAGTGATGGTGGTGCATTGGCTCTGCATCAGTATGCTTGACCTATAGACAGAATAAAACCATAGGTGGTTGTTACACCTTTGTTTACCCTGGGAAAGGTTTAGCTCGAGATGCACCTTCAAAATGGATGGTGCACCATCACTCGTCATCCAGCGTGGGCTTTTAAATGCGCCTGATTGGAAGGTCTGCGAGCACTTTGTTCAGTTCAGCAGAAAATTCTCTTTGAAAAGCAGGGACTCCTGTTTCATTTACACTGGGAGAAAATGGGTCTTTCTGCCAGTTGCATTTCTGTAGCCTAAATGTGGCCTAGATTGCATACTTTCCAAGGGTTTCCTGGCAACCAGAACAGGTCATTATTGAAGCGCACCCATTCTCCTTGTTGTGTATATGTGAGGGTTTTTTTTGTTTGTTTTTTTTGAGAAGGAAAGAGTTGCTGTTGCAATCAATTAAAGGAATAGTACACCCAAAAATGACAATTCTGTCATAATTTACTCTCCCTCATGTCGTTCCAAACCTATTTGACTTTCTTTCGTATGTGAAACACAAAAGGAAATGTTTTAATGAATTTCTCGGTCCATCAGTCCTGTTCAGTTCAATGGCAGTGGAAAGTGCCTCACTTTAAAGCTTAAAAAAAGGACCCAAAAGTATCATAAAAGTAGTCCATGCTGGTGAAAAATAACCAGTAAATTTTCAGTGAAATAAGGAGTTTTTTCTCAGTGGATACCCATTTGAATATTGTAAACACATCTGGATTCTGCATTCTTCTCTCTGGTGACAGGATCCTGCCGCAGGTGAAAGGACATGCTTTGAACAGCTGCTTGATTGAATCTGTGCGGTGAGTGTTTGTGCCCTATATACACATACTACGCACATAATGCAGTGGATTATAGCTTTTGAAGAGTTGTTGTTGGTGTGACTTTAATGTTCTTTGAATGAATAATTTTTTGTTCTGTTGGTTTAAAGATGATCTAATGGCAGACCAAAGAATGGACATTTCCTCCACGATGAATGAGTTCATGTCCCAGAGCTCTGCGGACCTCATCAGCAGTTCCATCGGCACCACGGGCATGGACTACAGCCGCAAGAGGAAAGGCAGCACCACTGAATATCAGTGAGTAAACGTTGGCCAACACATAATACTGTCACATTAATGGGTCACCCTACCATAAGCAATGCCACATTTCATAAATGTAATGAAAATATTCAAGTCAATGGCTTTTTACAATATACATCATTTCAAAAAAGCTTTAGAGTAAATCATGTTGGAATGTATTAATTGAGTAATCTGCTTAGTTAATATAAAGATATTATCAAAAAAATATAATTACTTTGATAACATAATATGAATTAAAATTATTTGATAATTACAAATATTTAAATAGAAAAATATTAACATATAATTAAAAGATTGTATTATAAGGCTTTTATTGTCTACATATAACATAACTGCCTACAGCCATACTTTTGGAGTAATTTATTTGTTACATTTTCAGTTTTATTGGACTTTCTTTTTTTTTTTTTTTTTTTTTTAGTTTTTTGGCTAAAACAACAACAAAAAACAACCTGAAAATATTGTATAATTATTAGCTTGATTATTTATAAATTATCTTGTACGATTAATTTTACATTTTAGCAGAAGATTTAAAGTCTTTTTTTTTTTTTATTATTATTTTTATTATTATTATTATTTTTATAGCTTTTAAGCTATTTTGTACTTTTTAATTTCAAAGCAATAGTATGGAAAATTATTTTTTAACTATTTTCTGTTTAAACATTGTTTTTTTACAAATTGTCTGGAAGAATAATGCTGACAAATGTAGTACTATTTAAATTATACTATTATATTATTTAAACTATTTTTTTTTAAATGTTTCCTCAGTTAGCATAGAATCAACTTAATAATAATTTGTCTTAAGGATACTAATAATAATGTTTTTATTACTGTCATACGTGGTTATATTGCTTGGTGTTCAAAAAGTTGAACATTGTTTTTTTTTTTTTTTTTCAGAATTGATGGCTTTTCATTTGAGTGAGTACATTTTGATTTCTTAATGTCCATCTTGTAATAATTTTCCTACTGATGAGATTTTAATTAACATTTATATTGATCACATTTGTTATAGAGGTATGTAAATGTTTGTCACAGTTTATTTATTTATTTATTTTATTTTATTTTTTTTACAGCGATGGCATGGACACTGACAAAGATAAGACACTTGGAAGGTAAATTAATATGTATTATATGTAACATATAGTTTATAGAGATGAAGAAATGTTGGATAATTGATGTTTATTGGTAGATACTATGTAAATCTTTTCTCCTGAATCCAGGGATGACCAGCAGGGCCGGATAAAAAATGCCAGGTAGAGCACAGATGACCACCAAGTGAATGCTGTCTTTTTTTCTTCTCCTGACATGCCATCTGTAAATGATTGAATATGTCGTTTATTGCTAAATTGCAAATCATTTTTGTTTTTTAGGGAGGCTCACAGTCAGATAGAGAAGAGACGCAGAGATAAGATGAACAGTTTTATAGATGAGTTGGCATCATTAGTCCCCACTTGCAATGCCATGTCTCGAAAGCTGGACAAACTGACTGTACTCCGCATGGCTGTTCAACACATGAAAACATTACGAGGTGAGAGATTTCTGCCATTGCACAGGCAAAATACACAACAATTAAAATTCTGTTATCATTTACTCACCTTTAACTTGTTCCAAACCCGTTTGACTTTCTTTCATCTGTGAAACACAAAAGGAGATTTTAGGCAGAATGTTAGTCTCCATTCACATTCTTTGTGTGGAAATAAGATGCAATGAAAGTGAATGGTGACTAAGACTCTCATTATGACTAACATCTCCTTTTGTGTTCCAAGAAGAAAGTAAGTCAAATGGGTTTGGATCAACATGAGGATGAGTAAATTATGTCAGAATTTTCCTTTTTGGGTGAACTATCCCTTAATACAATGTCCGTATGAGTTTTGTAAGTGTGCTTTTTCTTTTTCTTATAGGAGCCACTAACCCATACACAGAAGCAAACTATAAACCAGCATTCTTGTCAGATGATGAGTTAAAGCACTTGATTTTGAGGGTGCGTTTAAAATATCCACTCCAAGGCTTTTAGTCAGTGATGAAGATTTTATCATGTAGAAAACTGGTGAATGGATCTGTTTTAAAACTCTACCTTTCTTTCCTCTCTGTCCTCAGGCTGCCGATGGCTTTCTCTTTGTAGTTGGTTGTGATCGTGGAAAGATTCTTTTTGTCTCAGAGTCTGTCTACAAAATTCTTAATTACACTCAGGTATGCTTTCTAGAGATTATATCTTACTGTGTCACTGTGAAGTTTTTGGAGTTAAAGCAAACTGTTTTGTTTTCAGAATGATCTGATTGGCCAGAGTTTATTCGACTATCTGCATCCAAAAGACATTGCCAAAGTGAAAGAGCAGCTGTCATCATCAGATACAGCACCACGGGAACGACTCATTGATGCCAAAAGTATTTTTTTTATTTTTAATTAACATTTTAAAGTAAAGTAGGGGGTGCAACTAACAGTCGGTTATTTCTTCTGTAAATAAGATAACAAGACCAATTTTATTTTCTGCATTTTATTGAAAAGCCTTTGTTTTTGTTTTTTGTCATAAAATAGGTTTTGTCGTAGTCAGCTACTTCTTTTAGCGATTTGTTTTGACATTATAAATTAGTTGTTGTCACCCCAAAGTAATTTTATACATGTTTAAGCATAATCTTTTAAAAGACTAATTGACTGATGTTTGATTCTCTCTCTTAAGCTGGTCTACCAGTGAAGACTGACATCACTCCCGGGCCTTCAAGGCTGTGTTCAGGGGCCCGTCGATCCTTCTTCTGCAGAATGAAATGTAACCGGCCCTCCGTCAAAATGGAGGATAAGGACTTCCCTTCAACATGCTCCAAAAAGAAAGGTATCTTCTTTACTGATGCATAGTAAAGCTGAGTTGAATATTTGCTTATATGGTACTTTCAATTGCTTTAAGTAAATGGCATTTGAAATGGAATTACTTTCATTTAAACCAGTTTTATTTCGGTTTATCGACAGGTCCGTGCAGAACATAAACTAGCCTCATTCTAAATCAAAAACAAATTCTAGCTTTCAGCAATGGCCTGATTGTTGCCGTTATTTACTTATTCAAATAAGTGATGTACCAGATTGACTTAAAGGGCTAGTTCACCCAAAAATGAAAAGTCTCATGATTTACTCACCTTCATTCCATCCCAGATGTGTATGACTTTCTTTCTTCAGCAGAACACAAATGAAGAGTTTTAGAAGAATATTTCAGTTCTGTAGTTCCTCACAATGCAAGTGAAATTGCATTGACCAAAACTTTGAAGCTCCAAAAAGCATATAAAGGCAGTGTAAAAGTAATCCATGTGACTCCACTGGTTAAATCTATAACTTCAGAAGTGATACAATAGGTGTGGGTGAGAAACAGATTAATATTTGAGTCCTTTTTTACTATAAATTCTCCACCCTGCCCAGTAGGTGGAGATATGTACGAAGAATGTGAATCGCAAAAAACAAAAGAAGAATGTGAAAGTGAATGTGGAGATTGATAGTAAAAAAATGACTTCTGTATTGATCTGTTTCTCACCCACAACTATTATATCGCTTCTGAAGACATAGATTTAAGCACTGGAGTCATATGGATTATTTTTATGTTGCCTTTATGTGCTTTTTGGAGCTTCAGAGTTTTGGTCACCATTCACTTGCATTGTATGGACCTACAGAGCTGAGATATTCTTCTAAACATCTTTGTGTTCTGCAGAAGAAAAAAAGTCACACATCTGGGATGGCATGAGGGTGAGTAAATGAGGAGAGAATTTTCATTTTTTAGTGAACTATCCCTTTAAATCAGGGTTCAGTGACTTCAGTGTCAGAAATAAACTTCTTTATTAAGAGGCAATTGTTGCCTCCTTTAATTTTATTTAATTTAATGGGCATTTTTACCTTTTTTTTTTCTTCTAGCTATTTAAAAACACTAGTGGTGTCTATTTATATTTATGTCAAGTACTTAATAATAATAATACATAAATTAAATTACAAAATATATCAATAGTTACTACTGGAGGATTTTTAAATATCAGGGTAATTTCTTGTCTTTTATGACTCATGAGTGGCATTGAGATGGTAGTTGAATAAATGTTGTTTTATGTTTTTCCTTTATTTTTTTGTCTCTGAGATTAGGTTTTTTATTGCTGATGGGTAAATCAAATGTTCTTTCTTTCTGCAGCAGACCGCAAGAGTTTCTGCACTATCCATAGCACTGGCTACCTGAAAAGCTGGCCGCCCACCAAGATGGGCTTGGACGAGGACAACGAACCCGATAACGAGGGCTGCAACCTCAGCTGTCTGGTGGCCATTGGCCGCCTGCATCCACATATCGTCCTCCAACCCATGAACGGCGACATCCGTGTTAAACCCACAGAATACGTGTCCCGCCACGCCATAGACGGCAAGTTTGTTTTTGTGGATCAGAGGTGAGAAGACCTGTTCAACTTTATTTTTTGACAAAATCATTGACGCCTAATAGATTGCTAAGTACATTATAGTTAATACATAATACAGTTGTATTAGTACATAATTAATTAATTATAGCCCCAGGGGAACAACAAAACTGTAATATGCACTTTAAAGCCAAAAATATTTTCTCAAAACGCCTCTGAGAACTGGTAATGCCTGAGGTGAAGGCCACATTCAGCCATGCACAGATTTGATTACTCACTAAAATGGGATTTTAATTAATAGAAAGCTCATGGGTTTTAGTAGTATTGATTTTAGGTTACATCAGTCAAATAATGTCTGATTTCAATTCATTGTTTCCAATTAGGGCGACAGCCATCCTGGCGTACTTGCCCCAGGAGCTTCTAGGAACGTCATTTTATGAGTATTTTCATCAGGATGACATCGGTCACCTCGCTGAGTGCCACAGACAAGGTTACTGTTTTATTGACTTTATTGGTCTCATTCTATTGTTTTTAACTGAAAGTAAAAAGTAGTTTCTTCTGAAATACTTTCTCCACGATGTTACCATTACTGTAATAGTGCCAGTATAAAAAATATTTGTAATAAATGCTCTCTTGATTTTTGTCTTTTAGTTCTACAAATGAGAGAAAAGATCAACACAAACTGTTACAAGTTCAAGATAAAGGACGGCTCTTTCATCACTCTGAGAAGCCGCTGGTTCAGCTTCATGAACCCCTGGACCAAAGAGGTGGAATATATAGTCTCTACAAACACTGTGGTTTCGTAAGTGTCACATCACAACTTTCATAGTTTGCTGTCAGGAATGTTTGTTTTAATCAGAAGTTTAATGAGGTCAAAATATGAATAATATCATTTTTCTTGATATTTTGAGATGAAAACATACTGTAACTTTCAAAATTAAAAATTTTCTCGCTACTGAAATAAGACCATTTAGAAACTAAGCTGCTAAAAAAAACTCATTCCATATTTCTGAAATTTTCTGACATCAGACATATGAATACATTTGAATCTGTAAGCACATGACCGCCCACATGTTGGCCCA
This sequence comes from Myxocyprinus asiaticus, assembly GCF_019703515.2. Lineage (NCBI taxonomy): Eukaryota > Metazoa > Chordata > Actinopteri > Cypriniformes > Catostomidae > Myxocyprinus > Myxocyprinus asiaticus. The sequence goes on from NC_059391.1 coordinate 17,281,897, forward strand.
TTTAATCCTAAGGGTCAGAAAAAGGGTGGAAAATGGTCTTAAAAACTAAATGACAACTGTTTTTGATTAACAAAACTTACATTACTAACATTATAAGTGAAAAAAATGTACATTATAATGAATAACATACTTTATAAATTCAAAATTGATGACCCTGTTTTCTTTCTCGATAAATGTCCTTTGATATATTATGCACAATTTATCAATACATGTTCATCTGAAGTAACCAGTGTGTGGACAGGGACTAAAAAATATTAACCAAGAATACCGTAGTCTAACAATCACAATCCAATCAAAATCTAGTGGATACAATCAAGTCCCGCCCTACATTATATTTTGACCCTGTTTACACCTGGTATTAAAATGCGTCTCGGTGATCCAATCACATGTGGTCAGATGAGACGCATCGCTGTTTACACCTGGTTGCCTAAATGTGTCTCCTGTAAGCACTTGTGTTCAAATTTCAAGGGTAGGGTCTCTGATTTCATGACGACATGCTTCAATCACTTTGTCTGTGTGTTACTGCATGATAATACACTGCAAAAAAGTAATAAAATACAAAGAAAGTGCAAATAAAACCGTCACACTGTCAGATGCGGTTGAGATTTAATTTAAGCACAAACTCAGCATTTCAAGTAGAGTTATCTGTTATTTTATTGGAGTGTCTGTATTAAAGGAGCTTCAGATGTTCGTGCTTCTCATCTGTGTTGATATCAGACACACTGAATGAGATCTGTGAAGTTCTTGTTCTTGTGCATGTATCCGCTTTTTTGAATTTTCCGATCAGACCGTTATTTCCTTTTTAAAGCTGCTCGTAACCAGTAAAGTTTAAACTCTTGTTTTAGCGCAGCAGTTGATTGACAGGTGAGGGGTGGCACTTTGCTGCTGCTGGGACTCATACAAGACATATTAGTGTTAAAACCTCAAATGCGATGTGGTCACATGCTTTTTTTGACTACCTGGCTTCGTATGTGGTTTTTATGATTAGATCACAAAATGTTTTGCACCCTGTTTACACCTGTATTTAACGCTGACCACATGTGATCGGATCACCAGAGATGCATCTTAATACCAGGTGTAAACGGGTTTACACTTGTCCAATGTTCAGTGTGTTACAATTACAGTATTTGTTGTTTTTAACCTTTGATGCGGAATAAAATGTTCAGTTAAATACATTATGACCTTGTTTATATCAAAACATGTTCCTATTCTGAAATGTATTGTTAGTTTTCTGTTTTGATCATTATTGAAGTGTAATGAAAGGCACTTTGTGTTGTTTTAGGGGCAGTATGCTTGAAGGAGCAGACCCTAGTTATTCACAATCAGCCTCCTCCCCCCAGAGCATGGACAGCGTTCTAACATCAGGTGACGGTGAGATCACTTTCCACTTTCCACTTTCCCTTGAACGATTAGTTTTCCAGCCAGAGAGCTGTAATTCTTGGCTGAAACTGGCTTTGTTGCTGCATTTGTACTGTTAGCCTATCCAAGAGTTGTTCATAGGCACAAATGGTTTTTATGATTTCACACTCATGGAGAAATTTTTTATCTCTTGGTTTAAATTTTCTCTTAATGTTTAGACAACTTTGCAGAACTCTGTTAAGCAATAGAGTTTTTAATCATTCTTAATCACAATAATAATTTCATAAGTGTGTTTGTGTTTTTAACAGGTGGAGGGAAGCGTGCTTTTCAGACTGTTCCTGGTCTACCAGGAGGCACAAGAGCGGGAGCTGGGAAGATTGGACGCATGATCGCAGAGGAAGTCATGGAGATTCAGAGGTACAAGAAGCAGCCAGCATATTTAGGTTGTGCTGAAATCAATCTCAGAGGAGTGTTTTTAAAGCTCTAATTATTGATCCCACTCCTCAGGATTCGAGGCTCCTCTCCCTCCAGCTGTGGCTCTAGTCCTTTGAATATCACCGCCACTCCTCCACCTGACACCTGCTCTCCAGGGGGCAAGAAGGTGAGACATCCACATAAATCATTCAATCAGTCAGCCACATGTGCGTTACAGTGATTTTACCATCATGGAAGCATGACCTTTTAACCATGGTAAAATAATTGTAACACACAGCCTCGAGTGTCTCATTGCTTTTATAAAACGTCAGCAACAACAACATGATGACAGTGTTCAACAAAAAGTTTACATTTAATAATATTTATAATGGAAACGAAGACTTCTTTCGCACTGTATGGTGATTATGTTTGCCAAGCAATGTAGCAACTTGACGCATTCAAAAGATTAAATCATTCATTTTAATTAGTTAAAAATGACGGCTTTGAACTCTGCTAATCCAATCACAATTTAGAGTCAGAACTCTGCATTTCATAATACACATAAAATGTATAGTTCCAGTTCTGGATGCTGATTGGTCAGTACAGTGTTCCCACTGTGCTAAAATACAGGATATAGTAAAGGCTATGATGTGAAACACATTGCTTTAGTGCCAGATTCACTAATGAAATTATGCAAATCATGCAATGGCATAAAAGTGCCCTCAGAATCCGTTCTGAACGCAGTTTGCACTACGCAGTTCCCGAACTTGCAGCCGCAATCTACAATGAGTCTAACTTATATATAAAGGAGCCATGTTTGCAGTAAAAGATTGACATTGATTGTATTTACATGCTCACCAATACACTGCTAACTACCAAAAGAAAATTGCATTTACATGAGATTTGAAATCATTGGATTATTCTCTGGTTTTGAAACCAAACGTAAACAGGCATGCGCACAACAGTTCCGCACATTTGATAAGCCAACAAAAGTGCTGGTAAAAGTGGTTACGTCCAATGAGAAATGGCCAAAAATCTCGGTATACTGATAAAAGAATGCCATTTAATGTTTTTACATGACCACACACATTCTTGGCTTTTCAGCATTATTTAAAGGAATAGTTTACCCAGAATGGTAATTTTCTCATAATTTATTCACCCTTATGTAAACTCATATGACTTACTTTCTTCCATGGAACTCAAACAAAGATATTTTAATAGAGATATGATGTCTGTTTGTCCATACAATGCAAGTGAATGATGATCAAATTTTCAAGCTCCAAAAAGGACATAAAGGAAGCATAAAAATAATCCAAGAGATTCCAGTGGTTTAAACCATGCCTTCTGAAGCTATCCTATCGATTTTGATTGAGAACAGACCAAAACTCCTTTTATAAGTCCTTTTTCAATATAAATCTTGACATCAGCAGTCATCTTGGCGATCATGATTTCAAACTCGATTACACTTTGAGCACAAGGAAGTGTAATCAAGCTTGAAATCATGATTGTGCCTAGAGACTGCAATGGCAAGATGAACAGTGAAAAAATGGTTAATTTTTGGTCTGTTCTCATGCAAAATCAATCGGATCGCTTTAGAAGACATTGATTAAACCGCTAGGGCTCTATTTTCATGAGTGTGCTAAGCGCAGCACTACGTCTTATCCAAATCCTTACGAGAGCCACATTTTCCATGCATACGAAATATGCCTGACATTCAACAAGGTTGGTGCACAAAAGAACAGAAGTCTATATTTCTATTCTTCTAATTGATTGCATAAAGAATGAATTAGAATCCACAGTTTTCCTACTACCAACTTCTTATGAATGTGCTGTCTTTGTTTATATCACTGGTGCTTGACAGGGAATGGACTATATAATAGGACACAGATGGTGCTATAACAGGAGAAGAACCTCAGAATGAAATTGCACTTGACCCAGCCCATTAGCGCTTTGCTTATGCAATTACATCAAACCCACTTGTGCCTATCTTAGCGCATACCACAACTTTATGGTTATGACCATTGACTTTGCTCTTATGATTTATGGCATAGTGCGCTTAGCACTAGCGCTCTTAAAATAGATACACTGGAGTCTTATTGATTACCTTTATGCTGCCTTTATGTCCTTTTTGGAGCTTGAAAATGTAGTCACCATTCACTTGGATTATATGGACAAACAGACATACCTCTATCAAAATGTCTTCATTTGTGTTCCGTGGAAGAAAGAAAATCATACCAGTTTGAGATGATGTAAGGGTGAGTAAATGATGAGAATGATCAGTTTTGGGTAAACTATTCCTTCATGCATTATTTAAATACCCAAGGAGCAGTTAAACTAGTTTGCAGGTAGTTAGTAAAAAAGACGCAGGGTTTTGTGTTAAAATACTGTGCACAAAAGTGGCTAAATTATTTAGTGAATTCGAAAGTCTTCTAGTGGAATGAAGGCACTTAATGAATTTGGTTAATAATGTCAAAATGAAAATCACTTGTTTCTTTTATATATATAGATTCAGAATGGTGGGACTCCAGATCTGCCTTCAGTGGGATTTGTGCCTGGGCCTGATTCAATAGGATACCCATATTCAAATAATTCAATAATGAGTAAGTATGCTATATATACACTGGCGGCCAAAGGTTTGGAATAATGTACAAATTTTGCTCTTATGGAAAGAAATTGGTACTTTTATCACCAAAGTTTCATTCAACTGATCACAATGTATAGTCAGGACATTAATAATGTGAAAAATTATTATTACAATTTGAAAAAAATGTTCAGAACTTCTTCAAAGAGTTCTCATCAAAAAATCCTCCACGTGCAACAATGACAGCTTTGCAGATCCTTGTTATTCTAGCTGTCAGTTTGTCCAGATACTCAGGTGACATTTCACCACACACTTCCTGTAGCACTTGCCATAGATGTGGCTGTCTTGTCGAGCACTTCTCACACACCTTACAGTCCAGCTGATCCCACAAAAGCTCAATGGGGTTAAGATCCATAACACTCTTTTCCAATTATCTGTTGTCCAATGTCTGTGTTTCTTTGCCCACTCTAACCTTTTCGTTTTGTTTTTCTGTTTCAAAAGTGGCTTTTTCTTTGCAATTCTTCCCATAAGGCCTGCACCCCTGAGTCTTCTCTTTACTGTTGTACATGAAACTGGTGTTGAGCGGGTAGAATTCAATGAAGCTGTCAGCTGAGGACATGTGAGGCCTCTATTTCTCAAACTAGAGTCTCTGATGTACTTATCCTCTTGTTTAGTTGTACATCTGGCCTTCCACATCTCTTTCTGTCCTTGTTAGAGTCTGTTGTCCTTTGTCTTTGAAGACTGTAGTGTACATCTTTGTATGAAATCTTCAGGTTTTTGCAATTTCAAGCATTGTACAGCCTTCATTCCTCAAAACAATGATTGATTGACAAGTTTCTAGAGAAATCTGCTTCTTTTTTTGCCATTTTTGACCTAATATTGACCTTAAGACATGCCAGTCTATTGCATACTGTGACAACTTGAAAACACAAAGACAATGTTAAGCATCATTTAACGAACCAAATAGCTTTCACCTGTGTTTGATATAATGGTGAGTGATTTTCTAGTACCAAATTATCAATTTAGCATGATTACTCAAGGATAAGGTGTTGGAGTGATGGCTGCTGGAAATGGGGTCTGTCTAGATTTGATCAAAAATGACTTTTTTCAAATAGTGATGGTGCTGTTTTTTACATCAGTACTGTCCTGACTATACTTTGTGATCAGCTGAATGCTATATATACATAAAACGCAAGATCGGACATGTAATGTTCTCATATATGTACTCTAAATATGCAAATCTTCCACTGCAGGTGATAACTCCCATCTTAGTATTGACATCATGGAAGAACCCGGATCCAGCAGCCCCAGCAATGACGAGGCAGCCATGGCCGTTATCATGAGCCTTCTTGAAGCTGACGCTGGCCTGGGCGGACCTGTGGATTTCAGCGACCTACCCTGGCCTTTGTGAAACCACAGCGGAGTACCTCAAGGATGTGTATTTGGTCCGAGGCTAAACACGTCTAACTTAAGGTCATCACCACAGCTCATGTGCGGTTGTTTGTGGAGGACTAACGAGACTGCTGTCGTTAGAAATCGGACCTCCTACTTAAAAGCACACATATACTGTAATGGTTCAGCTCCACACTTCCACCACCCCCTCTGAATAGAGATTTTGCATTTCTCGTCTCACACGGTGTCCTGACCTGCCTGTTTCTCTGTAGATATCGGCCTGTATAATCCCTATGGTACCCATCAGCAAACATAATCTTTATACATATATAAATATATACATTTTTGTTTGTTTTAATGTTTTTACACTACAAAAGTTGTTTAAATGTTAAATATTCTGTATGCTGATTGTAACTAATATTGTAATTCTATTATGGAAGAATTCTTTATGCAAATTATATATGGTAAAAGTGTAACGTATCAACAGTGGATATTTTTAAAATAAAATAAAAAAATCTTGTCTTCAACATTACTGATTTTTTTTCTAACACTTTTTACATTTGAATTTGTACAACCTAGCATTAATACAGTAGAATATATTTTGATATTGGTAAATCGACATGCTGGCTGTCAGATTAAAGATGCCCCTTGTCATATTGATGTAGAGTTTTTTCCTTGGTTTTATTATTCATAGTGTAATGTAAGCATGTCTTCTCATGCCTGTTTCGGCTGATGTGTCTTACGCTGGCTTTTGATTGGTCCACGGCTGTGATATTTTTGTTCTATGTTGCCATCCAGTGGCAAATTCTTTGAAGAAATGAAATGCATTGGCAGGGAAAAGGAGAGGATGGCTTTGCAAATGCTGAAATTATCAAGTTTACTATTATAAGCTTAACTAGATCTCTTGTGAATTATTTTAAAATGTCAAATGCATGGAATGTTCATGATAGAGCATTCAAAACTTTCTTTTTTTCAAATATATACATATATTTTTATTAACTTGGGGGAAAGAAAATTGCACAAAGGAAATGAAGCCTATTTTTAGGACCATTATGTTTTTGCATTGACATTTCACCAAACTCTCACCACTATAATGCAAAAAAAAAATCATACTCCCATTACTGTAATACAATGAATAAGATATAAAAGTTATGATATATACATAATGGTAGTATATGTTGTATATAATTTATGTGAGAGAAACAAGTTTTTTTTGCATTACAGTAAGAATGTACGTTTTGTTTTTTTTTTTGTTTTTTTTTTTGGTCAGTGCAATAAATCTTAATTTTTTATAAAGCCGATTTGTAGGACCATTAAATCAAATAAAATAAAATCAAATCACTTTATTGTCACACAGCCATATACACAAGTGCAATGGTGTGTGAAATTCTTGGGTGCAGTTCCAATCAACATAGCAGTCGTGACAGTGATGAGACATATACCAAATTACAATAACATTAAATTAACACACAATTTAAACATCTGTTATACACATAATTACACTCAACAATATACAAATAATAACATACACTGTACAGTATACAATACGCTGTTTTTTTTTTTTTTTTTACTATATAGATACACATTATTCAATAAAAATTAAAAATAAAAATATATATATAAAAAAAAGTATATATATATATATATATATATATATATATATATATATATATATAGAATGTACAGTATTGTACTGTATTGACATTCAGGCTGTCGGTTAATAGTCACTTGTTAAGAGAGACATAATATAATAATAATAATATAATTTATAATAGTCCGGTGTGAGATATAAGAGTAAGGGTAATAAAGTGCAGTGCTTATGTATTTTGATCGTGGGAGATCATTATGGAATATATACACTGGTGGCCAAAAGTTTGGAATAATGTACAGATTTTGCTCTTATGGAAAGAAATTGGTATTTTTATTCACCAAAGTGGCATTTAACTGATCACAATGTATAGTCAGGACATTAATAACATGAAAAATTACTATTACAATTTGAAAAAAAAAAAAAAAAAATCAGAACTTCTTAAACTACTTCAGAGTTCTCATTAAAAAATCCTCCACGTGCAACAATGACAGCTTTGCAGATCCTTGGCATTCTAGCTGTCAGTTTGTCCAGATACTCAGGTGACATTTCACCCCACACTTCCTGTAGCACTTGCCATAGATATGGCTGTCTTGTCGGGCACTTGTGAGGTGTCTATTTCTCAAACTAGAGACTCAAATGTACTTATCCTCTTGTTTAGTTGTATATCTGGCCTTCCACATCTCTTTCTGTCCTTGTTAGAGTCAGTTGTCCTTTTGTCTTTGAAGACTGTAGTGTACATCTTTGTATGAAATCTTAAGTTTTTTTGGTGATTTCAAGCATTGTACGGCCTTCATTCCTCAAAACAATGATTGATAATTTCTAGAGAAAGCTGCTTCTTTTTTGCCATTTTTGACCTAATATTGACCTTAAGACCTGCCAGTCTATTGCATACTGTGGCAACTCAAAAACAAACACCAAGACAATATTAAGCTTCATTTAACAAACTAAATAGCTTTCAGCACTGTTTGATATAATGGCAAGTGATTTTCTAGTACCAAATTAGCAATTTAGCATGATTACTCAAGGATAAGGTGTTGGAGTGATGGCTGCAGGAAATGGGGTCTGTCTAGATTTGATCAAAAATGACTTTTTTCAAATAGTGATGGTGCTGTTTTTTACATCAGTAATGTCCTGACTATACTTCGTGATCAGCTGAATGCCACTTTGGTGAATTAAAGTACCAATTTCCTTCCAAAACAGCAAAATCTGTACATTATTCCAAACTTTTGGCTGCCAGTGTGTGTGTGTGTGTGTATATATATATATATATCAAACGCCACATCTAATCAATGAACCAAACTGGTTTAATCATGTTTATTAAAATAACATTTCTCAAGCAGTACACAAGAGGTACATATCAATAGTGTCTTTTGCAGCACCCCAGCTACAAATAACAATAAATCAAATCAAATCAAATCACTTTTATTGTCATATAAAATGAAAAGTACAATATAAATGTGACATCACTTCAGTTTAACTTATTCAAAGGCCATGCATCACAGTGAGGCTCCATGGGTGCTCCATTACACCCCGTCTATGCAGTTCACAATGTGACAAAACTAGAGTATTCCCATTATAAAAAGAACTTTGTGCTCTTGCAGTGTAGACAGCTTGTTGATAATAACGGAAGTGTGACTTTGTACACCTGCAATGTAGGCAGCTGGATTGATTATAACGGCCATTCTAACTTTGTCAAGTCACTTCACTTGCTTGCATGTAGGGCTGGGCAATATAGGTAATATATATACACTGTATGTATATATATACACACACTATAATATATGTCTATTTATGTAACAACAATATTTACCTTCATGTTATTACTAAAACATTTAATGTACTAAAAATGGCACACAGAGACTTCCATGAATGTTACTGCATGATTGATGCAAATTAATTGTTGAATCAGTTTTAAATCAATTCACTGAAACAAATTGAATTTAAATTATTCACCAAAACATTTTGTTAAATCAGAAATTTGAATCAATTCATTAAAATGGACAGTTTGGGGGGGCCTGGGTAGCTCAGCGAGTAAAGACGCTGACTACCACCCCTGGAGTTCGCGAGTTCGAATTCCGTGTTGAGTGACTCCAGCCAGGTCTCCTAAGCAACCAAATTTGCCCGGTTGCTAGGGAGGGTAGAGTCACACGGAGTAACCTCCTCGTGATCGCTATAATGTGGTTCGCTCTCGGTGGGGCGCGTGGTGAGTTGTGCTTAGCTGCCGCAGTGGGTGGCGTGGGCCTCCACACGCGCTATGTCCCTGTGGTAGCGCGCTCAACGAACCACGTGATAAGATGCACGTGCTGACGGTCTCAGACGCGGAGGCAGCTGAGATTCATCCTCCGCCACCTGGATTGAGGCGAGCCACTACGCCACCACGAGGACTTGGTGAAAAGGGGGAGAAAAAAAATAAAAATGGACAGTTTGAAATGCTTTATGCCATCAATCGTTGAATCAGAGATTTGAATAAATTCATTGAAATGGACAGTTTGGACTGATTCAAAGAAATGAACCAAACTTACAACTATATTGTCAAGTTTACTAGAATTTGTGGAATTCTAAACGCAATTAAAACATCTTCATCTTAAATTTGAACTGTGTAATATCTGCACCACCAAACGGAATTGCAAAAATAAGCATTGTTATAAAAACAGCTTTCTAAATACGCCCCCCGTCTGCGGCTGCTCAAACAAACACATAGTCCAGCCCCAACTCACACCATTGGTTGAGTCAATGTTGTTGTGTCTCAAAAGACAGGTCAGAGGTATTTTCATAGCACCAGTGTTCACAGTTTTCAAGAAAATTAACCTATGAATGGCTTATTTATAGTCGTCTATGCATATTAAGTTGGGATGGGAGAAAGCATTTTATCATCGAAAAAGTTACTTCAGCTTTAATGCTTTCATATTTGCATGTTGCGAGATGAATGATTGTGAAACTAGCCTAATGATGAGGACTTTGGAAAACTTAATGATCAAATAAAATTATCAAAATATTCACAATGTTGCTTAATTTTATATCTCTAGCACAAGCATCGCCAAAACTCGATATATCGCCAAACCCTACATGCTTACAATGTAGACATGGGTTTAGTGTGCTCCCATTTATTGCTAAGTCAAACTGCAGTGGCCACACAGCACCACATAGTACAATCAAACACTTTTAGTACTAACCAAAGGAGTGATTACTGATAGAGTTTCTTTTATTCACTCTGTGTGCCTAATTAAATAAAAACACCTCCTTTGGTTGAGTTCTATTGGGGGAAAGAAAGGCATAGTATACAAAGGGCATTTCACATTTCTGCTGCCGCAGCAATCAGGTCTTTATGACTTGTAAGGCTGGAGAGGACTTGAAGAAAGGCAATGCGGTCTTGGCAGCGGGACTTGGCTGACCTCCCTCTGCAGTGCTCAGTGGCAGTTATTGGACTGAGGTGGTGGTTAGCGGGTTTGTGTGTTTGGGTCAGATGGCCGGGGACGAGGCATCGGGATCAGGGTCGTAATGATGGCTGGGCTGAGGGTGGTGGTTAGGGAGGATATCCAGTTCATCCACCTGAGGCCCAGAGTGCATGACCACGAGCTGGTCCTGAGGAATGTCTGCAGCGGCTGCGGCGAGGTTGGTGATGGACTTGCTTTTCACACACTGGAAATCAACGTGTCGGCTTTTGCCTTCCTCTTTCTCCCAGGACATTCGGATGAAGGGTCTCTGGACATAGTTATAAATGACTTCTGGACGCCCACCGGGTCGCTTCTTTATCTTTTCTTTGTAAGTGGGATATCCTGAGTGCAAACATGAGCACACCATTAACAAAAATGCACTAGTAATTAATTACACATACAACGATGAGCCACAACATTAAAACCACCTGCCTAATATTGTGTAGGTCCCCCTCGTGCTGCCAAAACAGCGCTAACCCGCATCTCAGAATAGCATTCTGAGATGTTATTCTTCTCACCACAATTGAACAGAGCGGTTATCTGAGTTACCATAGACTTTGTCAGTTTGAACCAATCTGGCCATTCTCTGTTGAACTCTCTCATCAACTGCCACTCACTGGATGTTTTTTTGTTTTTAGCACCATTCTGAGAAAATTCTAGAGACTGTTGTGTGTGAAAATCCCAAGAGATCGGCAGTTACAGAAATACTCAAACCAGCCCATCTGGCACCAACAATCATCCATGCGATGATCTTATCAGCCAATTGTGTGGCAGCAGTGCAGTGCATAAAATCAGGCAGATACAGGTCAGGAGCTTCAGTTAATGTTCACATCAACCATCAGAATGGGGAAAAATGTGATCTCAGTGATTTGGAGCATGGCATGATTGTTGGTGCAGGATGGGCTGGTTTGAGTATTTCTATAACTGCCGATCTCTTGGGATTTTCACACACAACAGTCTCTAGAATTTACTCCGAATGATTCCAAAAACAAAAAACATCCAGTGAGAGGCAGTTCTGCGGACAGAAATGCCTTGCTGATGAGAGAGGTCAACAGAGAATGGCCAGACTGGTTCGAACTGACAAAGTCTATGGTAACTCAGATAACCACTCTGTACAACTGTGATGAGAAGAATAACATCTCAGAATGCTATTCTGAGATGCGGGTTGGCGCTGTTTTGGCGGCACGAGGGGGACCTACACAATATTAGGCAGACAGGTGGTTTTAATGTTGTGGCTGTTCGGTGTATATGCAGTGACCCCAAAAAGTAATTGGACATTTCCCACTACACTTAAAGAATGTATGAAGGTCACTGCATTAGATAAAAAATGTCAAACCATGTGGAATATATAACAAATGACGCTAGACCTTTTCTCAGAACTAAACTTTTCGGAGTCATTTTTGCAGTTACTTTTAACAAACTGGTCTTACAATGTTGCCTCGCGCTTATGGCTCAACCCTAAACTACGTATTAATAAGTCCCCTTTCTGCTGGTCAAGAGTGGATTGTGAGGGGGGTTACTACACTCGGTGACTTGTATGAGAGTAGTGTGTTGAGATCCTTTGAAAATTTGGTTCAAAATTTTGGGATCCCCAGATCTCAGTTTTTTAGGTATCTACAACTGCGCCACCTGCTCTGTACTATTTTTGGGAATAGCATTCACCTCCCTAAAGCGGCAGATACTATGAAAGTGGTGATTACTGCTTTTGGAAAAGGTCATGAGGCATCAGTGTATTACTACCTGTTAATTCAGAGTCTGGGAGACGGAGCCTCAACCACTCTCCAGAGATTATGGGAGAAAGATTTGGAGGAGGGAGAGTGGACTTGGAATTGGAGGAGGGAGAGTGGACTGGAATTCTAAAAAACATCAAGACTGCATCTAGAGACGCAAGGGTGCGCCTTATGCAATTCAAGATTTTACATCAGTTCTATTGGACCCCCTCTAGATTGTATAGACTTGGTCTTAAAGACACACCCACCTGCTGGCGATGCCAATCAGAGGATGGAGACACAACCAATGTTTTTTGGTGGATTTTGAATTTTGGTTGAGGGGGCCTGGGTAGCTCAGTGGTAAAATACGCTGGCTACCACCCCTGGAGTTCGCTAGTTCGAATCCCAGGGCGTGCTGAGTGACTCCAGCCAGGTCTCCTAAGCAACCAAATTGGCCCGGTTGCTAGGAAGGGTAGAGTCACATGGGTTAAACTCCTCGTGGTCACTATAATGTAGTTCGTTCTCGGTGGGGCGCGTGGTGAGTTGAGCGTGGTTGCTGCGGTGCATGGCCGCCCGGACTGAGGCGAATCACTACGTGACCATGAGGACTTAAAAGCACATTGGAAATTGGGCATTCCAAATTGGGAGACAAAAAAAAAAAAAAAAGAATTCTGGTTGAAAGTTCAGAGTTTTATGTGTGATGTATTGGGCACTCAGATTTCATTTTGCCCCAGACTCTGTATTTTAGGCCATGGGGCGGTCATTGACATTGAAAACAGACACATAAAGAGTTGGGTCTTAACCAGTGTCATGATCGCCAAACAGATCATTTTAAGGGGCTGGAGGTCGGCTGGAGCACCCTCCTTTCAGGAGTGGTGCTCGGAGATGGGAAGGGTGGCGACCTTTGAGGAGGGGTCGTATAGAAGAATGGGGAAGTACAACGGGTTTGTGGAGAAATGGGCCAGGTATATTTCATTTATGGATGGGTGATTGTTTTTATTATATTTTTTTATTTGTTTATTTTAATTTTTTTGTGTCTGTGTGTCTATATAATTTGTGACCACTGGGATGTTGTTGGGGCCAGGGTGGGGTTCGGGATTGGGAGGGGTAATAGTGGGGGTTAAAATGTATTCTGTGTATACACTACCGTTTAAAAGTTTGAGGTCACTTGCCCGAAAAGTTTCCCATGATCTTAAAAACCTTTTGATCTGAAGGTGTATGCTTAAATGTTTAAAATTAGTTTTGTAGACAAAAATATAATTGTGCCAACATATTAATTTATTTAATTACAAAACTAAAATTTTATAAAAAAAATTAAAAAAAAGTTATTGAAATGGATGATTTGGACCAAATAATTAAGAAAAGCAGCCAATAAGTGCCCAACATATAGATGGGAACTCCTTCAATACTGTTTAAAAAGCGTCCCAGGGTGATACCTCAAGAAGTTGGTTTAGAAAATGTCAAGAGTACATGTCTGCAAAATCTAGGCAAAGGGTGGCTACTATGAAGATGCTAAATATAACATAGTTTTGATTTATTTTTTATTTTTTTAGTCACAACATAATTCCCATATTTCCATTTCTATTATTCCATAGTTGTGATGACTTATTATTCTAAAATGTGAAAAAATAAAAATAAAAAATAAAGAATGAGTAAGTGACCCTAAACTTTTGAACGGTAGTGTATATGTTTTGTTTTTCTGTGTTCATTTATGAGAATCAATAGAAATTGTTAATCTGAACAAACTGGTTTTACGGTCATTTTGGTAGATTTCTAAATGTTCCCCTCATGTTCGCACAGGCGTCCTAGTAGAGTAATCACAGGTCCATAGTTAATGTGATGAATTATACATGTTTCCTGAAGTTACAAACAGAAAGTGTCCAAATACTTGTCTTAATTTTGAACATTGTATCTTTAGCTTTATAACACAGAACTGAACAAACTACTTCTTGTAAAATGTTTTGCATAAAATGTATGGCATCAAATTTGCTTTGGAACAAATTCCACAAATAAAAAACATGAAAAAAGTACATCAGCGTAACTGTATCAATGAGCTAATTCAGTTTAAGTTTATCCAAAAGCAGCTGAGTGAAAACCCATCTTTATCCACATCCGGTAATTCAATCTCTTACCTTCAATGCCTAATCGAATTTTCTTCAGTCCTCTTTCCTTCAGAACTGACTTGGCAACATCTCGGTTTTCAATGTATTTAAAGAACCGGTACAGTTTTGTGCTGTATATAACTGCATCACACAAAGACAGAAAACAATTAGAGAGCCACCTTGTGTGCAAAATACATGTCCTATTACCAGTAAAAACACATTACCTACTAATACATTTCCTATAAACTTACATGACTTGTATTAATGTTCTGACAGATTTTATCTTTAATGGCTAAAACACCAAGCTTCATTTCCATGGCAGACAGTTAGTATAATAGTTGCTAAGAAGTTCTGGGTGGTTTTTATTGCATTGCTATATGTTGCTGTTCAGAGGAAAAATCTGGGTTCAATCCACGTTAAGCTCAGTCAACAGCATTTGTGGCATAATGCTGATTACCACAAAAATGAATTTAATCTTGTCCCCCCAAAAAACAAAAAAGGGTTCTAGCGAGGCACTTAAAATGAAAGTCAATGGGGCCAATCCATAAACGTTAAAATACTCACTTTCAAGAGTATAGCCACAAGACGTAATCAATATGCATGCTAACATGATTTTAGTGTAATAAAATCGCTTACTAACCTTTTCTGTGTAAAGTTATTGGCAATTTTACAACTTTGTTGCCATGATGATGTAATGCCGTAAACCTTAAAACCCTAAAACGACCATAAAATCAATTATTTAACCATGTAAAAGCTAAAATAATACACATTTTAACTGAGGAATGAATGAAGCTTTTATAAAATTACAAGCTTGACATTTCTGCCTTTAAACCCTCCAAAAATTGGCCCCATTCACATCCACTGTAAGTGCCTCACTATAACCTCGATTTTTGCTTTTTTTAAAGAAAAGGAAGGACGAGTCGTAATTGTTTTCTGTGGTAATCATTATGCCACAAATGCTGTCGATTGAGCTTAATTTGTATTTGAACCCAGAATATCAGTGCCTTAGCAAGCACCACTTATTACCACAAATGATGTTCTCATAAGTCCCCTGAGAAATAACCCATAATGCTACTGACATGTAGGTAATAGATAATTGAGATGCAGGCGCTACAGTGGAAGTGAACTGACTTTGTGAGTATTCCTCTCCCATCTGCGGTGGATACTCTTCATCCCAATCCACCACATCATCGTCGGTCAGCACGACCACGTGACACTCCCTCTCTCCACTCTGAGCGCTGGCCACCATCAGAGGCAACACCATCTCCTCCAGATAAAACTCAAACTGCCGCCGGGCGCCATCGTTAGACAGCTCGTGCATGAGTGCACCTGTAGTCGACATGTTCCAGTGTTATTCAGACAGGCTCATCAGGATTCATTCCCCACTGACTCATAGATGAACAATTCATAGATGAACAATTCAAGTAAATAATTCAAATTCACTTCAAACAGCCATCTCTGAAATAAAAAGCACGATCGTGATGTAAATAGGCCGCACTGATAGCGTCCAGTGACCCATATCTGGCCATCGCATCAGATTCGCCACTGACCTACTTCTGCGCTTTTCACTTTCACTCGCTCTCTCTCGCATCTTCTGTCCTCAGTCATCCAAAACACTCAGAATATCATTCACTTTACCAGTTGCCATGGCGATCAGTGGGTTTTCCAGCACAAAAAGCCAAATCCTTGCAGTGCATTTGTCATGTTAATAAATACTCACTGAGGTCTCTGCACTTGATGGTGCTGTAGTCGAAGGCGATGCAAAGGTAGTCACATGCCTCTCTCAGCTCCGGGATGGAGATCCCATCAGGGCAGCGGATTAACCCTGATTTGTAGTAATCCTGTCGTTAAAAAGGGAGAAACACAGAGGAAAAACAAACAGGCGGCCATTACTGAAGCAGAACTTATTCCAAACAGAAGCAAATGTCTCTGATGCCAAATAAACATATACACACTCACTCCCCCCTGCTTTTCCTTCTCCTCACATGCAGATCCATTTAATGCCAGCCAGACGTGGAAAGAGCTCCGCTATACACACAGCATCAAGAGACCAAATTGCTCCCCAAACCCCCCCCCCCCCCCCAAAAAGGAAATAAAAGGTTCAAAATGGTTGTTATTTCTGTAGTGCTCTCTAATGTGTGCTGTCCTGATTTTTCCACTGAGTGGAGCCTCATGTGGTAGAAGCTTAACCCTTTCAATACCACAGAGTATGACTAATATTAAAAGTCAGAGGCTTTCAGTCCTTGTTGCAGTACAAATTAACTACCAAAGAGTCTTCTAGTGCTGGCCTTCTTCATGCCTGAATGAACTGCAACTCCAAAAGAACAAATCCTTCATGAAAAAAAAAAACACTTTGAAAATATAATCAGGAAATCTTTGCTTTGTTACAGACAGTTGACTATAAGAGAAAATAATTGTTTTTAAATTTTTAAATGCATGATTACCTTGTCCTCCTGTTCTGTTTGCTGTAGTTTACTTTGGACTGTAAGAGAGCACGAGTGTAGAAATCACAGCGCTTGCATGTGCTGCATTAGTATTCGCAATTTGTAAAGACGTACTGCGCAACACAACACAGATTATATGTAGCACGGTTGTTCACTTCCAGAAAACACCATTACACACTGCAAGGGGCTAAATCTAATATACTTATAATAGTGCTGTAAGTCAATTAAAATATTTAATTGCGAATAATCGTAAGATTTTGAAAGTGTTTTCATATTGGTAAATGCATCAGCATCAGGCCTCCCAGGATTTCACTGCATTTTTTTTCGTGACTATTGCAGGTCAAAATAACTGAATTTGCTGCGGTTTTGCTCCAAATTAAATTCTTTGTTATTATGCAGTGAAAACACACAAATAATCATAGTGTACTTTGTGTCAACGACAGTATAAGTACAATTGCCTAGAATTATTTTACTGCATAACAACTGAAGATGCACCTAAAAATTCTGAATAGCCTACACGCAAAAATACAACACATTTAAAGGAATATTCCGGGTTCAATACAAGTTGAGCTCAATTGACAGCATTTGTGGCATAATGTTGATTACCACAAAAATTTATTTTTACTCTTTCCTCCTTTTCTTAAAAAAAAAAAAAACAAATAAAAAATATCAAGGTTACAGTGAAGAACTTACAATGAAAGTGAATGTGGCCAATATTTGGAGGATTTAAACAGAAATGTGAGCTTATAATTTTATAAAATCACTTGCATTAATTCTTCTGTTAAAACTCATGTATTAGCTGTAAAGTTGTTTAAATTGTAATTTTTACAGTTGTTTTAGGGTTTGTTGACATTACATCATCATGGTAACAAAGTTGTAAAATTAGCTATAACTTTATACAGAAAAGGTTTGTGATTTTATCACACTAAAATCATGTTAACATGCATATCCTTTATGTCTTGTGGCTAAACTTTTGAAACAGTATTTTAACGTTCAAAAATTGGCCCCCATTCACTTCCATTATGTGCCTCACTGTAACCTTGATTTTTGCTTTTTTTTTTAATGAAAGGAGAGACGAGTCGAAATAAATTTTTGTAGTAATCAACATAATGCCACAAATGCTGTCGATTGAGCTTAACTTGTATTGAACCCGGAACATTCCTTTAAAGGTGCTGCAAGTGATTTTTTTCATGGAAAAGTATGCAAAAAATGTTCCTACTCCCTTAAAGATATTAATGAAATAAGTGTCCAGAGATATCTCACCGGTCTCTGTGACAGCTGTAGATTTTGTAAACAGCAAACAAAAATGTGTCCGCGAACCGCGGACATTGACACTTTTAACCATTCAATAATTTTGCTCGTTCTCATCATGTTGTCTTTGAAGCGGATCTTTGAGGCTATGATTCATAATTTTTGTCAGTTGAGGGCGCTACTGTGCCACTGCTGAATTTGACAGCCACAGGTAAAAACAATGCTGCTCTTCTGCTCGGTTTTGGTCTCAAAATTATCTTTGGAGGGTGGGGTTTTGGAATGAGGGGGAGTAGCTAATTCATTAGCTCAGTCACGTGAAAGCTTCAGAACTCTAAAATCCCTTACAGCACCTTTAAGATCCAAAACCATGATCTGGCTAATATGAGTTCAATGGAAGACCCTTAATTATTTTTATATTTACATTTTCTGCCTTAGACAAGTTAACTTTAAGGTTAAAATTGTAGACCTACAATAAAAACTAAAAACACAAATGAGGCCTGTTGCGATTATTACATCACTTCATGTGAGCACTTCAAATGAACTGAGGCCATTACCAATCTGCACCTCGGACCATTTAGACCAGCTCCTGAAGAGTGCGTGAAGTTTAAACACTAGTTGTGATGTGTGCGTGCTGTCAGTGAACACAAAACGTTTTGGTTTCAGTTTAAATTTCGTGTAATGCCAATTGTTTCTGAGATGAGGAGGAGATGCTTACTCTGTTACTGTGAAGATACAATAGCGGCTGTACAGCTGGATATGTCATTTTGTGCACTTGATTTGCCGCTGTCAATATGAAGAGAAGCAATCAGATTGCAAACTGAAACATTTCAGAAATTATACAAAATTGCTAGCTACAACAAATAATGTAGAGATTGGTTAAATGTGTTTAAATTCTTGCAACTGCAAATTCCTGGAGGGACTGGTAAAATCATGTTAAAGAAAAATTAACAGATTAAAACATTTAAACGACAGCTCTAATTTATAATAACAGTATAATGTTAATTATTGAAATGAACAAAAGCCAAATGTTTTGTGTGGACAACTGCAGCATGTAAAACAGAGATGGGTAGGATGGTCATCCAACAACTGACTACTCAATAAGTGATTACTGATGTAGAGTAGTCTTTTTTTTTTATATATATAGATTATTTTATTTTAGTATTAATATTTAAGAGAACTTGTTAATGTTGAGGTTAAGGCAGGGCTCTACGCTTAAAAAAATTTTAAGAGCACTTCTGCTCCTAATTAAAAAAATACAGGAGCACAGTCAAAATGTAGGAGCACAGTTGTAGTCCAATTTTTTAGAGATGGTAATGTTAATGTGCCTCAATATAACATGCACAAAAAGGCATGGGAAAACTGAGCTCATCGATTATGACAAAATTCAGGAACATAGTGTGAGAGATGACAAAGGAGTTTAAATTCTTATAAACCAAATTAAATATTTTCAGTTAATTTGACAGCCTGTCTGCAAAAAAAAAAAAAAAAAAAAACAACAGCAGCTCATTTTAACCTATTTCACTTTGTGAACATAAATATACAAAAACACAATGTACAGTCTTTGCAGTGTGGTCCTCTTAAATGTATTTAAGAACTCTAAATTTATATCTGCACTGCTGAACACAATTAATGTTCCTGTCACACAATGTACCACAATCCGATGCAGCATATTTCAGTTGGCCAGGCTTTGTAAACTTTTAACCTTTGAAGAAAATGTGATACTTTTAATTTCATTCAAGCTGACTAAAACATCTCACACAAATTTTTCGCGCTTACTCGGTTGACTGAAGGGATGAACAGCAGCCAATCGCAGTGTGAAACTTAACTATTGTGCAGTATAGATGTATTTGGGAATTGTAATTTGCATTCCAATTGTACTATACAACACTTCATAAGCTTCAGTCTAGGGTTGGGAATCTTTAGGGACCTCACAATTCGATCCGATTCTGATTCTGGAAGTCACAATCCGATTTCAAAACGATTCCTGATACATCTACATTTTTTTATTGATTATTCTGCTGTGCAAAGGCAAAACACAGTAACTTCACATTTTCACCAAAATTGGGGTTCTTAGACTGTAAGTTGCCCTGTGACAGACAGGTCTCACTCAAATATAAGCAGGTTTTGAGCAAATTGCAGTAACTACAAAATCCACACTCAAATCAAGTAACTGTTTTGTTGGTGTACAGTGCGTTTACAGCTTTTGTATGGCAGTATAGTCATCATAAAAAGTGATAAACACAGACCTCTTTACACAAGAAAATAAATGAAAGAAAATAAATATTGGTTTTCAAAACACAAAACTATTAAATTAAATAATTCAACTGATTATGTTAAGCAAATGTTATATGTTTAAGTATTGTTAATCATTTTTATTTAATAGTATTACATTTTTAATTAGAATAAATCTATCAAAGGCTTTTTGATTTTTTGTTTTTAACTATAACTACAAGTTGATGCTCCAGGTTGATTACATGACATATCTGCTTCAGTGAGAGTGCAGATGTCAGCTTCTCCTTTCCTCACTACAGGTGATAAAGCGGCACAAATAGCAGGATTAATATTTTAAAAAATCTATCAAGCATCTCGTATGTTTGCTCAGCAAGTAGAAGTCTCACCTGCTTAAAATTTGTCTAATGAGCCGTCAGGTGTGCGCACTCTTGCAGAAGAGCAAGAGACCGGCAATGTGCAACAGCAAATGAAAGAGCGCAAGAGGAGTAGGGCTGGGCGATAGGACGATTTTATCGGATATCGACGATGATGTCTTACAAATCTCCCGATGTCAATTTCTACACTCATTGACAGACAATAATCGACAATATTGGTAAATGGCAAAACCATGGATATGGGAAGTCACCAGATATATTAAACAGTAGCCCAGGTTATGAAATTTGCACCCGCCACCCACCAAATGCAACGAGGCTGAATCCAGCTCCTTATTCGCAAGCACCTCGTCCAAATGCAGGTGTTTCATGAGCGGGTACGTTTGCTCATCTACCCACAACAGTGGTGGGCTACCTGTAAAGGTCCAAACATATTTCACGCAAGTACATGAACGCAGACGCACCTTGCTATGCAAGCTCGATTCCACGTGTCGCTGCGTAGTGAAATGTGTCAGCGCTCAATTCATAACCCAATGCAAGTACGCGCTGCATTCTCTGCATTGCCGCAAGGGGCACTAGAGCGGATTTTCTGTTTTCAGTCAACAACTGTCATGGTGGAGCAGCAATTCGAGGAGAGTCTTGCCAAACAATATATTTACAACATATTTACTAACCCTCGTCCCCTCTCCATTCAAATAAAACAGCGATTGAAAATGCTTGGCAAGAAATTGCAGCTTCCCTAAATTCTGATAACGACACTGTAAAGAGAAAATGGAAACAACTATGGGACCGATTTATCCGAGCGAGGAATAAATGGGAAGGCGTCCGCTGGAGACGCCGCAACTAACTATGGATATCCAGTCATTTTGGACATGCTGGGATGGCTTTTTGACTTCATAAAACACCGGACCACAGAGTCAAATTTTCGTGATTCAGTAGTGTTGTTTAAATGTGAATGATCATAAGAACATTTTATTATTGTTATTAAAAGCACACATCCCCCCTCCCTCTGTGCCTCAACCACAGACTGCTCTACAGCCAGAGACCCAACAACAGTCTGATCCCCAAAAGCAACCACCACCACAGACACAACCTGCCCCCTCTCCCTCCCCTCATCCTTCAACAAACACTTCATGGTGCCTAAAAAAAACTATATTGCTCCCTTGTGGTGTGAGGTTTGTAACCGCCAGAGCAACGCAAAAGCGTACATAAAGTATGTACAACGGGACCACGCATAGGCCATGCATTGGTCAAGCACTCACGTCTGCGTTCGCGTACTTGCGTGAAGTATGTTTCAGCCTTAAGATGTCTTGGGAGTAACACATGACAAGAAATGCAGTGAAACACAAAGACATGCACCTGAAGAAACACACTATTATATTTTTAAGAACAGACAAAAGAAAAGCCATCAATGCCCGTACTGATGCGCTGTTTATTTAAAAGCATGCAGCAGGAGCATCTCGTGGACGCGCATGTAAAGAGTTATCACTTTTTCTTCTCCGTTTCAGTCAACTGAAAACTGTTTGCAAGAATAGTGTCGTGTAGGAGAATGCTGCAAATGACCTAAGACCATCAGGAGGTTCTCGAAGTTTAGTTCGCTTTATTTCCATGGATCATTCCGCACTTAACATGCATTGTGAACGCAACTGTGCAGGTTCGCTCAAATATATCTTTGTATCAAAGAAAGAAAGATTAAATCATAAAAAGACCACGTTTACCATGAACCTAAAACTGAGTTCTATTTTCTTTTCTTTAGGCAGCATTAACTGAATTAACGAAACGCAATACAAACACAAATTCGATAACACACATTTGGTAGCATTATTTTGGAAAATTTATTATATAAAATATATAAAAGGAAATTTATTAGGCTAACACGTAATATAAAAACTGGTGTTATCTATTTGTTTTAGCACAGACTAAGTGAAGTAACAAACGGTTTTAACTATTCTGAAATAGAAATTATGTGGGTTGTGTTGAACTTTCTGTAGGTAATGGTTTATTGATTTATAAATTGATTATTATTATAATTATGATTATTATTATTTTTAAATTTATAATTTTCTTTAGTTCTTAATTTTTAGGCTATTAGTAATTTCCCACCTGCTGTCGTAGACGAAATGGGGCTGTTGGAGACGGTAAATATTTGGATTTGAGAAGGTGGTTATATAAGATTTTTTAATCACTTCGTTATTTTAATTGCATTTTTTTGTTTCGTTTAAAGTGCAATTTGAATTTATAAATATCTTTTACGTTTTTGTGTTTCAATAAATTAATGTAACTTTTAAAGCAAAATCAATAAAGCAAAAATATTCAACGACCCTCGGCAGGGGGGTTGACGATATAATCGGATATCGTGGTATTTTTTTTTTTAACAATTATCGATTCAATATTTTTTTACATATCGCCCAGCCCTAAAGAGGAGTAAAAGACATTGGGAAGCAGCAGACAAAAAATAATTCAAAAATAAAAACATCACCCATATCTCCCAAACCGCTGTCTCATTATTATTTTAAGGTGTTTTTTTCCGTGTTGTACAATTTAGTGCAATAAATGGCACAAGCTCTTATTTCATGCTCTTTGTTGACATGTAATCATGAAATCAACTCTCCCGTTGCTATGTGTGCGAGTTTGTGAATTAATTTTGGGCTCGTAGTTTCATTAGGAGACGAATGGTGTGTGGTTGATGCATCCAGTCTGCGATCAGTTTTGTTGGATGCACTTGGCTTTAGGATATGCGGGTGTTTCTAACATTTGTCTCTGGCGCGCGCATAAGTGCCGCTGTGCTGCTGCATTCCCAGAATCGATTCTGAATTTGAGAATCGATCCAGAATTCTGGGTTTACATATCAAATTTTAAGCACAATAAGCGGTCTATGCTGACTATCAGTGCACTAAAAAAAGAGACCCACAGAGGACACGATACATAAGTGCTATGTGGTTGAATTTTAGCAAAATGAAAAAGGATTTGTACAATGCAAAATCTTCAAGATTACAGGACTGTCTCATTCTAAATCCAGCCCCTTAAATATATACATGATGTCTGGTGAACATGACAAACTAGTCTGACTAAGATCATCTGGTCGTTCAGACATCCCACTGAAAATGTGCAGTTTTAAACATCCCCAATATAAAAGTCCTTGAATGAAACTGGAAAAAGTCCAATCACATTTTCACCAACTGTTTTCTTGATGTGAAATCTCTAATAGGGCTGCACTACCCTTAGACAATTTTTTATTTAGATTTAATAAATGTTATTTTTTTATTTTATTTATTTATTTCTTTTTACTTGTGATGAAGATTCATAGAGCAGGAGATCAAAACCTTAGGTAACCTAATTAAAACCAGTTTAACCCTTCAGCTACCCTTCAACCAGTTTAACCTTTCCTTTTCGATGTCCAGGTTAAATCAGCATCTCCTATCAAACTCTTTATTCATTCAGTCAGAAGGAATCTATAATTCACCAGCATTCATCTGTAACATTAAAATACTGGACAATATTTTGTAATAAGGGGCAAGAGGCTATTCTACGTTGTGAATACATTCACAGCTAAAGGGCACTGTTTGGCGCAATGCACAGCATTCACAGCTATTAATGGAATATTCCGGGTTCAATACAAGTTAAGCTTAATCGACAGCATTTGTGGCATAATACTGATTATCACAAAAATAAATTTTGACTCGTCCGTCCTTTAAAAAAAAAAAAAAAAAAAAAATACAATCTGGGTTACAGTGAGGTACTTACAATGGAAGTGAATGGGCCAATTTTTGAACATTAAAATACTCACTTTTTTCAAAAGTATACATTTACATTTATTCATTTGGCAGATGCTTTTATGCAAAGTGACTTACAAAACAGGAAAACTCTTATAGCCTATAGTATGGCCACAAGACATAATATGAGTGTAGACATGATTTCATTGTGATAAATCGCTTATTAACCTTTTCTGTATAAAGTTATAGCCAATTTTACAACTTTGTTGCCATGAAGATGTATTGTCAACAAACTCTAAAACGACTGTAAAAATTACAATTTAAACAACTTTACAGCTAAAACATGAGTTTTAACAGAAGAATTAATGCAAGTGCTTTTATAAAATTATAAGCTCACATTTCCACCTTTAAACCCTCACAAATTGGCCACATTCACTTCCATTGTAAGTTCTTCACTGTAACCTCGATATTCTTTTTTTCTTTTTCTTTTTAAGAAAAGCAGGGATGAGTCAAAATGAATTTTTGTGGTAATCAACATTATGCCACAAATGCTGTCAATTGAGCTTAACTTGTATTTAACCTGGAATATTCCTTTAAATATATTGTGAAAATATATTAGCATGACAGGAATATTGATTTGATCAATCAGCATCCAGAACCAGAACTATCCATTTTATAAAATCTATAAAAAGACCATCTCAAGGTCAGTGCAGTGATCAGTCCAGACATGGGTGAAAAAAAAGTGTTGGCACAGAAGGAAACAAAAGAATCGAGACAGTGGAGAAAATATTGAGCGGAGTTGCCATTTTTATATATGAGACATATCTGCATTAAGGTGGAACAAAACAGTAGCGTTTTGTGCTGAAGTCATGCAGTGTTGATACTGCAGACTAATCCAGCACTTAATCAATGCATGATAAACTAAGCCTAAGAGATATTTAAAACAACAATAAAGCATTTAAAGCATAGTGTACTCACCAAAATAGCTCTGAACACAGTGGAGCTGATTCCCTCTGCAACCTCATACTCGCCTTTTTCATTAGGACGCGTGAAGTTATGTTCCCTTCCAGAGCCGAACATCCTTAAAAAACAAAACACACCAGTCATGTATTATAAAGTCAACAGTCAATACAATAAGTCAAACTTATAGGTGATGTGTATAAAAAAAAAAAAAAAAAATTGTGTTAGATACTCTGTCCTATCCAGCTTAATATGCAGACACAACCAGGACAGTCATTTGTAGGTTGATTTCCCCCAAAATTGTAAACAATTTGTCCCTGTGGTGCTTTCAAAATATTGCTCTGTTCATTTGAGATGCAAAATTAAGCTTTATCCTACCTGCCGAGCATGGTGTTGGGTTGGGCAGTGAAGATGGATGGGTCGACAACAAAACGTGTGTTATCCACAATCAGAGTAACTCTCTCGGCTGTCCTGAAACTGCGAGGGCCCTCCTTTTCGCACACGTAGATCATGTCAGGTGAGCTTTGGGTTTTGCCAAAGGAGTTGCCATAGAACAAGCTGGAGGTGCATGCTTTCTGAGGCCTGGGACTCGTGGAGCGTGATGAGCAACCAGACTCCCGATCGCGGTCTGTGAAATAGAAAAGGAAGTAAAATATCAGTAAAATCATTAAGTAAACATGCTCAGTGCAGACTTGTGCATCTTTAAGTGCTAGAAGCCAATATGGTAGGGGTGGAGGAAAATGTTTATTCAACAATGCACTGCAATTTTTTCTTAAAAGATTTAGGAACAATCCATAAAAATAAGAGAAATCATAACTTTAAATGATTTATTAATAATTCTGTTTATTGAAAAAGCATAAAACCCAGCTAGTGTTTTGCATCATTTAAAGGGAATTATGACTCCCTGAATAGAAACAGAATCAAATCATAAGGTGTCTAAAGATTCCCACTCCAACAATCTGTGCAACCAATTCATGAAAATCATCAACAGCTAGTGTGAAGTGGAAAGGGCTCTATATTCCTGACTGAGGAAGGTGCAGAGATACGCGCAACCAGCGTCTTATTCGATTTTCGTGAGAGCGTTAATTCTAAACGCAATTTTTGTGTCAGCACAAAGTGCGAGAAAATTTAGTGTTTTAGCATAATCTGAGGTAAAGAACCACAATTTATGATACCAGTATTGTCAGATTTTATTGCTGATTTGAAATATGTTCTTTGATCGTAATCTTGACCAACCATTTTTGAGATTTCAGTGTTCCCCCATTCAAGTAGATAGGAGATGAATTTGCATGACTGGAAATAGCCTCCCGAGAGTGTTCCAAAGATGGCCTACAGTGGACTTGCAAGAGAGACTTTGGCTTAAGGCACAGCACTCTTAAAATAGGGCCCAATGACTTTTAAAAAAAAAACATTTAAATTAAAATATGTCTTTTACATCAACAGATAAACTGTGTTAATCAGAACCCAAAACCCACCACTGAGATGCTGGCCTATGGGTGAAGTGACGTTCCTAATGCATGGAGTCAGTTGTCCTTCACCCCTCTCATGTGAAGAGTCCCTGGAGCAATCTCCAGACCGTCGTCTCTCTCTGGTGTGATCCAGGGGTCCTCCTCTGTTGGCTCCATACAGGCTCATTTTCACCAACTCACCCTCTAACTGGTCTCCACGTGGCTGACCACTGGCAGGAAGAGAGAAGACACAGTAAGATACACACGTGAGCAGTCAGCTGGTCTGAGTGCATCTCCACCACGTGAGGAACTCAGTGAACACCTGCAATAAACTTGGAATAACTCTGGGCTCTATAAGAGATGGGCCCTCAGGAAACTGAGAGCAAGAAGTGCAGTGACAGCAAAGCGCAATTTCTCGCTGTTCACTGAATACCTGCTGCATGAAAAAAAAAAGCACAGCAGGGCAGGTTTGCTTTTTAGTGAAGCCTAATCTGTCTGCGGTATTGACCTATGTAATTACCAATGATTCTTTCCCATTTGTCTCCATTTCATTCATCACACGTGGTTTGCTTGTAAAAAGTGTGACTGAGATTCAATTTTAAGTTAATCCTTTTATGAAACGGCCTATATTAAAGGTGCACTCAGTAATTATTTCCACATTAAAAGAGTGTGGTTGTGGGGGCATGGTTAAGCGCCAGTTTGTGAATGGAGAGCAAGATTAAGAGATGAGAACGGTAAGGATCATCACCTGGCAATGATTGTCTCTTAACAGCTGTTTGTCATTGCAGTGAGAGTGGAGACGGGATTTAAGAGCGAGCCAGATGCCAGTCCCAAGAGAGAGAGAGAGAGAGAGAGAGAGAGCTGAGCTTACAGCGTTTGTGAACCAGAAACCAGTTTTGCTGAAAAGCAAACATTGAGTGTGTTAAATACTGAAAAGTATAAAAATAAAAGTACCTTTTGTGTTGGATTCTCTTTGCCTAAGAACTTTGTTACAAAGAGTTTTACTCCTAAAGAAACTAAATGTAATTTTGAAACATATGCATAAAATCATGACCACTGACATGAGATGAGGACTCTAGTCATATCCATAACCTTATAAAAGCTGTTTTATTCTACATATGACAGGGGTGCCCTCATGGGGGCTGCCATTTTAGAATCACATGACCAGCTGAATACTACTCGCTTAATCTCAGTAACCATCTTGTTATTGGACACTTTCACTCTTGGATTAAATTAATCATGGCTGATTGTGAATAGTGAATTTCTACAATGGCATCTGTAACTGAAAATTATTGATTTTGAATGATGCTGCATCCACACCACTAGGTGTCACTGTAAGTCCAAGATGATACGAGCAAAAAGTTATTGAGTGCACCTTTAAAAATTAAATACTTTTTTCAATTTATTTCTGAAACAAAGTTATTCATTTGTAGGCCAATGTTTTGTAAAACTTGATGATCCATGTTATCCCAGCATGATTTAAGAATCTTGTGTGTTTCAAAGGAAGCAAAGAAATCTGACATTTCCTACAAAGTGGTTAACATGGTCAGTCGCTACCAGTACATACAATTAAAGAAAGCCATAAAAGGAAAAGGAAACAGCAGCACTTTTAAGAGCCACACCTCTCCACACTATGAAAAAATAAACCTTCTACATCCCACTAAACTAACAATAACAAATATACAACATCCTTGCTTCCCAAAACCCAACGATTTCATTACCTACAGATAAATGGAATAAGGACCTCAATTCTCAATATACAGATCAAGACCTCCTGAAATTTAGCAAAGATACTTTTTTAATGTCATGCAATCTCAAGATTCAGTTATTACAATACAAAATATTACACCGGGTACACATAACCAAAAGCAAGCTTTACCATATGGGCTTCATTAACACTAATACATGTTCATACTGTTATAACACAATAGACGAATACATACACTCCCTCTGGATCTGTTCACATATCCAGACATTCTGGTCAGAGGTCGTGAGCAGGCTGATGGAGATTCTAGACCTCAGCATCCCCCGTCCCCCTCCATACTCCTGCTGGGAGACCTCTCCCACATAAATGCCATAAAGGCAATTAAATCATTTATTTTTATCTCCTCCGTACTAGCAAAGAAGATAATACTGCTAAACTGGAAAGACAGAACTAAAATATCTATAACCCACTGGCTCAATCTACTAACAGAATCATCAACTCTAGAGCAATTAAATGCCACACTTAATAAAACAGCCACCCATGAGAAATTCTGGGGCCCGTTTCTGAAGTTCCTTGACAGCTGAATCCCACGCTTTATAACTTAGTTTAATTATACATTCTGGCCTTACAACATACAATGCCAAGTGCACAACCTATTATAGGGCTTAATTAGGTGTTTAGTGATCTATATGTTTTTGTACGTATTGATGTGGGTATTAAAGTGTTTTATGTATGTAATTATATGTATTTTTATTTGCACATGTATGATATATGTTGCCCTATGTATACAGATTTGTTTGTTTATTTTCTTGTGTTTGTATTTGTCAGTCATTTTGCAATAATAAAAATACAAAATAAAAAACAAAATAAAAAAGTGGTTAACATGGTCAATGTCAGAAATTTGCATATATTATAGTGACCAAGAAATAGTGCAGAATCTTGAATATTTCTTAGTCATTTACTTCATATCCTTTCTTTGTTTAAAACTTTTCCAAATCCAAATCTTTGTTTATTTCTGGGTTTAAAGGGATGGTTCACCCAAAAATGAAAATTCTCTCATAATTTACAGTGCTGTGAAAAAGTATTTGCTCTCTTCCTGATTTCTTCTATTTTTGTGTATTTTTCATACTAAATTGTTTTAGATCTTCAAACGAGATATAACAAAACAAAGTCAACCTGAGTAAACACAAAATACAGTTTTCATGTTTCCCTCAATTATTGCAAGTCGCCCTGGCCCTGAAGCTTACAAAGCATCCCCACACCATCACACTACCACCACCATGTTTGACCGTAGGTATGATGTTCTTTTTGTGGAATTCTGTGTTTGATTTACGCCAGATGTAACAGGACCCCGTCTTTCAAACAGTTCCACTTTCAACTCAACAGTCCACAGAACATTCTCCCAAAAGGTTTGAGGATCATCAAGATGTGTTTTGGCAAAATACAGACGAGCCTTAATGTTCTTCTGGGTTAGCAGTGGTTTTTGCCTCACCACTCTTCTATGGATGGCATTTCTGGCCAGTGTCTTTCTGATAGTGGAGTCATGAACAGTGACCTTTATTGATGTGAGAGAGGCCTGTGGTTCCTTGGATGTTGTCCTTGGCTTTTTTGTGACTTCCTGTATTAGTCATCACTGTGCTCTTTGAGGAATTTTGGAAGGTCGGCCACTTCTGGGAAGGTTCACTTCTGTGCCAAATTTTCTCCATTTGGAGATAATGGCTCTCACTGTGGTTCTTTTGAGTCCCAGCGCCTTTGAAATAGCTTTGTAACCCTTCCCAGACAGATGTATTTCAATCACCTTTTCCCTTATTTCTGGAATTTATTTTGACCTTGGCATAGTGTATTACTAGGTGAGACCTTTTAGCCAACTTCATGCTGCTGAAAAAGTTCTATTTAGGTGTTGATTTGACTGAACAGGCCTGGCAGTAATATGTCCTGGGTGTGTCTAGTCCAGCTGAACCCCATGATGAATGCAGTTTCATTGATTTGGGGATTTAGTAACTAGGTGGAAAATACTTTTTCACACAGGCCCAGTTGGTATTGGATAACTTTTTTGCTTCATTAAATAACATTAGCATTTAAAAACTGTATTTTGTGTTTACTCAGATTACCTTAGTTTTATGTTTTGTTTGAATTTTTAAAACAATTTAGAATGAGATATACAAAACAGAAGAAATCAGGATGGTGGCAAATACTTTTTCACAGCACTGTACTCACCCTCATGCCATCCCAGATGTGTATGATTTTCTTTCTTCAGCAGAACACAAAGATTTTTTTTCCAGCTCTGTAGGTCCATAAAATGCAAGTGAATGGTGATCAGACCTTTGTAGCTCCAAATATCACATATAGGTGTGTGAGAAGCAGATTAAAATATAAGTCCTTTTTTTACACTAAATCTCCACTTTTACATCTGAAAGTCACATGTGGTGTCTGTTTAGTTTCACTTTCACATCTGAAAGTGAAAGTTAAAGTGGAGATTTAGAATAAAAAAGGACTTAAATATTGTTCTGTTTCTCACCCACACCTATTACATTGCTGAGAGATAGACCGATATATCAGATTTACCAATTAATCGGGCCAATAGTTGCGTTTTTTAGCTATCGGAAAAAAATCAACTCTGATAGTTTCCGATAGTTATTTTTGGTTTAATTTCTTCATGGCTGGCGCTGGAGGGTTCTACAGTCTGAACTCCTTGGTTCAACTATATAACAGCGCCATCCAGAGGTTACATAAAACAATCACACTCTCCGCAAGGAGTTTGTTGTGCAACATGACTAGGCTATTTATAGAGACTGAGGCTTCTAACCCAGGTTTAAAACATGGACAGAGAAAAGCCAAGGTATGTATAAAATGCACGTTATTTTTATTGTCATTGTACAATAAATCAGTCATTTAAGACCAGGTATAGAGGTGCGTCCAATTTGTTCCAGTCAGACTATAAACATGAGCGCTCCAAAGAGGTTTTGATTGTGAATTTATACATTACTTATCAGTTATAAATCGATCATTAATAGCAACCTTTTATGAATATGCTGCCTGAGTTTTTGCTCAGTTGCTAGTTTGCTTCAGAGGACAAAGCGCGAGCACGGTTTATTGTGTGAATGCAAGCGCACAGGAACAGTTTTATAGTTTTCCGTTTGATCGTTTTTTGACTATAAAGTTTGTTTCAAGTTTTTTTTTTTTCTCCATTCTGACAAAATTAACTTGTCTAAACTTCCTAATTTTATGATGTAGATATGTACAAAAAAAAAAACTTAAGAGCATGGTAAAATATATCTGTCTGAAATAAATGTGATATTCATGAGAGAGCACATTGTTATATAACACAATGTGTTCATGTGAGGGCACATGGATATATAACACAGACAATGCCATTCTAAAATTACCTTTAAAAAGACAAGACTTGAGTTAAAAAAAATTTCTGTCCCTTTTTGTCTCTCCCTTTCTTGTACATAATTTATAGATTTAAAATGACAATAAAACAAAATAATAAATATTGTCAGTATTGATAAAGCATACAGTCGCTATTTGGCTTTGTAAGGCAGTGTTTTATGTTACTACTGAACAACAAACACATTTGACCTGTAATATTTTAATTAATATTTTCATTAATTTCAGATGGCAAAGGCTTTGAAGAAGGTACCAGTGTGGGAGAAATGTATTAAAGTATCGCCATGGAAAGTAATACTAAAGTTCAGCACTATTGTACATTGAGTGCAAAATTTTTATTCAAATTATAAATTTGAAAAACTATCGGCCAATTAATCGGCTATCGGTCTGTATTCCCACCTTAGTTATCGGTGTCGGCAAAACCCACTATTGGTCGACTTCTAATATTATTGCTTCTGAAGATATGGATTTAACCACTGAAGTCTTATGGATTACTTTTATGCTGCCATTATGTGCTTTTTGGAGCTTCAAAGTTCTGATCACCATTCACTTGCATTGTATGGACATACTGAGCTGAGACAGTTTCCTAAAAATCTTCGTTTGTGTTCTGCTGTAGAAAGAAAGTCATACACATCTGGGATGGCATGAGGGTGAGTAAATGATGAGAATTTTCATTTTTGGGTGAACTATACCTTTAAATGAGTAAAATTTTGTATACCAGATGTTCAATGTGGAGTCAGACTTTTGAACCCCACTGTATTTCATTTAGTTTGTGAATTGTGTGAACTCAAATGGATGTTTCATATAGAACATTTCATATAAATCCTTTACGTACACAGAACTGATTTCTGAACTCGCGTCTTAAACTGCTAATTTAAAATGAACCTCCAGGCAGCCTAGGCAAAGCCCAGGTGCTGTTAATATTTTCTGGCAATAATACTCATTCCCCAGGGGGCGGAAACAGGATCATTACAAAGCAAATGCCCTTGAACAGAGGAGAATGGAGAGCAGTGCAGACCAAAACAGTACCAAAATGCCTTTGTTTTTCTTATGGAGCTGATGTGCTTTTTTTCTTCTCCTGCACAAAAAAATAAAGGGGAAAAGTGTCCATTCAAGCGTGGAGAATATTCTGTTTGAATAAATTATGAATTGGCTGGAAATAGGGCTTGTTTTATCCAAGTGAAAGTGCTGCCCAATCTGGACCCCTCGATTTATTTTGGCTCTCTAGATTGCAACAGCCACAAGTTATGTGACCCCATTAACCGACCCGAGCATGACCAAAGCCCACGGCACCACCATACTCAACAACAGTGACAAATTCAGTAAGTTCAATAAGTGCTGCATCTGTTTTGCTGTAAGTTAAATTATCCCACATGCTGCAGAGCAAGCGCGCAACATTTCAATAAGATAAAATCAGGGTTAATTTAAGTTTAGAACACTAAAATCATGTTAACATGTATAATATTTACACCTGTGTGGCTATACTTTTGAAACTACATGTATTTTAGCATTTGGACTAGCTGGCCCCATTCACTTCCATTGTAAGTGCCTCACTGTAACAGCCATATTTGCTCTTTATTTTTTTTATAAAGGAGGGAAAGTAAAAAAATAAATAAATAAATAAAATTGTGGAAATCATCATTATGCCACAAATTCTGTTAAGTGAGCTGAACTTGTATTGAACCCGGAATATTCCTTTGACAGGAAACAATGGTATTCACAGGTAAAGTAACTTATGTATTGTTTGCATAATTACTTTTTTACATAACAGCCATTCACTCTTGTAAGAAACAAGTTGCATTTTGAGCTTACAAAACAATTTGCAGAAATCTGATGGCGATTTTTTATTATTAATAAACTATTGTATTGTTGTAGTCCAATGATTATTACATTTTTATTGTAGAAACAAAATCTAAATTGGTTCTGCACATCAGTTACTGAGCATTACAAAATAAAAAATAATCTGTACCAGCCGTAAAATAAATAAATAAATACATATTTGTGGAGATTTCTATTCTCTATGCAAACCTTCATACTAAGCTTCTTCAGTCTCGCTTTTTGATTGATAATTAAGCAGCCAAGGTCAAAGCCATTACTGTGATGGTGAAACCTGAACTTCAGCAGCACCTTTTAGTACCATCTCAACAGTCTTATGACTCTTTGGCAGCCTACAGAAATTCATTCAGCACATAAGATAAGACTCACTCAATGGTGTCTGGTGTTGAATGTTGTACTGTATATAGACAGTTTCATAGATCCACCTGAAAAAATCTGCAAATTCATGAAGCTATACTACAATTAGACGTCAAGATACTTTTTTGCTTCTCTATTAAATCAGCCCAGCAATGTGACAGGCAGAAGTGGCTCACTAAGAATTAGAATGATGGCATGTCTGTGGTGTCTCCGAAACCCCGAGGGACAAGATCACCCTCTTGACAGGACAAGCCAATTGGGGATCTGTCCTTCTGCATGTCAATCAGCATGGATAAAAAAAAAAAGAAGAAAGAACAAAAAATAGAAAAGAAAGACCTGTGCATAACTTAACATTTTTTTCCCAAGTAACTAAGGGCGCACAAAGCGTTCTGTTACTTACAGAGAAAGTAGCATAAAAAATGCAGTGCACTGCTGACGAAGCTCTTCTAATGTTAAACAGCAGGACAATGCGTTTCCGAAGCACACAGCATCCTGACATGCGTTAAACAAACTGATACATTCCAATTTTTTAAGCGATAGAATATTTGATGAGAGAACAACTTACTAAATAGTATATAAATATACGTCTCTTAAAAAAACAGAAAGGTCTAAATGTAACTTATTTCAATCTCATTACTTTGTTTCTTGAGGAAATCATTCAGCTTTTTAAGTCTCATTCACAAATGAAGCGCGGGTACGTACCCGCTTGTCTCGCGCGGCTTTAAATTGAAGACAAAGCAGCACGGCAGCAACTGAGGAATGAAAGCACAAAGGACGCGCGCTCCTTCGGACAACGAGGGCTTGCCAGCCGACTTAGCATCCTCGGGCATTACTTTCAAACTTCAGCATAATTCGAGGACTCCTGTGAAAGTTGTTCGCTGTGAACACAGCCTTGAAACGGTGCTCTCCCGAAATAAAGGACGCCCTCAGGTAGCATCGGCGCGAGACACGGCAGGACGGTAGCATAGTAACCTGACGGAGACGCTCGCGCTCGCATGAATGACTGGTCGCTTTTTCCGCTGCTGTAGCACTCGGAGGCTGCCTTGATGACGTAGCCCGACCCTTTATAACATCTCCTGATGTTCCAAAGGGCTGGTGGAAGAGACGAGGGATGGAGCATGGAAGTGATGCCAATAGAAAATGTCCTTGATTCACATTGACATTTTAAAGTGCATGTACATCAAAGGCAAGAAAGTTTACAGTGCTGTACAAGACGAAGATCGACTTTTATGATTATTATGACCTCTTATTCCGATCGTGATGCAAATTTAAGGTGTTCGCGGTAATGCAAAACATGTCATAATTTCAAGTCATACCCGTCATGATTTTCAAGATGTACAACCTACTTTATATTTTATATATACTATTTTTATTGTGTATTCTATATTGTGTGTATTGTATACTGTACATATGTATATTGTGTTGTGTGTAATTATGTGTATATTAGATATGTAAAATATGTACATTGTGTTGTGTTAATCTGATGTTTATTGTAAACTGGTATATGTTTCATCACTGTCATGACTGCTATGTTGCTTGGAACTGCACCCAAGACTTTTATATGGTTGAGTGACAATAAATAGATATGGCAGTGGTGGCTCAGCGGTTAAGGCTCTGGGTTACTGATCAGAAGGTTGGGGGTTCATGCCCCAGCACTGCCAAGATGCCACTGTTGGGCCCTGGAGCAAGGCCCTTGACCCTATTTGCTCCAGGGGCGCCGTATCATGGCTAACCCTGCACTCTGATCCCAGCACAGCTGGGATATGTGAAAAAAAAAAAGAATTTCACTGTATGTGCGCAAATGTATAATTGGGTGATAAATAAAATTATTATAATTATATATTCGTTCGAAATCAATTATCAATGTATCCCTTTATAATATAGCCCACCCTCTACGCATCCCTGTGATTATGAAGGGCGTCCTCGAATCAAACAAGATTAAGAACAATGATATCCCGCTTTTCTTTCATTTTTTACTCCAGTAATCAGGGAAACATTTACTTTTTTTCCTAAACGATCGCTCCTTTACCATGATCCCAACAGTGCCTCACATCTGCTCTCTTTAACCTTTCCTTTCATTCATAAACATGAGGCTTGAATGCCATTGTTTCCGACTACATCCTTAAAACTGTTTACTATTTAAAGGCCAGCAGGTGGCGCAGTTGTCCACAAAGACATACGATAAGATACCTTATGTACATACTGTTCTGTAAGTTACAGAGTTCCCACACCTTTTGACCAATGACTGTTCCAGTCGTTCGTTAACTGGATAAGCATTTTTAAAACTCACTTTACGTATTATACATACTTTACATGTTTTCACGCACACATTTTCTAGATAACAAAATATTAAACTAGAAAAATGCATCTCCACTACAAAAGATCCCATTAATGTTCCAGGCCTTGAAATCACAATTTTAAAATTCTCTGATATTTCCAGGCTTTCCATGACCATGGGAACTCTGAAGTGAAAAAATTAAACATCCTTGACACACAACACCAGTTGAAGGATGAACAGTTAAAAACTCTTCCCCCCCAGCAGCTTCAATAATAAACACAGTCATAGCATACATAGATCAATTGACGAAATAGTAAAGACAGCAATTGTCTTTACAACACATTTACAAAAATCCCTGGAAACAAATAAAGCCATTAGAACAGAGCAAAAACCACCTAAGGAACCCATAAAATATGAAGGCAAATAAATATATCTAAGAAATGGGTTGACTATTGATTGAACTGCAGTGAAAATTGCAGTAAAAGATCAATATATGCAATTCTTAAAAATCAAGCAGATCATCTGTTCAATGCCAAATGTACGGTGGCCGAGGGGAGCACAACACAACCAAATTAGCAAAGCAAATAAAAGCTGAAAACACTATGGAAAAGCCACAGCACTATGAAGATAAGCTACAACACAAAATTAAGCTACAACAAAACAAAATTGATAAGACACAACAGAAAAAATTATCAGAAAAAAATAGCTGTATTTATTTGTACTTAAAGGATAGTTCACCCAAAATTGAAAATTCTCTCATTTTCTCACCCTCATGCCATCCTGGATGTTTATGACTTACTTTCTTCTGCAGAACACAAATGAAGATTTTTAGAAGAATATTTCAGCTCTGTGGGTCCATACAATGCAAGTAAATGGGTGCCAAAAAATTGAAGCTCCAAAAATCACATAAGGCAGCATAAAAGCTGTCTATAATACTCCTGTGGTTAAATCAATATCTTCAGAAGCAATATGATAGGTGTAGGTGAGAAACAGACCACTTTCACATTCTTCTTCTTGTGTCCTACTGGGCAGGAAGAAGAATTTCTAGCAAAAAAGGACTTAAGTATTGATCTGTTTCTCACCCACACCTATAATATCACTTCTGAAAATATAGATTAAAACACTGAAGTCATATGGATTACTTTTATGATTCCTTTATGTGCATTTTGGGGCATCAACATTTTGGCACCCATTTTCTTGCATTGTATGGACCTACAGAGCTGAAATATTCTTCTAAAATTCTTCGTGTTCTGCAGAAGACAAAGTCATACACATCTAGGATGGCATGAGGGTGAATAAATGAGATCATTTTCATTTTTCGGTTAACTATCCCTTTTAGTGCTCTGGCCAATACCTGATTAGGCTTCTACCAGAACTCTTTAAGGAATAGTTCACCCAAAAAGGAAAATTCTCTCATTATTCACTTACCCTGATGCCATCCCAGAAGTGTGTGACTGTCTTTTTTCAGCAGAACACAAAGTTTTTTAGAAGAAGATAGAGCTCTGTCAGGTCTTTATAATGCAAGTAAACGGTGCCAGCACTTTGAAGGTCCAAAAGTCACTTATAGGCAGCATAAAAGTAATCCACA
This sequence comes from Myxocyprinus asiaticus, assembly GCF_019703515.2. Classification (NCBI taxonomy): domain Eukaryota; kingdom Metazoa; phylum Chordata; class Actinopteri; order Cypriniformes; family Catostomidae; genus Myxocyprinus; species Myxocyprinus asiaticus. Next base: position 17,320,052 of record NC_059391.1, read on the forward strand.
CGACTCCAGTCAATCAATTAATGTCTTCTGAAGCAAATCTATACATTTGTGTAAAAAAATAAATAGATAATTAAAACATTATTAACTTTTAAAAAGCGCTTCCAACTGCCAGCAGTTGATGCATCACGTAGCTGTTCTGTGATGTAAGCACATCGGCGAGTTCACGCAAGAATCCGGACGCGGCGCTTATTTACAGGGTCAAACGAGAGTTCAGCCATTTCAAACAGCATCAGAGCCCTGGAAGGAAGCGCAGATTTAAAGTTAAATATGTTTTAATTATCAACTTGTTTCTAACATAAACCTATCGATTCGCTTCAGAAGACATTCATTGATTGACTGGAGTCGCATGCATTAATTTCATGCTGCCTAATTGTGACTTTTGGACCGTCAAAGTGCTGGCAACCGTTTATTTGCATTATAAAGGACTTGACAGAGCTCTGTCTTCTTCTAAAAAACTTTATTTGTGTTCTGCTGAAGAAAGACAGTCATACACTTCCAGGATGGTATCAGGGTCAGTGAATAATGAGAGGATTTTTATTTCTGGATGAACTATTCCTTTAATGCACATAACTTCATCAACATTTGCTCGAATCCGTACCGGGCAATGACGTCACAGTAACTGCAGCTATTCTTGCTTACTGGCAGGTTTTGTAAGGTGTCCTGCTCCCATGAAAATGGGCTGTATTCAGGCTGTAGCCCCCGCTCAGACACCTAAGCGTTCAGGTGAACTGCTCAGATCCCCGGTCAACACTCTTTTGTTACGTGTTGACCAGGGAACTCTTGTAGTGACTCGCAGTGTGACGAGAAGCCTCATGATCTATCATGCATTGAGTCAGACTGCCACATGACTTAAAATACAGAGCTTAAAAATATGTATTTTTTGTTAATTACGCTGTGTTGTGGCTTATGTCTGTTGTGCTGTGGCATTTCTGTTTTGTTGGGGATTTAATTTGTTGTATTGTGGCTTTCTTTCATTGTGTTGTGGCTTATTTTGGTTATCAGCTTTTATTTGCTTTGCTAATATGGTTGTTGTGCACTTCTCAGGCATCTGAATATTTGATGATTCAAGGTTTCGGAGACATCAGGGCCCTGTACCATGAAGCCGGATTCGGTGGCTAGTCAGGTAAGTTTCAGTTTAGTTTGCGTCAACCTTGGGTTTTAGTTACCATGAAGGTGGGTCGGCTTTTACCAGTGTTCATCGCCATAGTAACTTACGCTACACGGCTAACCTGCTCTGTAGCAGGTTTTGTTCTTCAGATCACTAACAGATACTGAACCAATCAGCTGGGAGTAAAGTGGCATCTCTGACACAATGAAATCACTCCCCCGTGTCTCTTAAAGCGCATTAAAAAAATAATAATTCATAGAAATCCACAAAATCGACTCTTTATGATAAATTATTTATATATTTTTTTTTTTGCCAGATTAAGTCTTGTATTTTATTTAAATACACTATCATTTTTAATTTATCTACTCAGCTATAAAATACCATTTAAAATATAAACATAATATAATATTAAGCTATTTATAAAAGAGCTAGTAAGATGGATTAATGTAACACCTGCCAATAGTGATCGATTTTGAAATATTAAAATGTAATCTCTCCACAAGATGGCGAAAGGGATGAATGCCTCTCAAACCCCTTCACTCATTGATTAGAGATTAACATGCGGTATTTCACATGAAGTTCAATATAAGCGGTACACAAAATAGGTCTTTGAAAAAAAAGAACAAATACGTCTTACTGCATGGCAACTATTGCTCACAATATTCAGAGTGCTCACTTTTTTATTATTCAACTGTAGCTTGTTAATTTGTAATAGTATAAAATTATATTAAGCTTTCAATTTAAAATGTTTTTAAATAACATTTTTATGCTTTTAAAATTAATGAGCATGTATGTTCTTGTTTTGATATATGAATTCACTTAATATGTTTGTCACATTCAGAATTTGTTTCCAGGAGTCCTCTTCAGCTCTCGAAGCAGCCGCAGTGTTTCATCTTGCGGTGTAAATGTCTTTAATTTCTTCATAATTGTACACTGTACCCTTGTGCTGTGTAAATCCTGTTTTAATTTTTCGTGATTTCATGGTGATCTTTTGTGCAGTATAAAGTCCGTTTTAATTTTTCGTATTTTTATAACAATAATATTGTGCTGTTTAAATGTATTTTAATTCTTCATATTTTCACAATGATTTGCCTTAAGGTATTTATTAACAGAAGGTACAGTAAATTATATAATTTATAATTATACAATTGATACAAACAATACAACAAATACAATAAAAAATTTTGGATTTTAAAGAATGCACTTGAAAGAGATATAGAGGGCACTCTTAATTAAATTATATGTAGATGGGAGGATGAATTAAAAATAAAAATTAGTCAGCAAGACTGGGAAGAAATATCATATAATACATTCCATACTACTCAATCCAGTGTTTGGAGGGAATCTGCTTGGAAGATACAAATGAGATTTTTTATACTTTGTTAATCAACGTAAATACAATAGCATGGTAAAAGGGGATTGTTGAAGAAATTGTGGAGAAAAAAGGCTCATTACAGTCCAATTCTATAGGAGTGCTCTAAATTGACAACTTATTGGAATGAAATGATTAGACAGGTTTATTTAATATTTAATTGCACAATAGTAATAAATCCAGAAAACCTCATTTTGGGTAAAATGCCATTGTCCTTAAGAAATAAAACTGAACCAAATATATTTAGGGTAATCAGAATAGCAGCTTTGAAACAGATTACAAAAAATTGGCTTAACCCAGAACTCCCACAATTTCAAAGAGGGAGAGAAATCATTTAGGAAATATACCAAATGGAGAAAGTAACATTTAAAATTAATTAAAAAAAAGTCTGGAATGTGAACAAATAGGATTTGCTTAAAAATATTATAAATTAATTTAGACAGATTGTTTCCTTCAGATTCTTGATTTTTGAACAAAATTAGTTAAAATACGAGGTATGATGTCCTATCTCATTTAATATTTACAAAAAAAAGGATGTGATTCCTGAACTTTCCACATTATTTGAAATAAAATATAACATGTAAATGAATGAATTACACATGTTATTTATAGAATATGTTGTGAATGGTTATTTGATATGTTATTCAAAATAACAGTGTTTTTTTTTTATTTCTCTTTCTTGATGTACAATTTGTACATTGTCTTTAGTAAAAAAAAAAAAAAAAAAAGCATAAAAAAAGGCTGCTACTGGTTAATTAAAAAGTAAGCACTTGGAATACTGTATGCAAAAAATTGTTACGCAATAATAAGACGTATTGTTCTTTTTATAAAAGACGTATTTTGTGTACCTTTTATTTTGCTTATTGCTTATATTATTATAACTTCTAGTAAAATACTGTATGTTCATCTCAAGTCCATGAAAGAAAGAAGGGTTTTGGGTGGCGTTCACGCCTTTCCATATTAATCTTGAGCTTTTAATATTTTAAAAACGATTATTTTCTGCAGGTATCATATTAATCCATCTTACTGGCTGTTTTATAGATAGCCTAATATATTACGCTTGTATTTTCAAAGATTGCTATGGCTAAAGAGGGTAAATGAAAAGCAATTAAATTTGAAATAAAATATAAGACTCTATCTGCTGAAAATCTACATTTAGATTCTCAAATAAATAATTTATCACGAAGAGTCGATTTTGTGGATTTCTAAGATTTTATTAAAGTGTAAAGTGTGCTTTAAGAGACACAGGGGAGTGACGACTGCATCAGAGATGCCATTTTACTCACAGCTGATTGGTTCAGCATCTGTTAGCGATCTGTAATCCAAAACGAAACCTGCTACGGAGCAGGTTAGCCATGTAGCGTAAGTTGCTATGGCGATGAAACTGCTAAAAGCCGACCAACTTTCATGGTACCTAAAACTTGGGGTTGAGGCAAACTAAACTAAAACTTACCTGGCTAGCCACCGAAACCGGCTTCATGGTACAGGCCTCTGGTGCACACTCCCATGACTACAAACATTTGTTATCAACCTGTCTTACCTTGAGTGTCCGCAAACTCTCCTTGACCGACAAGTTGTCTTTTGATCCCAATTTTCTGAGTCACTCGAGTGCAGGCTGTCATAAGAGATGGGGTGTGTGGCCATCTCAACCAAGCTGATATTACAGGATTTAAAGGTCTTCAGATTTCATATCCTAACAAAGCAAAAGAAAGTGTCAAATGTGTCTTTATGTTTGTTACTGTGACAAGTTACTTTGTATTTGTTAACTCTTTTTTTTTTTTTTTTTTTTTTTGTCCGTTTGCTTCTTTTATATAGACACAAATTATTCATTTAAAACAATGTTTGCTTTATATTTTGGATTATGGACATAAGGTTGTCCGGGGTGATAAAATGATAAATCTTTTAAAATCTAGTTTAGAAACACGTGTCAAGTTCGTAGAAATTTAACTTTTGTGTCCAATTTGGTTTTATATATTTTTGAAAAACATTTACAGCATTTTCTAAAAAAAAGAAAAAAACATCAAACATCAATTTAAAAACATCAAAAATGTAATGTGCTGCAACCATGAAGTGAAAGGTATTAAAGTACTCGTCTTGCATCTTCAGTACATGTGTGTACACAACTTAATCATTAATTTCAATGATTTCTCAGGATTATACCAAATCACCTGAACAAAATGTGCCTTATCATAAAAATGTCAAAATAATCATATTTATATATTTTTTTCATCAAACACAGTCATGAGGGTCTAAATGGGTCTTCTCTCTTTTATGATTTTTGTCAATATAAACAACACAAGGGATATCTACATGTTGATTATACCACATGACTTTCATTTGGTTGACAAAATGTTTTCAAATATTAATCATATTTCAAAACACCATTGTTTCACTGGTATGTTTTTATTTATTTATTTTTTCCAAGAATTCCAGCTTTTATTGAGACTGACAGAGAACTGTCTCTGGACAGTTACGTCACATTTTTTACCACATTTTAACTAGTTCACTCTAGCTAATCAGTTAGCTTGCTAGCTAGCTTGGTACAGTGACGATCTCTCACCTGTCTCTGGTTAACGCTGAATGTTTGCCACAAGGTATATACGTGAACTCTCTGACAAAAGTTAATATCTGGCAGGTTATTTACTTCCATGAATCTACTTCAGCATGTTGCTCATCATCACTCCAGTCTAGGATATAGGACTGGAACAGATAAGCTCAAGTTACATGGCTTACCAAGAAGCGAATATCGCGAGAACACGCGGATATCTCCATAGCAACCACCTCGCGCTCCATTCAACTGTTGATAGCGCAGCATTTGAAATGTATTTCTTCCATAGAAGGCGCGATACATTGCGTTGTAACAAACAGAATGCGGAGAATAATTTTAAATAATTATTTTATTTTTTCTATGGCTTTTATATATAATATTTACAGTTTATAGACTTAGCTGAAAAATGTCTAACTACTGAAACCAATTAACGCCCTAATCGATACTTTATCATGTTTAGCTATTTATTATTAATGTCAATAAAATGAAAAAGACAGTAATGAATTAATATAACAGCATGGCAAAATAATCGCAATCCTACATAATTATGAAGAAACAGCCTACATTAGAAAACAGATTATGATAACATTCAGATACACATTGCTTTTGATAACATTAAAACAGCCATTAATAGGCTATAAACACATAAAATGTTCAGACAGTGGGGGAAAAACAGTTTTTATTGCTTAATTTAAACTGTCACTATGACAAAAAGGCATAAAAACCCCGGCATCTATTTTTCTAAAATTTTGGTCCTACTCGTTAATATTTTGTTTTTGGTTCAGCAAATAAGTTTCATGATCAAATAACTCATAAATAGCTTAAATAAAAGCGTTGAGCTTTAATGTTATGCGGCTACGCCGCTAAAATATGAAAACTACGCTAGATAAAAATATAAATAAATGGTATACTCTGTAGAAAAATACATATGGTTAATAGAATAATAAATAGCCTATAAATGTTGAACAGGATGGCTTTACATCAGTACATTTACATACATTTCTGTTTTCACTGTGGGTTCATAAGTTTTTCCAGAACAGTAATGATGTCTTCAGCTTCCCTTGGATTTAGGTCTTTCATGTTGGAAATAATCTCTGAAAGGAGTCTTGTCCTCTCCGGAACGTTCTTGATTGAGGCTGTGTGAATGTCCCGCAGTTTCATCTGAAGCCAGTCTTGTCTCAGCTCCACGTGTTTGTGCACCCCAAGGTTGTGCATAAGCTGCACTTCATTGATAGCCCTTTTGCTTTTTTATTAAAACGAAAAATCACATTATAAACAACATAAATATAATTTATAGATAGAAATGTAAAGAAATACATGATCCCAAATTACTTCAACTAACGTGCTATCGAAAAACACATTTTTGTATTATTTTTAATCAGTGAAGATAAAACATATTTATACATATATATATATATGAATGAAATACTAACCTCAGTGGCTTGCTCTCTGCCTTTGTTGAATATAATAATATACAGATGGAGACAAATACAGCTGTTTTCTCCAAAAGTCCAAGAGTGATGAAAACCATTTTGAACCTGTATATATATATATATATATATATATATATATATATATATATATATATATATATATATATATATATATATATTCAATTAAAATAATAAAATAAAATAAATGTATATATTACTTTTTTAATATACATAAAATTATAACATAATTAAATTAAATTATAACATATAAATTAAACTAAATTGACATGTAACATGTTGATTTTACAATTCTAATAGTATTTCGTTTTGGCAAAATAATATTTAGTTAATGACGAAATAAGAATAAAAATAAGAATGATTTTACAATAGTTTTTAATTATAATTATTTCAACACGAAATAATAACAAAATTAATAAAATATACTCACCACTGCTGGTCGGGTGGTGTATTACAAAGTTTGGCGCATCAGTTCACATTAGAGTTGGTCACTCTGAGCTCCTTTTATAGCTCTCTGTCCATTGATGAGCCGCCTTCATTATTGGTTATGATGTCACCCCCTTCCCTTGATGAAGCATGCGCGTGACACTTCTACAACACTATAATGCAGCTCTCGTCACCTTAACTTATTCGTCCCTAAATTTGAACTTCTGAACAGTAAATTAAAGCCTTTGATTTTCTTAATCACCTCCACCAATAATTACACAAGCAATTAAATTCAGCATTACTCCAAAGTTGTGAAAAATATTAATACCAAAGATTTTTTTTTAAAGTCTTTTAGTAGAAAACCACTACAAACCCTTCAGAAGTGTGCTGTCATATAAATCAAGCAACATAGCCTATTTCTTAAAAATTACCTAGTTCTAATATGTCAGTAAATTGCCATATATTATGCTCAAAAATAGGTCATTGAGAGTCAGAGATAATAACATATTATTTTTACCCTAAATAGTTGTCAACAAAATTAGATTTTTGCTTATAGCTCTTAGTCCAGCTTTAGTTCTCAGTACTGTTTATGTCTTAAATTTGTGTTTTGGAAAATTATCAAACATACAGTATCAGAAAATGTAATGTGTTTGTTGCTGTTAGGCTGCCTTCAAAAAATGATCTACAGGCCTACTTTTTGCTTTTTAGATTTTCAAATAACCACTCACAATAATTAACTCAAATGAGAGCAACAATGCAATGACATTGTAAAAAAACAAAAAAAATATAATATTTACAATAACACACACACACACACACACACACACACACACAAAATATAATAATAGAATAACACTATCCTTCTCTGAAATAAGAATTATTGTGTGCACTAAAACCAATAAAATGCTTTCCAAATTTCCTCGCAAATATTGCAGAAATGTACAGATTATAATAGCATGTGTTACATGTTTTCTCCATCAGTCTGTGAGCCAAAGAACCTGCTCCAGCAGTCACAGGTGTCCAAAGGGGCACCCGGGGAGGTGGAGGACCCTGTCCCACTTTTATGGGCACTGGATGACAGATTAGGTAACTATGAGCAAAGTTTTCTAAATGTAGCCCAGGAATGGCCCATGTCATGACACAGAGAGTGTGTTTGAGTACCTAAACAGGTTATGGATCCATAGATCTTTCCTTGTGGTGTGGTTAGGGTTTCTCTCCAAGCTTATGCCTGCTGCTTCTGACAAGAGAAAAAGAGAGTATGACGACAGGGAGCAGGCAGTCTGATGACATATGAGGGAATAAGCAACCCATCAGTGTGTAAATTATAGTGGACAAGATAGATCGTCACTCAATATCTGAGTTTTAATGCAATAACCAGCAACGTGCAGAGGTGTAAGCTGTAACCAATACTGCTTAGGTCCCTTGCGTGTATTGCACCTGTTGATGAGCATACTGTTTCATTTACTGGCATTCTGTAAAACAAACTTCACAGGTGGCAAGTAATTAAAGTTGTTTACTTACCAGATTCACAAGATTTATGGCTGACGAAGTCCACGTGTTACAGATGGTTGACCCCATCATGGTCTCTTGCAGTACTGTTATGGGCTGGTGTGGGCTTGGCCTGTTTAGATGACACCCACCAAACAAATAGACCTTTGACCCTTGTATGGGATCCCTAACACAGTCTTAACAGTCCCAGGCAGTATTTAGACCCTTTGGGGGCAGGAGGGGGGAACTTTCAAACCCAAAACTGTGGTTCTCATTACCTCATGCTTTGTCAATGCAAGTGATGTCATCAGCAGTATGTGTTACAACTAGTGCTACACATGATTATTCAGGAGAATTGAGAGGGATCAAGTCACCCAAGGCCACCAAATGCAATCATGTCACAGGTTTAAAAGTATTGCAAATCCTTATATACACAGTGACACAGTGAATTGAATCTATATTAAGTAGCACAGTGTCACTACTTTTGGATTGCCTCAAGGTTTATTGAGTAGTAAAATGCTTATTACATGAGCTGACTTACATTCAACACATACAACAGTACATACATTAGAATAGCATGTAACAACTAAAATCGATTTTAAATCATCAGCATTCAACAATAGAGTGGTTTTGGAACATTTAAAGTATTATTTACATGAACTGAAAAGAGATCATGAAGAATTTGATTATGAAAGGAAAAAATATTTCAAGATCTTAAAGAAATAGTTCACCCAAAACTGAAAATTCTGTCATCATTTACTCACCCTCATGCCATTCCGGAAGTGTAAGACTTTCTTTCTTCAGCAGAACACCAACGAAGATTTTCAGAAGAACATCTCAGCTCTATGGGTCCACATAATGCAAGCGAATGGTGGCTAAAACTTTGAAGCTCCAAAAAGCACATAAAGACAGCATAAAGTGATCCATACAACTCCAGTGGTTCAATCCATGTTTTCTGAAGCAATCTAATCAATTTTGGGTGAGAACAGACCAAAATGTAAATCCTTTTTCACTTTGCATCTTGCTATTGCAGTCTCTAGGCACCATCATGATTTAAAGCTTGATTACACTTCCTAGTGCTTGATGCATGCGCAGAGCGCTAGATGGCACTAATCAAGCTTGAAATCATGATCGCCAAGGAGACTGCTGATATCAAGATTTATCGTGGAAAAATTAGTTATGTTTTTGTCTGTTCTCACCCAAAATAGATTAGATTGCTTCAGAGAACATGGATTAAACCACTGGAGTTGTATTGATTACTTTTATGCTGCATTTATGTGCTTTTTTTAAGCTTCAAAGCTTTGGTCACCATTCACTTGTATTGAATGGACCAACAGAGCCGAGATATTCTTCTTAAAATCTTATTTGCGTTCTGCAGAAGAAAGAAAGTCATACACATCTCTGGGATGGCATGAGGGTGAGTAAATGTTGAGAGAGTTTTCATTTTTGGCTGAACTATCCCTTTAAATTCTTCTATGCAGAGGACAATAGTTAAAATGACTAAAATACCCCATAATGTGGGGTCAAAAATGCCCTGTAATATATTCCTCCGTTTTTATCTGTAAGCAAACTTTTGATATGTTTCGTACTATTCTGTTCTAGGCCTATTTATGGATGCCAGACACCATAGTGACCAGTAGCTTAAATTGCCATTTAAACCTGTGTGTGTCACCTTGTGTGTCTGTAACAAGGCCAAACATTCAAGGGTATGTAAACTTTTGATCAGGGCCATTTGGGTGATTTCTGTTATCATTATGATTTAAAAAGGAGCCAAACAACTATGTGATAATAAATGGCTTCATATGATCATTATCCTTAAATAAAAGACAGTTTTTTTGCATTAACAGTCATATTTTCAAAATCAATGCCAAAATTTCACAATTTCTGCCAAGGTATGCAAACTTTTGAACACAACTGTATATGTCTCAGATGCAAGTGCTGTTGAATGAGATGGTGTGGCTCATTCAACAGTGGTGGCTTAGTGGTTAAGGCTCTGGGTTACTGATCAGAAGGTTGGGGGTTCAAGCCCCAGCACTGCCAAGATGCCACTGTTGGGCCCTTGAGCAAGGCCCTTGACCCTGTCTGCTCCAGGGGTGCTGTATCATGGCTGACCCTGCACTCTGACATGTGAAAAAAAAAAAAAGAATTTCACTGTATATGTGCAAATGTGATAAATAAATACAAAAAAAAAAAAAAAAAAAAAAGAATGTATAGCCAAAATGAAATGCTTTTGATATCTAGATATACTGTATGTTAAAGAAAGAAAAAAAACTCAAAGGAAAAAAGACCCTTAAAATCAACTCCAGGGGGCAATTATTACCTCTTAACAAAAACATTAATTTCTGATAGCTGAGGTATGTCAGAATGTGCAGATTTACACTGTGATATGTGCGTTATTGAATATTAAAACTTGCACGAGTCTCTTAGTATTTTATGTATCATGAGCTGTATCCTAAATCTTGGATTTCAAAGTCTACTTATCAACTTTAGGGGTACAATATTATACATTTGAAAGACCTATTACAGAATAGAATATTTCCACATGACTGGCCCAGTGGATATTATTGTGGTAGGTACAGCTGAAACATGTGGAATAAATAGGACTATAAGGCATATGTGCGTTATGTATTTATACTAACATAACCAACAAAATCATGTAATGTGCAAATATGCAATGTACATAAACTGTAGGACAGTAGGCCTACAGAACAAATTATACATAAAGGCTGAAACGGAAACGAGTCACATTATTCAGAGCACAAACATAAGAAGATCGTCAAATTTATATCTAAATTCATGTACCTTTTGAGAATAAACTTGTAAAACTCTAGTAACGCTGGTTGCCTCAACTTTACGCAGTAGTGAAGACATTAACACATGTCTACACAGCAGTAAAATGTTAGCTGCTGACGTGATAGACCACTGCATCAAACACAAAAAGATTCTTTTGAAAATAAAGGGATTTCTCCAGCCCCAGCAGGAAGAATGATTGCCAGACATGCCAAGTGACGAATCGAGGACTGAAGTGGCCCAAAGAACCGATTCAGGTAAACGACTTATGGTAAAAAGGTCAAATGGTAATGCTCGTGATCGTCACAGCAACGGTGATACTTGTAAAATGGCGTGTAATTCAGTCCTCAGCATTGAAAACCGTTAAGCAGTGATATTATTGATATGTCGTTTTTCACAATTAAATATCTCTCAGCATTTGGCTTATTTATTATGTTTTTGAATACATGCTGTTCAAAGACACTTTTCGCGCGTCATTTTATGAGCACCGTTCGAAACTTAAGGCGCATGTGCAAAGGCGCACTTTACTCAATTGGCGGAAAATATCAGACTATATTTAGTTATTGAAATAACAGGCAAGTAAATGACACTGTTTTCCTGTTGGCATAGGGCCAGAACACTTTAGTACATTAAATATTTTAACTTAACAGATAATAGCGCGTATTTAGTCATTCCCATAACTGAGGACGAGCAGTTGTACAAGTTGCTACATGTGTAACAAATGTTGCGCAGAATCGGTTGAAAATTACGTCGCAATGAACGATGTGATACATTGCAACATTCAAATTTTGACGAGCTTTGCCGTAATATTTCTCGTGTGTTACAAATGTAAAGACAAAGTCTGCATGATTTGGTCTATTTACATATCATAACTGGACTTGTGTTCCTCTAGGTCCATCTGTCTGACAGAAAAGGTGACCTGCAATCACAGAAGCCTGTTTGGTAAGTTTAAAGTCATAAGTGTTTTGGAACATAAGGTCTCTTCTCTCTACACAGTCGAGTATAGCCTGCTCTGAGCAAGTTATGTGCTTGTTCCTAATGAAGTGAAAAGAGACGCAATGCCACATAAAAACCATGCCAGCTTAGACCCACTTCAAGCAAATGTAGCTCTGATGCTACTTTCGTTCTGTGTAAATGTTATATTGCATCAGTGCAGCCTTACACTTCGTTGTTGCCATTGTGAATTTTATTTATAATAAAAAATAAAATCATGGATTTTATTTATAATTAAAAATTCAGGACATTAATCCATAACATTGTCAGCAATTGTAATTTCAGAGTAAAAGCATTCTGTGAATTGTAGTCTGTGTACTGTTGATGCTCCTTTTCGTGATATAGTATATGTCTCATCAACTGCAGCTTTTGTGCTGCCTTTGCAGTGTACAGTCAATAAATGAATTCCATACATAATTCCAAGAATGTTAACATACAGTATGTGTCAAATCAAGAGGTGTTATTGGCAGAAACCATTGCCAAATAGGACACTTTGGAGGACACACTGATGAGAAACAGGAACAGAAATACATCAGTGAGTATAAACGGACATTCTAGCAAGGTAATTTTTGAGATGCAGTTTTCCAGTCATGGAAAATTAGAAAAATACCTACAGGTCACCCAGCGTAGTAACACCCTACTCAATTCATTCTGTCCAGCAGAAAGGGGACTTGTTAATGCACAATTTAGGGTTTAACCAAATACTTACAGCAACGTTCAGGTAAATGTCCAAATGAAACACACAGGAAACCTTTGTCCGCACTAAGTGCATGTGCAAGATAATGGGATGTGACTTTACTTCTCCGGATAGCTTGGTAGAAAGACTTTGCAATGGCAAGATAGGGGCAAGGACCTCCTGTTCAATAAAGAGCCAGGGAGGGGCTCTCTCAGGTGGAAGCGACCAATGCGCCAAATTTCTGAGACCAAAAGCATAATAGTAAAACAAAATCTTGGGGAGACCTAACCCACCTTTGTCAAATGGCCTGTGTAACTTATTAAAATGCATCCGAGGACATTTACCATTCCAGTTAAAGGATTTAGCTATACTATCAAATTGTTTAAAATAAAAGAGGGGAACTTCAATGGGGAGTGACTGTAGTAGGTAGTTGAATTTCAGAATACAATTTATTTTTATAATATTAACCTTCCCAGTCATAGATAAATGTAGTGAAGTCCACCTATCCACATCGCTCAAAAACCTTTTTATTAAAGGGTCAAAATTAACTGACTAAATCACACAAATTTGCTGGGAATAAAATACCCAAATACTTAATGCCCTGTTTGGGACACTGAAAAGTGCCCGGCTGAGTGCTCTGTCAGAGCCAAAGTTTTGGATTTAGACCAATTAGCTCTGTATCCCGAGAACCTAGAAAAGGAACTAATAATTCTGTGGAGGCAAGGCATAGATCTAGTAGGGTCAGAGACGAATAATAAAATATCATCTGCGTAAAGCAAAAGCTTATGCACCACACCTCCCGCCATCACCCCTGAAAAATCATCTTTCCTTCTTATCGCGGCTGCTAATGGTTCCAGGTCAAGACAGAACAATAATGGGGAAAGAGGGCAACCCTGCCGGGTGCCCCTATCCAGAGTAAAATAATCTGAAATTAATCCATTTGTTTGTATGGCCGCTACTGGGTGTCTATAAAGTAACCTAATCCATCCAATAAACATACTCCCAAAGTACATATCCAAAATCTTAAAAAGATAATCCCATTCAACCATCTCAAACGCCTTTTCGGCATCAAGTGAGATGGCAGCGACCAGAGTCTGATCATTCGCCACTGACCACATGATATTGATGAAACGCCTAATGTTATCAGAAGAGCTGCGGCCCCGAATAAACCCCACCTGATCTGTATGTATAAGAGATGTCATAACGTAATTGGTTAGCCAAATTGTTTTTTGTAATTAACATTTTTTATTGATTCAAAGAGAAAACACAACAGAGAAAAACACAACATATACACACCGAATCAACATTTAACTTTTAACACTCATTAACATCCCTCCCCAAACAACAACCCCACCCTACCCCAAAGAACACCCCTGTGGTCACATAAAATAATACACACACACAAACAATAATAAATAAATTAAAAATAAAATATATAATAAACATACATAGTTAAACTAAACATCTCCCTCCTCATCCCTTCCCCTAGAGATACCTACCTCACTTCCTGAAAAATAAGTCCCCCAGCCTTCCATCTATCATCTTCTCATAAGCCGCCACCCTCCCCATCTCCGCACACCACTCCGGAAATGGTGGCGCTCCGTCTGACTTCCATCCCCTTAAAATAATTTGTCTACCGATCATCACGCCAGTCAGAACCCAATTTTTTATATATTTGTCACCCGAATTTATAACTTCCCCATTGCCCAAAATGCAAAGTCTGGGGCAAAGTAAAATTTGAGTGCCCAGAATGTCATGCAAATAATTCTGAATCTTTAACCAAAAATGTTGGATCTTAATGCATCCCCAAAAAACATGGGCTGTGTCTCCAACTTCTGATTGGCATTGCCAGCAGGTGGGTGTGTCTTTAAGACCAAGCCTATATAATCTAGAGGGGGTCCAATAAAATCTTTGTAAAATCTTAAATTGCATAAGGCGAACCCTTGCATCTCTAGATGCAGACTTGACATTTTTCAGAATCTTAGTCCACACTCCATCCTCCAATACCAAATTCAAAGCTTTCTCCCATAATTTCTTAATAGAAGTTAAAGCTCCATCCCCCATACTCTGAATTAACAGGGAGTAGTACACTGATGCCTCATGACCTTTTCCAAAAGCCGCAATCACCTCTCCCAAAGCATGTGCCTCCTTAGGGGGGGGGTGTGTGCTACTCCCAAAAATAGTACAAAGCAGGTGGCGCAATTGTAAATACCTATAAAACTGAGGTCTGTAAGTTAGACAGTATGTAAAATGCTAATAAAAACACAAAGGAGTGATTTAAAAATTCGATTCACCCTGTTCTATACTGAAAGCACAACAAAAACACATTATTTAATGTTTTACCTTGTGAATTTAATAGTTTTTGAAAATATACTCTCATTTCAAATCAGATGATTGCAACATGCTCCAAAAAAGTTGAGATAGGGGCAATTTAGGACTAATGACAATCTGATGAGTTGAAATAATAAGGTGATGTGAAACAGGAGATGTTAAAGTATTTTTTTTCCTCATAAAAAAGTTTTCCTCCTAAAGAAATGAATCGTAATTTTGGAATATACTGTATGTATAAAGCCATGAACATTCACATGAGGTGAGAACTCAAGTCATATCAGGAATCTAATAAAAGCTGTTTTATTCTACGTGGAGCGGGTCCCCTAATGGGGCTGCCATGTTAGAGTCACATGACCAGCCGACTACCACTTTTGATCTCAGTAACCACCCTGTTATTGGACACTTTCACTCTTGGATTAAATTACTCATGGTTGACTGAACAGTGAATTCTATGAATGGCATCTGTTAATGAAAACTTTTGATTTTAAATTATGCTGCATCCACACCACTAGGTGTCACTGCAAGTCCAAGATGACACAAACAAAAAAAGTTACTGAGTGCACCTTTAAACAGGTTAGGCAATCAAGCCTCCAAAATAGCCTAGTCCTTCAAGAGCAAGGATGGGTCGAGGTTTGCCAATTTGCCAACAGATGCATCAGCAAATCATCCAACGCTTTGAGAACAATGTTCCCCAAAGACAAATTGGAAGGATTTGGGGCATTTCACCCTCTACAGTGCATAATATAGTTAAAAGATTCAAGGAATCTGGTTGAATCTTGGTGCATAAATGGCAAGATGAAAACAACTTCTGAATGCGCGTGACCTCCGATCTCACAGACATCACTGTCTTAAAAACCGTAATGCGTCTGTAATGGATATCATGACACCATTCGCCGCTGCATCCGCAGATGCAAGTTAATACTTTACTATGCAAAGCAGAAGCCCTACATCAACACTGTCCAAGGCACCGCTGACTTCTCTGGGCTCAGTCTCATCTGAAATGGAAAGTAGAACAGTGTAATCGTGTTTTGTAGTTCGAAGAGTCCACATTTTAAACAGGTTTTGGAAAAAACAGCTGTCGTGTTCTCTGGACCAAAGAGGAAAAGGACCATCCAAGCTGTCATCAGCGTCAGGTCCAAAAGCCAGTGTCTTTCAGTAAATTTCACATCTGTGAGGGCACCATTAATGCAGTAAGATATGTACAAATTTTGGAGCAAAATATACTGCTATCCAGACGCAGTCTTTTCCTGGGATGTCCCTGCATTCCCCAGCCGGACAAAGCCAAACCACATACTACCTGGATTACAAGTGCATGGCTGCGTAAGCAGAGAGTGCATATGCTAAACTGGCCTTCCTGCAGTCCTGACCTGTCTCCAATTGAGAATGTGTGGTGTATTATGAAGCACAAAATACGACAACGAAGTCCCTGTACAATTGTGCATCTGAAGACATGCGTAATGAATTCTGCTTGCTAAACTTAACAAAAGTGTGTTTTCAGTGCCCAAACACTTAATAAGTGTTACTAGAAGGGTGAAGTTAAACAGTGGTAAACACCTAACTGTAAAACATCAAATAATGTGTTGTTGTAGTGCTTTCAATATAGAACAAGGTGAATCAAATTTATAAATCACTCCTTTTTGTTAGAATTTTCCATACTGTCCCAGCATTTCCAGAATTTGGGTTATAAGTATTCTGTCATGGATCAACTCATGCTGTGTGCCTTGCTGTTTTTGGTCATAAGACTCATCTGTTTTATTTATTTTTTATAGAAGAAATGGCTTCATTTCCAGTGAAGAGAATCATTCCCAATGATGTTGAGAATGCTTTTGAAGCATCCCAGAAGCTCAACAGTAGGAAGAAATCCAAGAAAGTGAAAAAGGAAAAAAAGGACAAAAGCAAAACCAAGTGTGTGCCTAACATCTTTTTGCAGGATGGCTGCCATGAGACTGCTATCTTCACACAAATGCACAAGAGTAAGAAAAAGAAGAAGAAAACAAAATTGCAGGATGATGCCCAGCAAGTTAGGAAATCGAAATCCAAAAAACAATTCAACCAACCTGTTTGCACCAGTCACACTGAGGATTCACAATCTGTCATCTATATCTCTCCTGATCAGGAGGCAATACATTCAACTGAGAGTGGGTGTCGTAGGAGTGCAAAAGAGGTGGATAAGGGAAGAAGTAAAAAGAAAGTAAACTTTAACTTGCCACATGAGCAGAGCCAAACTACAAAGGCAAGGGATGAAGACTTTGCCACTGGAAACTCTTATAGTTCTGCTATATCCTTCCCAAGAGCTGTTTTCTCTGGAAACATGAGCATTGGCAAGCAGCTTGTAGGGGAAAGCATCGTGGAATCCCAACCTGAAGAAATGAACAGCCAAGACCTGTTTATCACGCAGAAATCATTCTTGGATCCATATGCAGAATTTTCTAGCAGTGCAAGCGGAAATGAAGCTACTATTGTGACTGCACAAGAGAACCGTTCGTGTAGGTCAACAACTGAAGCAGCTACTCAAACTGAAAACTTCTTCACCTTCCCAGAGCTCTCCAATTCTCTCAGGTTTCAGCAGCAGCATAACACGTCCATGTGCATGGAGGAACCGGTGGACCTGAGCATGCCCAACAGAGCAAGACAAACACCAGGCTCAGTTGTTTCAGCCAAGCATCCTACTGTAGATTCTGTGAATCCACCTAAGCTAAAGATATCTGACACATCAAGTGAGGATGGTGATGTGGTGTCTAAAGCCAAGGGTGACTTGTCCCAGCTGAAGGTCATTCAGACTCGCCTGAATGAGTCCTTTTTTTTTAAGGTCAAGGGTGATGATTCACCGAAGCCTATATGTCCCCTGATGAAACTCAAAGCGCTGAAAAAAGACTAAAGAAATAAGAGCAGTTGTTGCTACTGCTATATTATATGTGATTGGACCAAATTTGTGAAGCTAAAAGTTTACAGATTTATGTAGTCTGCAATTAGTTTCATGATGAAACACAATCACTAAAGTTTTTGGCACATTTAAGACAGACACAAAGCATTGTTATTTGCAGTTTGTTTAATATATCTGCATTTTACATTGTTTACATAGTTTCACTGTTTACTTCCAGTTCAACTTTGAATTACACTTTTATGGTGTATACTGAATATGCCTCAACACAAAAATGTGTACTTTGGTTATAAGCAAGCATTGTTCACAAAAAAAGATGAGAAATTAAAATAGTCTGTTATGTGGGAAAGTGTGTCTGCAGTCCATTTTCTGATTAAAACCATTTTCTAATTGTGTCTAAACAGCTTAATTCCTATCCATTTCCACAAGTGAAAGAAAACATACACAGGAATAGTTACTGGCAACAACAGACTGTAAAAACAGACACTGTTTGTACTCGTGCAGCCTTGAGAGAAATTTTCATCCATGCTTGCAGAGTAAAAAAGTCCAGACAATGAAACCAGTCAGATAAAAACAGTCGCTGAAGACAGGGAGAAAAACATTGCAACAGAAAACCAATGGTGATAAACTTGGTTTATGAAATCACTTTAGGATTCAATGGGTTTTTCAGTTGCTTCGGCCTTCTGGATCATTCGCGCATCTTGTGGAATCATGTTAGGAATACCATCAATTATAGGATATGCGATGCCAAGCTCTTCGTTTATCAATTGATTGTTCTTTTCATCATACCTGGAATAAATCGGAAGCATATCATATTTATTAGTATAAGTATGATGATTATGAGAAGCTGAACACTACACTTGAAAACCTAGTGAGCTGCCTACCTAGGAAGCTTTTTTTTGGGCATCATACTGTATGTGCTATCTAGTTTGGCAGCTCACTAGGTTTCAGACACAGCTTACAATACCAAGTAAAGTTAATATTTATGTATCAAATGATCAACAATACAGCATGCAGCACTAATTACTGGCAATGACATTTTGTTTCTACAAGCTAGAGAGAAAGAAAAGAGAAATGCATCCAAGTAAGTTAAAAATTTAAACTTTAAAACTGAGAAAATAGTGCAACATGTCAAAACTGTACAAAACAGATATGCAATACAATATGTTGTATGTGTAATACAAAATGATGTGTGCATATTATGAATAGCCAATTCTGGAATATATATATCAACTCGAAGTACATAACATCAGCTTACTAAATAACTAGCGCCATAGTAATTTTATTTTTGTAAGCTTAAATATTATGCAATGATGAACACTCATACCTCAAGGTTTTTTTGGACAGTGGACACACCAGAAACTCAAGAATAGAGACATCGAACGCCTGACTGTCCTTCAGTCCATCAGTCCAGCTACTCTGTTGTATCTTAACAGAGCTTCTGGCACTGAGGAGTGGCTGATAATTCACAGATCTGTGCACGCTTAAAACTCCAGTGACAAGTCTTCTCAAAACATAATGAGACATATCCGAAAAGACTTGTATGATTGAAAAACAAAAAACAAACTTGTTTCACCTGTTTGCTAAATGCTAACAGTGTACCGGAAGCGCTGAATCCTGTCTGTAAATATGTCCCCTGCACCTTTGCATTAGTAAGAAGTTTCCGGCGTCAGAATGTTCCACATAGTAAATGTGGCTTATTTTATGTCAGCTACTCAGAAATAGAGCACATTATTTAATAGCCTAATAATAAGACGCAAATGACACGATATGATTTAATTTAAGCTTTTCAAAAAGATTTGAAAGGACAGGATAACGCAATTTCCATGCGTTAATAAGCGAAATAGCATCTTGCAACCACTGTTTGGCGCTCTTGCCTATCGCAATAGAGCGCAACAAAAAATCCTCAGTTAAAGAGTTGTAAAGCATGAACCAAACCAACCAACCAAGGTAAATCGCAACATTACATGACTTCATTTTTAGGCAAAATAGTATTTGAAAATTCGACAGAAAGTCAAAGGTACAAGGCCTATCACGAAGGCTACAACTACAATCCAATGAAGCATTGCGAATGACACGCTCAAATAGAAATTATGGAAATATATAAAACTATTCATTTTAGGTTGTTGATTATAAGTATGTAAATAGAATTTGTGTTTATTGCGAAATATTCCGATATACACAAATATATAAGTGCAGGGAGTCTGACTCGTTTGCGTCATTCAGTGTGCGTCATTGAAGTGGTATGCCGCGTTTTTTGTCCGCGGTTCTCTGATTGGTGAATTTTTCACTGCTGTACCACGGGTACTGTAGTTGTTGACCAGGAATTTCGCTATTAAAGATGATTTTTAAACAATGAAGTTGAAATAACGCAGACGGATGGCTTCAACAGAAGCATATACCACGGAATAACAACATCGGAGCTCATGGTAGGTCTGTCTTTAAAGGTTTATAAGTTATTGTTAAAAATTAATTCGTCTATGAAAAAAATGAATGGGATTTTTACTTCCGGAACCCGACTGTTGTGCTTTACGCAACATAGAAAACCAAGAGTCACAGCAGAAATTTTAAATGACCAGCAGATGTCGCCAGTAAATATTTGTTACATAAAAAATGCTTCGAGCCCTGACACTTGCTATTTGGAAGAAAAATACAGTAGTCACAAATTTGACTTTTCAGTGCTGTTGTGTAAATAGTGACATAATTGCATAATTAACATCTTGCTCACTTTTTTGGTGTGATTAATAATGGAGCATCACACTGAGTTTGAGTTTTATGAAATGGGTAGCCTACACTACCAACTTCAAAACTGTTATTTATCAGTTTTACCTCATATTTGTACTGTTATATATCGAACTGATGTTGTTCTTGAGGGACAGTGAAAGCTGTTAGAAAGCTCTGGAGTGCTGAAGAGCTCTTGACACTGACCTGCTGAGCATGTCAAATGAAACCTGCTCCACAAACCTGCTTCAGGCCAAATGGAGGACAGACACTACTCAGAAAACATTGTGGATCGTTCGGAGACTGGCCCATGGCTTTGGATGAATCGACTGCCTCTGCCATATGAATTTGCAATTGCCACTTGCCGTTCTGAAGCTGTTTTTTTATGCCTGGAACCTTAAAGTGGATCCCTTGGAAAACAGAATAAAACAAACTCAACTTCTTTTGCTACACATGAGGATGGTGAGAGTGATAAAGCACTGAGTGTGTTTTTTTTAACTCCTGAAGCTTTCAAGGCAAGGGCATAGCAGCCATGGGGGACATGTCCCCCACACTCTTTAAAAAAGTGATTTTTGTCCCTCGCACTTTTCCAAGCTAAACCCATACTGAGTCCAAATGGTGGATTTGTATCCAGTATTCTTTGCATTTTGTTACTTTGAGCTGATTGAGCAACCATCCAGCCAATCACAGGTGAGTTTCATGAGCCGAAACAACCCTTACAATACAGTCTATCAACACGGCTCCATTCATTTCTACAGCTGCTTTTAACAATGCTCATTTATCCATGTTTTTTAATCGGCATTGATGTTGATCTAAATTAATAATCTAGAGATGAGGAACACACAAATGAGAGTTATTTATTGGCATATCGTTCTTGATTGCCAGCATTACGTGAAATGCACTGCAGAAAAAAAACAAAGGACAATCCTTCTTTTAAGCGCACATTGTAAGTGGAGTTTATATAAGCACATGAGTCTTCATTTAGTTATGCTTTTTACAATATGTATGTTAGGTAATAGTTGGATCGGTTGTTTCTGCCAATTTAAGCAGATTACTAGATTGGTGTTAAATATGTAAGCTATTTTTAATATCAGCTCCTGTTTTTATCTCTATGTTGGTGTGCAGTCGAC
Source organism: Myxocyprinus asiaticus (assembly GCF_019703515.2). Lineage (NCBI taxonomy): Eukaryota > Metazoa > Chordata > Actinopteri > Cypriniformes > Catostomidae > Myxocyprinus > Myxocyprinus asiaticus. The sequence continues at coordinate 17,341,967 of NC_059391.1, forward strand.
AAACTGTATAGGAAAAAATATATATATGCTGTGTTCTTAGAACACAGGCATTTTACTGAAGAAATCCTGTTGATTTTGAATGGTTGGTTTACAGTTAAATCAACAGATTCCTTATAATTATAACTTCTCCTTTTGTGTTCCACCAAAAGCATAAAAGTAAAATAAAAAAATAATTCAGTTTGAGCAAAATAGGAGTGAGTAAATGAGATTCCTTTGAGGTTCTATTTTATGCTAATTGAATGTTATAAAACAAATCCTGTTCATGTAATGTTGGAATACACCACATTTCTCCAAGTCCTGAATTCTAATGGTTTGCCCCATTTGCACAACACTTCATGTAGAGGCATTATAGCAGATAACTTATGCAAAGGGTCCTTGTGGGAGTACTGCGTGCACTTATTTAATAAACTCATAGGGTTTGGCTTTGCAGCCTCTGGGATTATAAAGGTACAGAAGTGCTAACCCAGCACTTTTCAAAGCTGATAACAAGCACTTATTGTTTGACAGCTTATGCTGTGAACCATTCATGAAACATTCAGACAAAAAAAAAAAAAAAAAAGTGTATAAAAACATTAACTTGAAAATTGTGCTAAAATGGTCTACTTTAGTGTTCCATAACACAGATTTCTTCCTCAACTACTTCAAATCTTTTTTTATTATTTGTTTTAGACGTACTTTAAGAGCTATAAAATTGAATTGAAAACTAAATTTAATTTTATAGCTATCCATCTATAGTGAATTTAAAATTGCAAGCCCCATGTACTCTCACAATGTTAGGAAGGCAACACACGCAGATGGATGGTGAACCCAGATGTAGGAACTTTATTGAAAACACAGGTAAGAGAACAGGTGAGTAGATTGATAAATGGACTTAGCTGGTTGCAGAGTAATGCAGTTCATTGTAGACAGTCACTGATGATAGAATAACACTGATGGTGAGAGCATGAAGATAGATGAGATCTGTGTGATCGTAAGGGACACTAGACAGTGACTGTGAGGTAGTGACTGGTATTTAAGCTGTCCTTGATTATTATTATTATTATAACTAAGTGCAGGTGATTAGAAGCTTGGGGAAAGTGAATGGGGCAAGGGAGAGCCCGGTGGAGGTGTGAAACACAAATTTGTAGAAAACAATTTAGAAAAATCAAACTTAGAGACTGAGACATTTTTTTTCAACATGATGGTATTCTCTATCCAGGCCAACAGCTCATTCCTATAAAAGAAAAAGATTTTATGACATGTTACATTTTTTTCCCCTCAGAAGGTCAGTGAGAATAGAAGTTTTGTCTCAGAAGTAAAGCTCTATTTTTAACAGGTCCAATGGCAGAAGGAAAGAAATAAGGATGATAAAAATTTTCACAGAATGTTCTTTTGAGTCCCATAGAGTATGATCAGTCAGTGTGGTTGAGTGTATTGTTTTTTTCAGGGATTAAATTATTTAAGATTTTCAAACAATTGCACAATTTCAAACCTAATTTAGATTCTTTCCTTATCTCAGGGGAGGTGTAAGACTATTTCAAGTCGCTTTACAAAGCGATTTTCATGAGAATGTTGAGATGTTTGGAATTGGGGACGTTGGGAATGTTTATATACATTTTTAATTCATGGTGTTATAATAAGCACGCATTTGTTATCAGATCATGCCATTTTATCACGGGGTAGACCAAGCTCGGCATCTTCGCAACATCGGTTATCAAAAGATAAAAAAGTAAGAATTTCCACACTTCCTTCGAAGTTCCAATTTTTCCCTTTGATATTTATCCAATCTTTTTAGGGCCCAAGCACTGAAACTGTGGAGACCCTATTGTTCTTCTAAGGTTTGTTATTAGGGCCCAAGCACTGAAAGTCGAAGGCCCTATTGCTCTTCTTTTTTCTGATTAACAATTTTTTATTGATTCATATATTAAACACAGAAAAACAAAACATATATACACAGAATCAACAATTAACCTCCACTATTACCCCTCCCAATTCCCAACCCCACCCTGGCCCCCAACAACATCCCAGTGATCATACATGATTATAGACACACACACACACACACACACACAAAAAACATAATCACACATATTGAACACTAGACCTCTCTCTCCACTGCCTCTCCCCGAGAGCTCTCCAGAAATGCCAGATATCCGCCCATTTCCCAACAAACAATTCCAATTTCCCCAGTCTTCTAAATTACCCTTCTTCAAAGACCGCCACCCTTCCCATCTTCAAGCACCACTCCTGAAATGAGGGGACTCCAGCCGAGCTCCATCCCCTTAAAACTATCTGTCTGACGATCATGACACTGGTTAGGACCCAACTCTTTATGTGTCTATTCTCTACATCTATGACTGCCCCATCGCCCAAAATACAGAGTCTGGGGTAAAATGAAACCAGAGTGCCCAGTACATCACACACAAAACTATGAACCTTCAGCCAAAACTCCTGGATCTTCACACACCACCAAAAGACATGGGTTATGTCTCCATCCTTTGATTGGCATCGCCAGCAGGTGGGTATGTCTTTGAGACCAAGCCTATACAATCTAGAGGGGGTCCAATAGACTCTGTGTAAATTTCTGAATTGCATAAGGCGAACCCTTTGCATCTCCAGATGCAGACTTGATGTTATTTAGAATCCTAGCCCACACTCCCTCCTCCAATACCAAGTTTACATCTTTCTCCCATAATCTCTTAAAAGAAGTTGAAGTTCCGTCTCCCAGACTCTGAATTAGCAGGGAGTAATACACTGATGCCTCATGACCTTTTCCAAAAGCAGTAATCACCACTCCCAGTGTATCTGCCGCTTTAGGGGGGTGTAAACTACTCCCAAAAACAGTTCAGAGCAGGTGGTGCAGTGGTAAATACTTATAGAACTGAGATCTGGGAATCCCAAAAAGTTTAACCAAATTTGGAAAGGATCACCCACTCTCATTCAAGTCACCGAGTGTAGTAACCCCTCTCACAATCCACTCTGACCAGCAAAAAGGGGACTTGTTGATACATAATTTGGGGTTCAGCTATATGCTCGAGGCAACATTTAAATAAATGTCCGAATTAAACACTCTGGACACCTTTGTCCACACCGAGTGCAAATGTGAGACAACGGGGTGTAACTTAACTTCTCCGGTTAGTTTAATAGAAAGGCTTTGCAATGGCAAAATAGGGGCCAGAACTTCCTGTTCAATACAAAACCAGGGAGGGGCTCTCTCAGGAGGAAGAGGCAAATGAGCCAAATGTCTGAGACCGAATGCATAATAATAAAATAAAATCTTGGGTATGCCTAGCCCACCTTTGTCAATCGGTCAATGTAACTTATTGAAATGTAATCTGGGACGTTTACCATTCCAAATGAAGGACTTCGCTATGCTATCAAATTGCTTGAAATAAGAGAGGGGGACATCTACAGGGAGAGATTGTAGCAGGTAGTTACATTTTGGAATACAATTCATTTTAATCGAAAACCTTTTTATTAAGGGGTGAAAATTAACTAACTAAATCAGACAAATTTGCTGGGAATAAAATGCCCAAATACTTAATGCCCTGTTTGGGCCACTAAAAAGTGCCCAGCTGAGTGCCCTGTCAGAGCCAAAGCTTTGGATTTAGACCAACTGACTCAGTATCCTGAGAATTTAGAAAAGGAATGAATAATTATGTGGAGGCAAGGCATAGATCTAGTGGGGTCGGAGATGAATAATAAAATATCATCAGCATAAAACAAAAGCTTATGCGCCACACCTCCCGCCACCACCCCTGGAAAATCTTCCATTCTTGTTGCGGCTGCTAATGGTTACAGGGCAAGACAGAACAATAATGGGGAAAGAGGGCAACCCTACCGGGTGCCCCTATCCAGATTAAAATAATCTGAAATTATTTCAACATTTAAATCAACGTTAGGTGCGTAAATATTAGCCAAAATACAACTTTGCCCCTGAATTTCTGCTAAAACGATAATGACTCTTCATAATTTATCTTTAATCTGTTTGAGACATTTGAATTGAAGATGCTTACTTATCAATGTAATTACTCCCCTGCTCTTACTTGAGCCAGCTCAAAAGAAAACATGTCCACCCCATATCTTCCCAAATTTTTCATCTTTTCATGTGTTTCTTGAAGAAACACTATATCATATTTCTTACATTTAAGAAGAGAAATAACTTTCCTTCTTTTTTAGGGTGCCCCAACCCATTCACATTCCATGTGGAGAGATAAGCCACTCATATTAACATTTGACATTTTGACATATTAGAAAAAATAGATTGTGTGTCAAAACAAGATTATAAAGACAGCTTTCCAACATTAGTGCAACAATCAAACCCCAAACTTCCCTCAGAACCAAACAAACAGAAAAAAGAAAAACATGTGCATTAACAGCACCAACCGGCGTCTATCCCTCTAAACTCAAAAAGTCCATGTACGCCTATGAGAGCCCCTGCAACAATTTTGCCATCAGATTGCTCAAGTACGGTGCTTCTATGCAAATTTTGTGAGACAGAATTACATAACAGATAAAAATCTATAAAACAAACTCCAGCCAATAGGCAGAATAAACACAAAGAACATGTAGATTCATCCACATATTGTCCCGAAGGTGTGTTCTTCCCCAAAACAAGCAACAGCCTCTAGCGGAATCAACACACACACACACACACACACACACACACACACACAAAAAAAAACAAACACAAAAAAATACAGTTGTGCTCAAAAGTTTGCATACCCTTGGAGAATTGGTAATATATGTACCATTTTTAAAGAAAACATGAGTGAACAGGCAAAACACATTTCTTTTATTTCTTATGGGATTCATATTCAACTGTAGGTTATAACAGAATGGCACAATCATAAAACAAAACATGGCAACAAAGAAAAAAATGAAATGACCCCTGTCTCCCCTTAGTTCCTAATAATGTGTATTGCCCCCTTTAGCATCAATGACAGTGTGCAGTCTTTTGTAATAGTTGTCTATGTGGCCCCAAATTCTTGCAGGTGGTATAGCTGCCCATTCGTCTTGGCAAAATGCCTCCAGGTCTTGCAAAGTCTTTGGTCATCTTGCATAAACTGCACATTTGAGATCTCCCCAGAGTGGCTCGATGATATTAAGGTCAGGAGACTGTGATGGCCACTCCAGAACCTTCACCTTTTTCTGCTGTAACCACTGGAGGGTCAACTTGGCCTTGTGCTTAGGGTCATTGTTGTGCTGGAAAATCCAAGAGCGTCCCAAGCGCAGCTTTCGTGCAGAAGAATGCAAATTGTCTGCCAGTATTTTCTGATAACATGCTGCATTCATCTTGCCATCAATTTTCACAAGATTCCCCGTGCCTTTAGAGCTCACACACCCCCAAAACATCATTGAGCCACCACCATGCTTCACAGTGGGGATGGTATTCTTTTCACTATAGGTCTTGTTGACCCCTCTCCAAACATAGCGCTTATGGTTGTGACCATAAAGCTCTATTTTGGTCTCGTCACTCCAAATTACAGTGTGCCAGAAGCTGTGAGGCATGTCAAGGTGTTGTCGTGCATATTGTAACCGGGCTTTATTGTGGCATTGGCACAGTATGCAGCTCATTTTTGTTCAAGTATCCTCGTATTGTGCTCCTTGAAACAACAACACCGTCTTTTTCCAGAGCAGCCTGTATTTCTCCTGAGGTTACTTGTGGGGTTTTCTTTGTATCCCAAACAATTCTTCTGGCAGTTTTGGCTGAAATCTTTCTTGGTCTACCTGACCTTGGCTTGGTATCAAGAGATCCCCAAATTTTCCACTTCTTAATAAGTGATTGAACAGTACTGACTGGCATTTTCAAGGCTTTAGATATCTTTTTATATCCTTTTCCATCATTATATATTTCCATTACCTTGTTATGCAGGTCTTTTGACCGTTCTTTTCTGCTCCCCATGGCTCAGTATCTAGCCTGCTCAGTGCATCCACATGAGAGATAACAAACTCATTGACTATTTATACACAGACACTAATTGCAATTTAAAAAGCCACAGGTGTGGGAAATTAACCTTTAATTACCATTTAAATCTGTGTGTGTCACCTTGTGTGTCTGTAACAAGGCCAAACTTTTGATCAGGGCCATTTGTGTGATTTCTGTTATCATTATGATTTAAAAAGGAGCCAAACAACTATGTGATAATAAATGGCTTCATATGATCACTATCTTTAAATAAAAGAAAAAATAAAATAAATTTTTTTGGGTGATCAATCATATTTTCAAAATCAATGCCAAAATTTCACAATTTCTGCCAAGGTATGCAAACTTTTGAGCACAACTGTGTAAAATATATATATATATATATATATATATATATATATATAAATATAAAAAACTCGGGCAGTCAAACGAATGTTCAGTGAGACAGCTGTTTCATAAGTGCAGCAGATGACCTAATCCTTCCAATGTCCTACAAAAAAATATTCCACAAAACAAACTCCATCCAATAGGAAGCACAAGTACAAAGAATGAGCAGATTCATCCACAACTGTCCCGAAGGAGTGTTTTTCCACAAAACAGACTCCAGCCGCTAGGCGGAACCATCACAAGAAGAAACAAAAAAAGGCACCCAGTTTCCTCTGAAAAGTCAAGTGAATGTTCAGCGAGTCAAGCTCACTTGGGAGCAACATGAAAATCACCAAAATAACCTACTCATTCCAATGACTTTATGAAAGACATCGCTTGTTTTGGGCATGTAAATACTTTGCGGCCATCCTTAGTATCTATTCTTAATTTGGCCGGAAACATCAGTGCAAAAGCGATCTTCTGTTGATTGATTCTGTTGAGTTTCTTGCATTCCTTGAATCGATCATGTTTCTCTCTTGTCGAATTCGCAAAATCTGGGAACAAGAAAATGCTGATTCTTCCAAGAAAGCCTTCCTTTACTCCTCGCCTTGCATAACATGAGATCTTTATCAGATGATCTCAGACATTTGGCCAGAATTGATCGGTGCTTTTCTCCCTCAGCCGATCTCCGAGCCAGAACCCTGTGAGCTCACTCAATTTCCAGCTTATGGCCTGTTATGTCAAGCAGACTCGGGAAGAGCTCATCTAGGAATTTCACCATATCTCGGCCTTCCTCGTTCTCAGGAATTCCAACAATACGGACGTTGTTTTCGCCGATTACAATTCTCAAGGTCTTCCAGTTTTTCCCAGATGCACTGCAAATCTGCCTTGGTTGCTAGCAGATTAGCAACTAATTTCCTCTCCGATGACTCCAGATAATCGATCCATTTCTCAACGTCCGACAATCTTGTTACCACCTCAGAGAATTTCGCCTCATCACCATAATCGATCGACATATTACAGCAAGATCCTCCAAGTCTGCTACGACCTTCGTCAGCATCACAGACATGTTGGACAGTTGACATTGAATTTCTCCTGCCACACCGTCCAAACCGAGTCCCTGGTCTGCAGCCTTGTCAGGGGTATCAGCTTGAGCACGTAAGTGTCTTTAATGTCTCCAGAGCCCAAGGATTTTGAATTCTTTGACATTTTGTCTTCATAGAACAGTTATGAAACAGAGTGTATCGAATCTCACCGGTTCAGGACAAAAAAATAATTAAAAACTAACAAAGTGCTCAGAGCTCTTTGCAGGGGGGGCATGCGGAGGGGGCTCTGTAGCACCCCGATTTTCACCTACAGTCATCAAAATTGGTACATATATAGTTCTAACCAAGCCGGACAACATTTATAATTATAGTCATTAGCTCTGCCCAATAGGAAATCGGCCATTTTGGATTTTCTGAACATCGCAGGCTCTGAACTTTTAAAAACTCTTCCTAGCACCATGTGACTGGCACCAAATTTGTGCAACATCATGCCAAGACATTGTAAATGCTAAACTGTGAACTGATTTTTTATATTTTGAACCATGGTGAAGCAATACATTTATGGCTAAAAATGGGAAAGAGGAAGTGCCTTATATATTCTGTGTGCATTGTAAGATTTTGATGAAAATTCAGCTGTATGTTTGGTAATGGGGGCTGATCACATGGATGCAGTTATTATGGGTCACGGTCATAGCGCCACCAACTGGCAGCAGGAAGTATGGCACTTTTAACAGATGTTAAAATTGCCCTCTGTGGCAGCGGGGGAGTGGTCAAGCGTCTCTCCGGAGAGAGAGAAAGTGGTAAGGGTGCTTGCACCTGAGCTAGATTATGTCTAAAACCTGTCTCTAATTTCAGTGAGCATGGGGAGAGCGGCATAAAAGAGCCACACCACCAGCAGACGAGGAGAGAGAGACTGGGTCCCCAGAGTTATGATTGTGATGCTAAGAGTTTATTATAGTTAAGTTGCAAAGATTGTAAATTCTATCACGGAAGAAGTTATTATTGTAAAGTTGAGAGCAGTGTGGTCATTAAAGAAACCAACCTGTGAGTAGAGCAACCTGCCTCCCGCCTCCTCATTTCCACGGAACATTCACACTGGTGCTGAAACCTGGGAAAAATTTTGCTTGAAGATGGATGGAAGTCACCTGTAGAGTCCTCCCAGTTGGCTGAGATCCTCCAAGCCCTCGCTAGCCTACATCGGAACCACCAGCAAATCCTGCTTGAGCCCCAGCAAGATCAAGATTGCCAGTTTGTGGAGCTCCTACGCGCTCAAGCAGAGGACCGGCAGGCGATCCGGAGCCTCCTCAGCCAGGAGGCATCCCCAGCCGCGACCCCGGACACCCACACGCCATTGCCCCTGCCTGCATTATAGAAGATGGGGACAGCGGACGACCCCGAGGTGTTTCTGGACTTGAGTGCACCGCCGAGGTCTGGGGCTGGCCGCTCGGCCAGTGGGCGGCCCGACTTATTTCTGCTGTTGTCCGGGGAAGCCCAGCTCACGGCTCAACAACTGCCGGCGACGAGCCTCCTGGCTTATGGTGACCTGAAGAAAGCCATCTTGCAACGGGTTGGTCGGAGTCCGGAAGAGAATCATCAACTCTTCCGGAGCCTGAAGCTGGAGAACTCAGACCGCCCGTTTGCCTTCGCCCAACAGCTCCGTGACGCCTGCCGAAGATGGCTGCTAGCGGGGGACCGTGGCATCGACGGGATCATCGACCAGGTGGTACTGGAGCAATTAATACATCGACTGCCAAAAGGGATGACGGAGTGGGTCCAGTGCCACCGCCCGGCGTCGCTGGAGGAAGCCGTCCGGCTTGCGGAGGACCACATGGCGGCGATCCCAAGGGCGGAAGAGCGCTCCTATTCTCTCTCCCTTCCCCCTGTGTTTTCCCCTGTCTCATCCCCCTCCCCTCTCTCCTCTCGTTCTGCTCTCTCCCCAGGGCCCGTTCCTGCCCCACGCAGACGAGGAGTACTTCAGCCACCGAGACCAGCTACCCGGGCATGGGAGGCGACACCTCCCCCTACCCAATGCCCTGCTGCTCTCCCTCTCAGGTGGGGGCGCCCGCCGACGCAAGTGCGGGCGTAGCGCCTGGGCCAGCCTGCTGGAGATGTGGGGTCTCCGAAAATGCAGAGGCCCTATTGTTCTTCTAAGGATTATTATTATTATTATTATTATTATTATTATTTTCAAGGTTTTCGGTACTTTTGGGATACATAACATGCGTGAAAACTCTTAAAAGTTTGCACACACATCAGAGTCTTTGGCCATTAGGTCTTGGCAAAGTTGCGGGGGGGGGGCGTGCAGAGGAGGCTCTGTAGCACCCCGATTTTCACCTACAGTCACCAAAATTGGTACATATATAGATCTCATAAAGCCGAACAACTTTCATAGTCACAGTCATTAGCTCCACCAAACAGGTAGTCGACCATTTTGGATTTTATGAAAATCGTAGGCTCTGAACTTTTAAATACTCCAACTAGGGGATTCATGTGACTGGCACCAAATTTGTGCAACATCATGCCAAGACATTGTAGATGCTAAATTAAGAACAGATTTTTGATATTTTGAACGGTGTCACCATGGCGAAGCAATAAATTTATGGCGAAAAATGGAAAACAGGAAGTGCCTTATATCTTCTGTGTGTTTGGTAATGAGGGCTGATCACATTGATGTGGCTATTATGGGTCACGGTCATAGCGCCACCAAATGGGAGCAGGAAGTATGGCACTTAATAGAATAGAAATAATAAAAAAGCAAAATATGTCCCCCATTGTGATGGCCTTCTTGGCCGTATTGTTTTTGTGTATGTAAAGCGTGTGTTTTGTCTTTATCTCCTTTATCTCTAAGGATGACCGTAAAACATTCTCATGCCCACAGCAAGCAATGTCTTTTTTTTCATAAAGTCAGTGGAGTAAGTTATTTTGTGGTATTCACGTTGCAGCCGAGTGGACCGACTCACTGAACATTCACTTGTCTGTACGAGGAAACTAAGCGCCTTTTTTGTTTCTTTTTGGACACACCTTCAGGACAGCTTTGTGGATGAATCTACATGCTCTTTGTGTTTATTCTGCCTATTGGCTGGAGTTTGTTTTATAGATTATCTTTTGTTGTGTAATTCTGTCTCACAAAATTTGTATAGAAACACCGGACCTGAGCAATCTGACAGCAAAGTTGTCGCAGGGGCTCTCATAGGCGTACATGGACTGTATGAGTTTAGAGGGATGGACGCCAGTTGGCCCTGTCGTGCGTGGGGTTAATGCGCACATTTTTCTTTTTTTTTTTTGTTTGGTTCTGGGGGAAGTTTAGGGTTTGATTGTTGCACTAATGTTGAAATGTGGTCTTTATAATTTTGTTTTTGACACACAATCTATTTTTTCTCATACGTCAAAATGTAAAATGTTAATATGAGTGGATTGTCTCTCTCCACGTGGAATGTGAATGGGTTGGAGCACCCCATAAAAAGAAGGAAGGTTATTTCTCTTCTTAAGTGTAAGAAATATGATATAGTGTTTTTTCAAGAAATGCATCTTTCATAAATTTGGGAAGATATGGGGTGGATATGTTTTCTTTAGTGCTGGCTCGAGTAAGAGCAGGGGAGTCATTACACTGATAAGTGAGCTGATATGTCTCAAACATTTTAAAGATAAATTAGGGAGAGTCATTATTGTTTTAGCAGAAATGCAGGGGCAAAGTCTTATTTTGGCTAATATTTACACACCTAACATTGATGATCAGGGCTTTTTTATAGATCTTGAAGGGATGTTGCAAGCCACTGGCACCCCTCATGATATAATATTGGGAGGAGACTTTAATCTTTTGATGGACTCAGTCCTTGATCATAGTAAAGCAAAAGTGTGCAAGCCCCTTAGAGCAACATTGATGCTTCACAGGATGTGTAAAAATCTTGGTCTTACAGATATTTGGAGACTTTTGAACCCATCTGGTAGGGACTATACATTTTTTTCATCAGTCCATAAGATTTACTCTAGAATAGATTTTTTTTTTATCTAAGTCCCTCATTTTATCTGTTGTTGATTGCTCAGTTGGAAACATTTTAGTCTCAGATCACGCCCTGGTGAGTTTAGAGGTGTTGCCACATATGGAGAAAAGGAAATCATATAGTTGGCGCTTTAATGTATCCCTTTTGCAAAATCCTGAATTCCAACAAATGTTAATGGGTGAAATCAATGTTTATATGGAGACCAACTGGTCCTCAGTATCCTCTGTGGGCGTGGCTTGGGAGGCACTTAAGGTGGTTCTTAGGTGCCGGATCATACAGTATGCCTCATTCACCAAAAAGTCCAAAGCACAAGAACTCGTGGAGTTGGAAGGGAATATTCAAAATGCAGAGGCAGAGCTGAAGTGCCGAATGTGCCTGATGGCCTCAGAGAATTGACCCCATTGAAATACAGATATAATACTATTTTGTTATGGAAGGTGGAGTTTTGGCTATTCAGGGCAAGACAGTCATACTTTGAGTCGGGGGACAAGGCAGGAAAACGTCTGGCTAGATATATAAAACAGAGAGAGTCTTTTTCTACCTCAAATCTGCTGGTGGTAAAATATTTACCTCAGTCTTTGATATTAATAATGCTTTAAAAAATTCTATCTTGATCTCTATAGTTCCACGTCTTCGTCTATTGATGTGGATATTAGAAACTTTGTGGAACCATTAGAACTTCCTAAACTGATGGCTGAGCAAAAAAATTCTTTTGATTCTGAGATAAACTTGGAGGATTTTGGTGAGGTAATTAAGGCCTTGCCTACAGGCAAGGCTCTGGGGCCAGATGGCTTTGCCGCTGAGTTTGTTTTTAGATCTTATGCTACAGAATTGGCTCCACTTTTGCTAGAAGTTTATACGGAATCATTAAAGAATGGAAAGCTTCTGCCAACCATGATGCAAGCCCGGATCAGTCTGATTCTTAAAAAGGACAAAGTTCCAAGCGAGTGTAAGAGTTACCATCCAATTTCCCTGATCCAGCTAGATGTTAAAATATTGTCAAAAATGTAGCTAACCAATTAAGTAAAGTTATGACATCTCTTATACATATAGATCAGGTGGGGTTTATTCGGGGCCGTAGCTCTTCTTATAACATTAGGCGTTTCATCAATATCATGTGGTCAGTGCTCCGGTCGCTGCCATCTCACTTGACGCCGAAAGGCATTTTATATGGTAGAATGGGATTATCTTTTAAAGATTTTGGAAATGTATGGGTTTGTGAATACTTTTATTGGTTGGATTAAGTTACTTTAAAGACACCCAGTATCGGCAGTACAAACAAATGTATTAATTTCAGATTATTTTACTCTGGATAGGGGCACCCAACAGGGTTGCCCTCTTTCCCCATTATTGTTCTGTCTTGCCTTGGAACCATTAGCAGCCGCGATAAGAAAGGAGGAGAATTTCTAGGGGTGGTGGCGGGAGGTGTGGCATATAAGCTTTTGCTTTACGCAGATGATATTTTATTATTCGTCTCCAACCCCACTAGATTTATGCCTTGCCTCCACAGAATTATTATTTCCTTTTCTAAGTTCTCGGGATACAGAGTTAATTGGTCTAAATCCGAAGCTTTGCATTCGGTCTCAGATATTTGGCAAATTGGTCTCTTCCACCTGAGAGAGCCCCTCCCTGGTTTTGTATTGAACAGGAAGTTCTTGCCCCTATTTTGCAATTGCAAAGCCTTTCTATCAAACTAATCGGAGAAGTTACACCCCGTTATCTCGCAATTGCACTCGGTATGGACGAAAGTGTCCAGAGTGTGTAATTTGGACATTTATTTAAATGTTGCCACAAGCATATGGCTGAACCCAAAATTATGTATTAATAAATCCCCTTTCTGCTGGTCAAAGAGTACACTCGGTGACCTACATGAGAGTGGAGTGTTGAGATCTTTTGAAAATTTGGTTCAACATTTTGGGATTCCCAGATCTCAGTTCTTTACAGCTGTGCCACCTGCTCTGTACTATGTTTGGGAGTGGCATACACCCCTCTAAAGCAGCAGATACTCTGGGAATGGTGATTACTGCTTTTGGAAAAGGTCATGAGGCATCAGTGTTTTACTCCCTGCTAATTCTGAGTCTGGGGGAAGGAGCTTTAACTTCTATCAAGAGATTATGGGAGAAAGATTTAAACTTGGTATTGGAGTGGGGAGTGTGTGCTAGGATTCAAAAAACGTCAAGTATGCATCTAGAGATGCAAGGGTGCGCCTTATGCAATTCAAGATTTTACATCGATTCTATTGGACCCCCTCTAGATTGTATAGGCTTGGTCTTAAAGACACACCCACCTGCTGGCGATGACAATCAGAAGATGTAGACACAACCCATGTTTTTTGGTGGTGTGTTAAGATCCAAGAATTTTTGTTGAAGGTTCAGAGTTTTGTATTAGGCACTCAAATTTCATTTAGCCCCAGACTCTGTATTTTAGGCGAAGGGGCGGTCATCAATATAGGGGATGAACACATAAAAAAATCAGGTCCTAACCAGTGTTATGATCGACAGACAAATTGTTTTAAGGGGATGGAAGTCGGCTGGAGCGCCCTCATTTCAAGAGTGGTGCACGGAGATGGGGAGGGTGGTGGCTTTCGAGGAAGTGTCATGTAGAATGCTGGGGAACTGGGATTCGTTTGATGGGAAATGGGGCAGCTATCTAGCATTCTTGGAGGGCTCTCAGGGAGGGGCAGTGGAGAGAGAAGTATAAATTTAAATGTGTGTGATTATTATATACTGATATATATATATATATATATATATATATATGTCAGCATAAATAAATAATATCAATAGTATATGGCAATCGTGTCAAGTGATGTCTGCAAACAGTGCCTGTTTTGTAAATGTTTTTGACCATTGCTGTTCTGATTGACCGCAAAAAGAAAAATTTCCCAGACAGAAGACTTGAATGACGCAGGGGCTTCAATCTTGTGGCTTGTTTTCTCAGCTTGCCATTTTCAACTTCACACTAATGCGTGCAGAACTGTGATGTCATCAACTGATTTAACATACTTCCAATTAATATGACAACTCTCTGTCGAAAGTTGACCCATGTGAAACACAGGTGGAGTGTGTCCATCTAAAGAGCCATACAGATGCATTAGCGGAGGTTACAACTGAGCATGTCTATTTGGCACTTTATTTTCTTTGGCAAAGTGTATGATCCAGATGCGTTGTTAAACTAGAGATGAACCGCGGAGCAAATGCTTACCGAACCGTGGGGTGAACCGTGCGGTTTGGTTTTTTACCGAGAACATTTACACCCCTTATAGATAGATAGATAGATAGATAGATAGATAGATTCACATTTATATTATATTATGTATACATTTATTTTAACAAATAGCATCAAATATTTTTACATATATAAAAGCTTATCCTGTATAATACACTTCCGTTAAAAACAATTGGCATAATGTTAGCAGACATTTCAGGTGAATAAAGCTGCCAAATAATCACAGATGCAAAAATATTAACAGAACCTCTACTAGAAGGTAATAATATTACTTAACCAATCTGATGTGTTCTTCAATCACTGGACTGGATCATAAGCAGAGAACATGAAACATAAGTACTGTCGCTCACATGCTGCATGTTTTAAAAATGCACTCTTTTAACATTTTTAAATGTTTTCACTGTAATGTTCTAATTGCAAAATAGACTGCAGAAGATGAAAGTTGAATTTTTAAGCTTTAATTTGATACCAAGTTTGTGAACATTGATGAAGTTTTTGATTTCAAACGGCCCACCCATTGGCCAGTGACTGTTAACAGGTTAAAAATGGGCATGTACGACGGCCTCAGTAGCACCCCCATTTTCACCTACAGTCACCAAAATTGGTACATATATAGTTCTCATCAAGCTGGACAACTTTCAGAACTATAATTATTAGCTCCGCCCAACAGCAAGTTGTCTGGTTTGGATTTTTTGAATATTGCATTCTCTGAACTTTCAAATACTCCTCCTAGGGGATTCATGAGACTGTCACCACATTTAGACAACATTATGCCAAGATATTGAAGATGTTAAATTGTGAAAAGATTTTGAAATATCAAACGGTATTGCCATGGCATTAAATTAATGGCAAAAAAATGGGAAACAAGTAGTGTCTCATATCTTCTGTGTGCAATGTATGATTTAGATCAAAATTGAGATGTAGTGTATGTTGGGGGCTAATCACATGGATTTGACTATTTTTGGTCATGGACATAGCGCCACCACCATGCAGCAGGAAGTGTGGCTCTTACAACAGACTTTAAAATCGTTCTCTTATATTTACTCAAATTGCTTTAAAATTGTTTAGAATAATGTCAAATGCCTGTGTCTACCTTGCATTGTTTTCTGAAAGCCACTGGGTGGAAATGGACCAGTTGTGCTTGGGCCTGTCATTGATGCTTGCAGCTATATTTTTTCCTAGTTGTTTCTTTCCGAGGTAAACATACTCAAACAGAACAACTCATGAAACTGTTCTTCCAGAATGTTGAATTCTGTGATTGAGAGATATGAAGAATTTGAATAGCTAAGTACGCTGTAAGGATGTCAACTGTTACCAAGGTTTGATGGTTTTATCCCGTGGGCAGGGATGGGGCCAGAAGGGCAACATAGACCCCGTTTGCGTCCTAGAGATGGTGCGCAATGGCTTAACCCGTCCGTGTCGTGCATGGTCCATAACAATGTTCTGCAAGTGTCTGACAGGACACAGCGTTCCACCTCAGTAGACAGATCCAAAATTCAAGGATGACAAGTTAAAAGTCTTTTTTAATGTTTTATAGAGGCTATTTATATTTATAAAATATATATTCCCCACATTGGATAATTACAACCTTCATTCACGAACCTGAGAAATGTGGGAAAGAAAAAACTAAAAAGTAAATATCAACTTTGTGCTACACAGTAGCAATACTACAAAAATTCCAAACATACAAGAGCCAATGCAAGCTTAAATCATACAGAAGAGCTCTGTTGATATACATTTAAGCATCACTGTCTCACCAACATCTTTTGGTCATTAAATATAAATTAAATATAAATAATAAAAATTCAATATAAGTATAAATAATCAGTAGCTGTTTGACCTTTGTCCCTTGATGTCTTTTAAGTCCAGGCCTGAGACATCAAGGTATCATCATACAGTGTTGTCCTCTGTCTGACTAAACATCAATGCATGTAAAGGGAAACAGCATCTCAGAACATTGTAAATCCAGTGATAACTGCATTATGCAAGTCCCACAAAAAACACCAGGGCATTATAGAACTGTGCCAGGCAATATGTTTGTAATTGTCCATTTCTGATTGCTGCACTTCTGAAGAGCCAGCTGGTAACCATGCTCCACTTCTGCACTTTCTACCAGCTCCAGGCAATGCTTCGACTTCCTGTTCAGAACAGAGCCTCCCTGGAAGACAAAGAACACATCAAAACATTAATTATCAAATAATTTTGAAGAATGTACCATGAGGTCAGATACAACGTAAATCTCAGCCTCAGATGGAACGGCACAATCCATTCGCTGACCGCCTGATGCATATTGCGCACAAAACTGGAAAGCACTTTCTCAATCTGGCAAGCTCCAATCTGATTGGCTGGCTTTAGCACTTTTGCGCATGAAATAATTAGTGGATTTACCAGGTAAGTGCAATCAAACCTTTGAATGATATTCAGAGTTATCAAGAAATCATGATGTCTTTATACCTTCAATATTTTGTTTCAAGTCCTTAGTTGAAAGTTATCAAGAAATCTTGATATCTTTATATCTTCAATATTTTCATGATGTAGTATGAAAATGTATGTAGTAGTATTGCGTTAAGAATGTAGCCGATTATCCCCAGTCCAAAGCCTAACCCGAACTCCAACTCTGAAATCTGGTTGGTTTAAAGGAATGCCATTCCAAGGAATATCTTACTTGGAAAAGTTTATGTTTTAGGTAAGCATTAGGCAAGACTGGTAAAGACTGGAAAATGGTGATGCGTGATGAATAATTAAAAATTCCTCAGGGCTAACAGCATCTTGGTATAGACTACGTCCTAATGGGGAATCCAAGCAACTCTAACAGAGCAATCAAAGATATAGTTAAAACTTAAGAAACATATTGCTTAAGAGTTAATAAATGCAGTATGAATCCTGATGAAAAACAAAACAAAACAGAAATATACTTGCTTTTCATCCTGGAGCCCAAAGCTCCATTGAGAAGAACAATGTCAAAAGGAACGTCATATTCCTGAAGAAGAGCCTCAAGGATTCTGAGTCTGAGGCTCATAAGGCAGTTGAAACATGAAAGAGGAGGCCGCAGGCAAAGCACCGCCCTCGTCCAATCATCTGGCACGGTATGAAATTCAACTCAGATGTTTATGAAAAAATCTTAATGTCTCACTGCCTATATTATATTATGCAAGAAGCACAACTGGGATGTTTGTATTACTTTGTGGCATTTTTTCAAATTTATGGCAGCAAAATTAAGATGACTACCACCCCTGGAGTTCGAATCCCAGGGCGTGCTGAGTGACTCCAGCCAGGTCTCCTAAGCAACCAAACTGGCCCAGTTGCTAGGGAGGGTAGAGTCACATGGGGTAACCTCCTCGTGGTCGCTATAATGTGGTTCGCTCTCAGTGGGGCGCGTGGTGAGTTGTGCATGGATTTCTCCGTGGTAACGCGCTCAACAAGCCACGTGATAAGATGCGGGGGTTGACGGTCTCAGACACGAAGGCAGCTGAGATTCGTCCTCCGCCACCCGGATTGAGGCGAGTCACTATGCCACCACGAGGACTTAGAGCAGATTGGGAATTGGGCATTCCAAATTGGGGAGAAAAAGGGGAGCGAAAAAAAAAAGATAGTGAAAACCAAAAGGTACTGTGCAAAATGTGAAACTGTATTATTAAATAGAATACCTTATAATTATCTTATATGCTCTTAAAATGCTCTTTGAAACAATTTAAAAAAGAAACTTTACTTTTAAGTTACTTTCAAAAACACTTTTCACAGAAAATTTTGTTTTTTCGCTCAACGAACAGACGTACATATGAACATAATTCATGTTGTAAATGTATTCTACATAAATAATATTATTTTAGAAATATGTGTTGCCAAAGTAATGTACTTAAAAGTACTCAGTTGGAAGTCAGTAACCGTCATCTGATGACAAGAATTAAAATGCAAATTTTTGACTAAAACAATTACAGTAACTAATTATTTTGTAATTAGATTACGCCTAACACTGATACATGCATATTTGAAGGGTGTACTGAAACACTGTGATTGTAAACAACTCACACAACTTGATAGATTAAGCAGAGCAATTGACAAAAAGACTACTAAAGCAAGCAAGTCATAAGCTTTTCTGACATGCTGGGCCAGTGAACCATCCCACATTTCTCCTCTTATTTCAAGTCATGCACATTTGTCTCATGAGAGCATCCAATAATTACATTAAACAAAGTTGCATTTAAAATAAAGCTGGAGCAATTCATCATGTAATAGCCTGTCACTTACATAACAGGGTTTTAATAAATGTAATTATCTTTACCATTGACCTTCAAATGTTTGTGCATTAGTTCATTGGTTGGGTGATTGCTTCACCTGTTCCACTCAATGCACAAGTAAGCAATTTATAAATGATACCTACCCTTTCTATATCTCTTTTCCTCAGGTTCAAGCTGTTGAATAAATGTAACTGCATTGATTAAAGTCAGAATGTTTTTTCAGTCACCATTCACTTTCATCGTATTAAAATCAATGGTGACTGAGGCAAATATTCTGCCTATTATCTCTTTTTGTGTCCCACTGAAGAATGTGCAGTCATATGGGTTTGGAATGTCATGAGGGTGAGTAAATTATGACAGAATCATCATTTTTGGGTGAACTATTCCTTTAAATGACAAACTGCTGTGACATATGTTAATTCTTCCCTATTTGAATAGAGATGCATATATTATATGGCTCGTGCCAGAAATCATGTGGCTGAAATTAAGATGCATGCTATACTCCTAACCAACACTTGAATTGAATTAGGAGAGCTTTAAAAGACACACCGCTCACACCTTTGAATTATTCATGTTTGATATCCTGAAAGTGTCCAGTCATACAGCCGGAGGGCTGACAGATGCTGCAAATTTGACGGTGAATTTTTAAGGGAACATTTTTGAAGTCCTTAAATGACTTCAGAAGAGAGAAATGTTGACATTGGCTTTATTTGAGCTAGGCAGAACGAGATGTCAGTGTGTATGTATTGGCCCATAATTGGAAGCCGAGGCTCTTTCTGACACAAACCAGACTGCACAGACTGGACATTGTAATGCCACTGTAATAAACTCTAATTTAAAGGAATGTTCCAGGTTCAATACAAGTCAAGCTGAATCGACAGCATTCGTCCAACAGTTTTTTAGAACAAGCAAACATCGAGTACACAGTCACTTTATAAAAATTAGGTGTTACATTTTTTTTTGTATTATTCATTCCCCTGGACCGTAATAAGGAATATTCCTACCAACTGAGCAATTTCAGCCTGTAGTACCACCTTCATGAGTCTCGGGTCAGCAGGGAGCAATAAGTACAACTCCAGCTGTATACAGTATTTAATGTGCAGCTGTACAGGCAACAAACCACACTTACCAACAGCAAACAGCACAAGGATGCGTTCTTGCGTTCAAACACAGCTGGACGGAGCATTTCTCCAAATGCAGGGGTCTCGAGAAGTGTTTTTCTTAGTTTTGAACTACGTTTTACTTGACACAGTGTCCTAAAAACATATTTTTGATGCAATGCAACCAAAGTGATACCCTCTAAAAATGTCCGTTGGACAGAATGACGAATTAAATTGCAAAATGGATTGCTGTGGACAGTAGGCCATTGATAGGCTTATGTTCAATGATATGGAAATGGACAATATATAGTCTTCTAAAGCCAATGTTTGTATTATCTACTCTAAATAATCCTTTACTCATCTGTCACAACAATGTAATGTAATTCAGTTATCTTAATTATTAGGTATATCCATAATTATTTAAATATAATTATTTATACTTATTAAATAATTATATATAGAATTATTTTTATTTGTAGGCTTTTCTAAGCAAATATTTATTATAAAAGATTTATTCAATTAATTAATCGGCACATTGTGTAATTAATTCAATTAAAATTTTAATTGATTTACAGCCCTAATTTTAACCTTTATGGACTGGCCCCATTCACTTTCACTGTATGTGCCTCGCTGTGACCGCGATAATTAATTTTAAGTAATGATGAACAAGTCAAAATTATGTTTTGTGGTAATCAGCATTATGCCATATAACTGTACAAAATACTAAACAGACCAGCATTTCTTTAACTGTTTCCCTTGATTGTTAGGGTTGGGAAACATAAGGAATTTTATGATTCCAGTTCTGGTTACGATTCCTCTTAAGGATTCCGGTTCCTTAATGGTTGCAGTAAAGATTCCAGTATTTCTTTTGGTAAATTTTTTTTTTTTTAAATAATTATTTGGAAATGAGAAATGCAATTCTTATTGCATTTACTACCCTCTCCTGTCTGTTACCAAATAATGAGATAAATTCAGATTTCTACAGAGCAGATATAACAAATTAGAAATAAATTTAATTCAATTCTTGTAAAAGGTGTGTTTGCAGAATTTTTAGAGACATAAATACAATCAAATAATAGATCCTTACTATATTTTAAATAAATCTAAACCAACAAGAAATGTAATGGCATATTTAATTAATTCATTTATTATTTTATAAAATTCCACTTATTACAACAAAACTCGTGTATCTTTAATTATACATTGTCGTGAACAACCAGTCAGTAACTGCCCTGGTTGATTTAATAGAGACACAGGTCATCATTAAATCAACAGTAACAGTTCTAGGGACAGTTTAGACTGTGTTTTTTAACTTAATGTTGTACTTCAGGCTTGTGACACTTCAACAGTTCTTATTTTTTCCAATTAACACATTTTTATTGATTCACAGAAATGAAAGCGAAAAGCAAACACATATCAACTTTTAACCCCCATTACTCCCTTTCCCCTCCCAATCCCCAACCCCACCCTGACCCTCAACAAATATCCCTGTGGTCCAACTTGAGAATACACACAAAAAAATATATTATAATATATTTATATGTGTGTATACACACACTGTATATTATATATATATATATATATATATATATATATATATATATATATACACACACACACACACACACACACACACACACACACACACAGTACTGTGCAAAAGTCTTAGGCACATAAGATGTTTCACAAAAGCATTTGTCTTAAAATGGTTATTTATATCTTCAGCTTTAGTGTGTCAATAGGAAATATAAATGTAAGACTCCCAAACAATACTTTTGCAAATAGAAAAGATTAGAATAGAAGAACAGGGAGCCCTGCAACAGATGTCATGGCCCCCACAAAGCCCCCCACTGAACATTGTGTCAGTCTGAGATTACATTCTCCAAGAAGCTTGGAACATCCTATCTGCCAACAACCAAGAAAAACTGTGTCCAGGTGTACCTAGGAGAATTGGTGCTGATTTAAAGGCAAAGGTGGTCACACTGAATATTGATTTAGCTTTTTTTATGTTTACTGGACTTTGTATGACATTAAGTAATAAATGAAAACTATTTATGTCATTATTTTTGAAGACATCCTCACTATGCAACATTTTCCACAAGTGCCTAAAACTTTTCCACAGTACTGTGTGTGTATATATATATATATATATATATATATATATATATAAAAAAATAAAAATAAAAACACACATCTCTCTCCACTTCCCCTCCCCTGGAGCAGCAAGTAGCTGCCCCATTTTTTATTAAATAAATCTAAGTTTCCCTACCTTCTATATGACATTTCTTCGAATGCTGCCACCCTGCCCATCTCTACCACTCCTGAAATGAGGGTGCTCCAGCCAACTTCCATCCCCTAAGGATGACCTGCCTGCCAATCATAACACTGGCTAGGACCCAATTTTTTATGTATTTATCCCCTATATTAATGACCGCCCCATTGCCTTAAATACAGAGTCTGGGGCAAAATGAAATTTGAGTGTCCAATACGTCAAACATAAAACTCTGAACCCTCAACCAAAAATCTTGGATCTTAACACACCACCAAAAAACATGGGTTGTTTCCCAATCTTCTAATTGGCATCACCAGCAGGTGGGTGTGTCTTTAAGACCAAGCCTATACAATCTAGAGGGGGTCCTATAGAATCGATGTAAAATCTTAAATTGCATAAGGTGCACTCTTGCATCTCTAGATGTAGACTTGACATTTTTTTAAATCCTAGCCCACACTCCCTCCTCCAATACCAAGTTTAATCTTTCTCCCATAATCTATTGAGAGAAGTTGAAGCTCTGTCCCCCAGACTCTGCATTAGCAGGAAGTAATACACTGATGCCTCATGACCTTTTCCAAAAGCAGTAATCACCACTCCCAGAGTATCTGCTGCTTTAGGGGGGTGTATGCTACTCCCAAAAATAGTACAAAGGAGGTGGCACAGCTGTAAATACCTAAAGAATTGAGACATGGGGATCCCAACATTTTGAACCATATTTTCAAAGGATCTCAACACTCTACTCTCATATACAGTTGCGCTCTAAAGTTTGCATACCCTGTCAGAAATTGTGAAATTTTGGCAATGATTTTGAAAATATGACTGATCATGCAAAAAACTGTCTTTTATTTAAGGATAGTGATCATATGAACCCATTTATTATCACATAGTTGTTTGGCTCCTTTTTAAATCATAATGATAACAGAAATGGCCCTGATCAAAAGTTTACATACCCTTGAATGTTTGACCTTGTTACAGACACACAAGGTGACACACACAGGTTTAAATGGCAATTAAAGTTTAATTTCCCACACTTGTGGCTTTTTAAATTGCAATTATTAATCGATATACCCATTGTTAAACTGGAGACCGTAGAAATCCGGTGGGGCTAAAGATATTAGATAAAACCACATGTGTATCAGGGAAGTGGTAGCAGCAATATACGAGGAACAAAATCTCTTGCTCTGCAAATTAAATGATCTCTTTGTTCGCCCAAGCGACAAGAGATCAAACTTAAACTGAAGATAACATCATCCAAAATTTTATTCTGGTATTCAAGGGAGGATTGCAATTGGAACTTTAATTCTAAAATCAATGAACACCGTCGCTATTGTTTATTTACTTTGCTGCAACGAACTTGCAACATTTCAAAAGAATGAGCGGGTAGCAACTGCTAAACACTGTTGTTATCATAGAACACACGTGATGATAGTTGTTTGTGATACTGCATGTACACATAGGCTAATGCAGTTTATTTCTGAAAACACTTGACTGTTTCTGCTGTAAGTGTTACAAGAAACACTTAGGTTAGAGGTTGTACATGCTTCGGGCATTCTAGACTTTTCGTCTTGTGTAAATTCGAAATAACTGTAATCATGTTTCTCTTGAAATTGTTCATCAGTTTCAAGCTGAATGTGTTACTATGTCAGATATGTTTGTCTCTGATATGGCACAATGTGCTATTTACCATATAGCTGCAATTAAACCATACTGAGTACAAAATTCCATGTGACTACCAGTAATTTTACACAATTACCAAACTCTCAGCATTAACCTTCAGTAACTTTAAAAAGACTGAAAAACTTAATTAGGCCTTTAAAATTCAAGAACACTCTTTGCACCTTGCATCACCTCTGACTCTGCCCAGCCCCCTTTTCATATTCAAATAGATTCACATGAGAATACACCTAGTGACATCTTAACTCAAGAAAATGAGAAAATTGCATTCAATTTCATATTGTAATCGCAAAAGCTCTGCAGCTTGAGCAGAAATTTGTCCCATGTAAGTATGCGCCTACAGTTCACTGGGTGTGAACAACATGTCCATCAAAGGCTTTTAGCCCGACCTGTTGCTGTGCACACAATGCACATGCTAATGCATCTGATACAGGGCCAAATCAAAGGCATGTATTCACAAAAGAGCAGCGAGATGACAAATATCTCATTCCAGAAAACCAGAGGCCAGTAATAAAATTATTTCAATTTATACTATTTTTAATATAATATAATTATATTATAATCACATTATAATATGCATTATATTATAATGGCCAAACATGGCCACAGATGGAGAAAGGTTATGCATGACATGCTGATGTATATACATGTAAATTTGTAATGACAACACACAAATTTGCTGGGAATAAAATACCCAAATACTTAATGCCCTGTTTGGGCCACTGGAAGGTGCCCTGCTAAAAAGCCGTTACCGGGCAGTACGCTGTCAGAGACAAAGTTTCAGATTTAGACCAAATAACTCTGTATCCTGAGAACTTAGAAAATGAATGAATAATTCTGTGGAGGCAAGGCATAGATCTAGTAGGGTCAGAGACGAATAATAAAATATCATCTGTGTAAAGCAAAAGCTTATGCACCACACCTTCTGCCACCACCCCTGGAAAATCATCCTCCTTTCTTATCACGGCTGCTAATGGTTCCAGGGCAAGACAGAACAATAATGGGGAAAGAAGACAACCCTGCCAGGTGCCCCTATCCAGAGTAAAATAATCTGAAATTAATCCATTTGTTTGTACCGCCGCTACCGGGTGTCTATAAAGTAACTTAATCCATCAAATAAAAGTATTCCCAAACCTGTATATTTCCAAAATCTTAAAATGATAATCCCATTCTATCCCATTCGGATTCGGATTGTGCATCTATGGAAAATTGCACGCTGGAGAACCGTTAATGGAACCGAAAGTCGCAAAGATCATACGACTGTATTTTTTAAAGAATGGAACCGGTTCTGAACAAGAACCAGTTCTCGTTTCCCAAACCTTTTAATTGTGTTTTCAATGCCCAGTTGAGTATGACTAGAACAAGTTGTGCTGTTACATCCTTAAACTGCATGTATACCTGAATAAAGAGCCAGGAGAGCTTCATGTGCTTGCTGTTGGCATAGCTGCATTCAAGCAGTCGTGGCCGGCCATTCACATCCACCAGGCACTTGTTGTCATCGTCATCAATGGTTGGACTCAATCCTCCAATATGCAACTGTTGAGAGCTGGTGTAGAACACATTCTGAAATAACAATAAGGAAAGACACTGTTAAAAGTTTAGTTCACCCATAATTGGTGACTGAGGCTAACATCCTTCCTAACATCTCCATGTGTGCTCCATAGAAGAATAAAAGTCATACTTTCTTGTTGTTCCATTGTTTGGATGAATTAAATCTTTAATTTATTCAATCTGGTGTTCCAATAAAAATATTTTTTTTTTCATCACTATCATATTTATTTTATCATTCTGATCCATTAGCTTATCTAATATCGTGATTGATTGCTTTTAGGCTGTCTGAGAGTCTTTTGGACAGCGTGTGTATTATTCAGCTTTGCATTAAACAGCCAATAAAATGAATTATTCATTTAAGAGAATTGTGCCTTTCCTCTGAAATCACTAAGACATGTGGCTCAGTTCCAAATCCCCGTGTTAATGACTCCTAGTGTTGCATCTTAATCGGCTCAACGGGGAGGAATAAATGCTAATCAAATGACTCTCATTTGTTAATTTCAAACCCACTGCTCAAACCTGTGCTGCATGCCAATTCACATACTTCTATTATGCATTCAGTATGTATATTGCAGGTGGTGGGAAAGCACTTACTTTTGAGTATTTAGTAAGACAGTATGCCAGCATTTGGGCATAGCCTACTACAGCAAAAAAAAAGGAAAAAAAAGTGCCTTGATTCCACAGATCCCTTTGTTACTTACATGCAAGCGTTAGCATCTAACAAAATTCTTGATGTTAAAATTGGGGCTGTCAATCGAATAATAAAATGCAATCAAATAAATACATGAAGATTAATCAAATAATAATCACACATGCTGAGAAAAGCCCATGTTTTTAAGACATTGAAGTATTATGAAGTACAGACAGGATTCTAATTGGGATGCAGTCCTGGTTTTCATTCAGACTGATCACTAGAGATGCCCTGATTATATGGTTTCACTATTAACCGTGAATAAAAATATCACGGTTAATTTAACTGCAAGATTTTAGAATCTACGGTTAAAAACTGTGAAATGTTTTATTTACACGTGGCAAAAATATAATATATTTAATATATACAGTAAATATACAGTATACTATAAAAGAGTTTTTCGGTGTAAGCCTCTCTCTTTTGCTTGTGTCTGGCTGGTTACTGGCTGTTACTGACGGCCAGGTTACAGACGGTGTTCATGTGGTGCTTGGCCAGGTGTCGCAGACTGAACGCAAGTTTCAATTCACGTGACACTGGTGCTACTACAAACAAACTCCAAAATATAACAGAGGAATTCAACCTACCAGACTAATATCCACTGAAAAAGCAACTAAAATCGTCTGTGTGGGAGCATTTGAATGACTGACTGAAGACGACGTATAAAAAAAAAAAACATGCAGACAGTAGTCATAAATAGCCTTAAGTTACACATCCTACACATTGGGCATGATATTCCACTAGTCGTCCAACAACCAACTTGTAAGTCTTCAAGCACTAACGCTAGAGGGAAATATGTTCACGCCTAAACTGATGAAACAATTTAACTTGCCGCTCGTCAGTAATTCGGCTGAATGGGGTTGATTTCAGTATTCATAAACTTTTGAAACATGTCAATTTCCCATGTGATCATGTTGTTTCATTTATTGGAATTCTGATGTATTGTTAAATGAAAAGTTCTCATCATAGAAGCAAGTTAATTTGGGTTTGAATTGTGTGATTTAACATTAATTTACTCTGAAGAACACATCAGACAAACACTATTTGATAGCGTGTGGCAAATGGAATAATTTCAGACAAATTTCCTGATATTCAACATGTTCTTTGAATCATTAATGTACATTTTGTTGGTTTTACTTACAGTAAATCCCTCTGCTTACTAAAAAACAAGCATTTTGAGAGAATTTGTTCAATGCATTATGCCCATTTTTTTTCTCAGGACCTGGACTGGCTGATATTTTACTTTTAAAGCTTGTGCTTGGAGAAGCTCTCGAAATAATATTGATTATATTAAATATGGCTGTTTTTCCCACTAACTGAGTGATGGCTCTTCACTCATCTCTAAGCACATTGCACAATTTGATACTTCTCTCATATACATAGATTATATTTTCTGTATACCATATAGTGCAACTTTGGCAATCAAAAGTTTAAGTACAAATTGTTCTGGGGAAAAAACAGTTTGGCAGAGCTTTCCTCTCTTTTTCTGCTCCGATCCAAATAAATTCTGATCTCTTAGTGTCTCTGGAGGGTACTATGCTCTTTACCACCCTGTTGAAAAAAAAATATTTCAAAACCAGCCTAAACTGCTGTCTTTGATGGTTTAAGATGGTCTCCCAACCTGGCTAGGTAGGTGTTAGGCTGGTCGGCCAACTGGTCTCAAGCCTGACCAGCTGAAAAGTGACAAAAACCTTTCTTAAAATCACCACATGAGACCAGCTGGGAGATCAGCAAAGACTAACAAGACAACTTAGGCTGGTTTAAGCAGTATTTTCCCCACTAAATTACCCAAATGTGAAATGTTCACAAAACTCATGCCTTTTTCTTTAAAAACGGCCTACACCAGGTCCACTATAAAAGGAACTACTCAAATTGTTTGACTTTGGAACTGCACAAATGCAAAATGGCACTTTTGCGAGGCACATGACGCCCAAAGGGCGTTTGATATGGTAGAATGGATTATCTTTTTAAAATTTTGGAAATATGCGGGTTCGGAAATACTTTTATTGGATGGATTAAGTTACTTTAAAGACACCCGGTAGCAGCGGTACAAACAAATGGATTAATTTCAGATTATTTTAATCTGGATAGGAGCACCTGGCAGGGTTGCCTTCATTCCCCATTATTGTTCTGTCTTGCCCTGGAACCATTAGCAGCCGCGATAAGAAGGGAAGATGATTTTCCAGGGGTGGTGGCGGGAGGTGTGGCGCATAAGCTTTTGCTTTACGCTG
This sequence comes from Myxocyprinus asiaticus, assembly GCF_019703515.2. Classification (NCBI taxonomy): domain Eukaryota; kingdom Metazoa; phylum Chordata; class Actinopteri; order Cypriniformes; family Catostomidae; genus Myxocyprinus; species Myxocyprinus asiaticus. The sequence goes on from NC_059391.1 coordinate 17,370,267, forward strand.
ATGATATTTTATTATTCATCTCCGACCTCACTAGATCTATGACTTGCCTCCAAAGAATTATTCATTCCTTTTCTAAATTCTTAGGAGTCAATTGGTGTAAATCCGAAGCTTTGGCTCTGACAGCGTACTGCCCAGTAACGGCTTTTCAGCCGGGTGCCTTTCAGTGGCCCAAACAGGGCATTATGTATTTGGGCATTTTATTCCCAACAAATGTGTTTGATTTAGTTAGTTAATTTTGACCCCTATTAAAAAGGTTTTCGATTAAAATGAATTGTATTCAAAAAATGTAACTACCTGCTACAATCAATCCCTGTAGATGTCCCCCTCTCTTATTTCAAGCAATTTGATAGCATAGCGAAGTCCTTCATTTGGAATAGTAAGCATCCCAGATTACATTTCAATAAGTTGCATAGGCCGATAGACATTCTGGTGCCAGCCTTACAGGTTGATTGAAAAAGGTGGGCTAGGCCTACCCAAGATTTTGTTTTATTATTATGCATTCGGTCTCAGACATTTGGCTCATTGGTCTCTTCCACCTGAGAGAGCCCCTCCCTGGTTTTGTATTGAACAGGAAGTTCTGGCCCCTATTTTGCCATTGCAAATCCTTTCTATCAAACTAACCGGAGAAGTTACACCCCGTTATCTGGCATTTGCACTCGGTGTGGACAAAAGTGTGTTTAATTCTGACATTTATTTAAATGTTGCCTCGAGCATATGGCTAAACACCAAATTATGTATTAACAAGTCCCTTTTCTGCTGGTCAGAGTGGATTGTGAGGGGGGGTTACTACACTCGGTGACTTATGAGAGTGGAGTGTTGAGATCCTTTCAAAATTTGGTTCAACATTTTGGGATTCCCAGATCTCAGTTCTATAAGTATTTACAGCTGCGTCACCTGCTCTGTACTGTTTTTGGGAGTAGTTTACACCCCCCTGAAGCGGCAGATACTCTGGGAGTGGTGATTACTGCTTTTGGAAAAGGTCATGAGGCATCAGTGTATTACTCCCTGCTAATTCAGAGTCTGGGGGATGGAACTTCAACTTCTCTTAAGAGATTATGGGAGAAAGATCTAATCTTGGTACTGGAGCAGCGAATGTAGGCTAGGATTCTAAATAACATCAAGTCTGCATCTAGAGATGCAAGGGTTCGCCTTATGCAATTCAAGATTTTACATAGAGTCTTTTGAACCCCCTCTATATTGTATAGGCTTGGTCTTAAAGACACACCCACCTGCTGGCAATGTCAATCAGAAGATGGAGACACAACCCATATCTTTTGGGGAAGTGTTAAGATCCACAAATTTTGGTTGAAGATTCAGAGTTTTATGTTTGAGGTATTGGGCTCTCAAATTTTATTTTGCTCCAGACTCTGTATTTTAGGTGATTGGGCGGTCATTAATATGGAGAATAAGCACATAAAAAATTGGGTCCTAACTAGCATTATGATGCCAGACAGATAATTTTAAGTGGTTGGAAGTTGGCTGGAGCGCCCCCACTTCAGCAGTGGTGTTCGGAGATGGGCAGGGTGGCAGCTTTTGAAGAGGGGGCATCCAGAAAACTGGGGAATTTAGACTTTTTTGTGGAGAAATTGACTTTTATGGAGGGCTCTCAGGGAGGGAGAGTGGAATGTGGAGTAGTGGATGTGTGTGATTATTATATTTTTTTGTTGTTGTTGTTTTGTTTTTGTTTTTTGTTTGTTTGTGTGTCTATAATTATGTGACCACTGGGGTGTTGTTGGGGGTCGGGCTGGGGTTGAGGGGGAGGTCAATAGTGAGGGTGAAATATTGATTCTGTTTGTATATGTTTTGTTTTTCATTGTTTAATAGATGAATGAATAAAAAAATGTAATCACAAAAAAAATTAAAAAATAAAAAGGATGTGAAATGTCAGAATAATAGTAGAGAGAATTATTTATTTCAGCTTTTATTTCTATCATCTCATTCCCAGTGGGTAAGAAGTTTACATACACTTTGTTTGTATTTGGAAGCATTGCCTTTAAATTGTTTAAGTTTGGTCAAAAATTTTGGGTAGCCTTCCACAAGATTCTCACAATAAGTTGCTGGTATTTTGGCCCATTCCTCCAGACAGAACTGGTGTAACTGAGTCAGGTTTGTAGGCCCCCTTGCTCGCACACGCCTTTTCAGTTCTGCCCACAAATTTTCTATCAGACTGAAGTCGGGGCTTTGTGATGGCCACTCCAATACCTTGACTTTGTTGTCCTTAAGCCATTTTGCCACAAATTTGGAGTCATTGTCCATTTGGAAGACCCATTTGTGACTGAGCTTTAACTTCCTGGCTGATGTCTTGATATGTTGCTTCAATATATCCACATAATTTTCCTTCCTCATGATGCCATCTATTTTGTGAAGAGCACCAGTCCCTCCTGCAGCAATGCACCCCCACAACATGATGCTGCCACCCCCATGCTTCACGGTTGGGATGGTGTTCTTCAGCTTACAAGCCTCACCTTTTTTCCTGCAAACATAACGATGGCCATTATGGCCAAAAAGTTAAATTTTTGTTTCATCAGACCAGAGGACATTTCTACAAAAAGTAAGATCTTTGTCCCCATGTGCACTTGCAAACTGCAGTCTGGCTTTTTTATGGCGGTTTTGGAGCAGTGGCTTCTTCCTTGCTGAGCAGCCTTTCAGATTATGTCAATATAGGACTCATTTTACTGTGGATATAGATACTTGTCTACCTGTTTCCTCCAGCATCTTCACAAGGTCGTTTGCTGTTGTTCTGGGATTGATATGCACTTTTCGCACCAAACTATGTTCATCTCTAGGAGACAGAATGCGTTTCCTTCCTGAGCGGTATGAGGGCTGCGTGGTCCTATGGTGTTTATACTTGCATACTATTGTTTGTACAGATGAACGTGGTACCTTCAGGTGTTTGGAAATTGCTCCCAAGGATGAACCAGACTTGTGGTGGTCCACATGGTCTTGGGTGATTTTCTTTTATTTTCCCATGATGTCAAGCAAAGAGGCACTGAGTTTGAAGGTAGGCCTTAAAATACATCCACAGATACACCTCCAATTCAGTACACCTCCTATCAGAAGCTAATTGGCTAACTGTCTAAATCTTGACATCATTTTCTGGAATTTTCCAAGCTGCTTAAAGGCACAGTTAACTTAGTGAATGTAAACTTCTGACCCACTGGAACTGTGATATAGTCAATTAAAGTAAAACAATCTGTCTGTAAACAATTGTTGGAACAATTACTTGTGTCATGCACAAATTAGATGTCCTAAACGACTTGCCAAAACTATAGTTTGCTAATATTAAATCTGTGGAGTGGTTAAAAAATGAGTTTTAATGACTTCAACCTAAGTGTATGTAAACTTCTGACTTCAACTGGATATATATATATATATATATATATATATATATATATATATATATACACACACATACATACATACATACACACACACACACACACACACACATACATACACTGGCAGCCAAAAGTTTGGAATAATGTACAGATTTTGCTGATGTAAAAAACAGCACCATCACTATTTGAAAAAAGTTATTTTTATCAAATCTAGACAGGCTCCATTTCCAGCAGCCATCACTCCAACATCATGCTAAATTGCTAATTTGGTACTAGAAAGTCACTTGACAGTATATCAAACACAGCTGAAAGCTATTTGGTTCGTTAAATGAAGCTTAGCATTGTCTTTGTGTTTGTTTTTGAGTTGTCACAGTATGCAACAGACTGTCATGTCTTAAGGTCAATATTAGGTCAAAAATGGCAAAAAAGAAACTGCTTAATCTAAAAACTAAACAGTCAATCATTGTTTTGAGGAATGAAGGCCGTACAATGCTTGAAATTGCCAAAAACTGAAGATTTCATGCAAAGGTATACACTACAGTCTTCAAAGACAAAGGACAACTGTCTCTAACAAGGACAGAAAGAGATGTGGAAGGCCCGAATGTACAACTAAACAAGAGGATAAGTACATCAGAGTCTCTAGTTTGAGACATAGATGCCTCAAATGTCCTCAGCTGACAGCTTCATTGAATTCTACCTGCTCAACACCAGTTTCATGTACAAAAATAAAGAGAAGGCTCAGGGGTGCAGGCCTTATGGGAAGAAACACAGACATTGGACAACAGATAATTGGAAAAGAGTGTTATGGATCTTAACCCCATTGAGCTTTTGTGGGATCAGCTAGACTGCAAGGTGTGTGAGAAGTGCCAACAAGACGGCCACATCTATGGCAAGTGCTACAGGAAGTGTGGGGTGAAATGTCACCTGAGTATCTGGACAAACTGACAGCAAGAATGCCAAGGATCTGCAAAGTTGTCATTGCTGCACTTGAAGGATTTTTTGATGAGAACTATTTGAAGTAGTTTAAGTTCTGAAATTTTTTTCAAATTGTAATTTTTCACATTATTAATGTCCTGACTATACATTGTGATCAGTTGAATGCCACTTTGGTGAATAAAAGTACCAATTTCTTTCCATAAGAGCATAATCTATACATTATTCCAAACTTTTGGCTGCCAGTGTACATACATACATAATCTACAAAAATGGCCATTTTTATATACAGTAAATAAAATATTTTTCCAAATCATAGAGGAATTTGAATATGTACATATATGCCCAAAAATATGAACTTATTTATATGTATGTTCATATACTGCATTGCCATATATCACATTTTTGTATAAGAAAGAACTGCATCTAAAATGTCCTATAATTAGCTACAGATGATGAAATTCTGATTTCCTCAACAGATTCTGGAAAGTTTGGAATTAGCAAGAACAGAGTTAACTGGAAACATCACACTGCGTTGCTTGGCACCACTGTGTCCTTTCAAAAAGACAGGTGGAGGCAGGGTTGGGAGGGTTACTTTTGAAATGTATTCCACTACAGATTGCAGAATACATGCTGTAAAATGTAATTTGTAACGTATTCCGTTAGATTACTCAAGGTAGTAACGTATTCTAAATACTTTGGATTACTTCTTCAGCACTTGTAGATTTTTTCACTTGTTTTGACTATAAAAACTCTGCCAGTACAGTAAGACAAAATACACATGTTAAAAATACATTCTCTGAAAAACCTAAATATCTTATGCTGTGTTGTTTCTAAAACAAGATAAATCTAACTGATCTTGTTTTAAGGATTTTTTGATATTTTTACAGGAAAACAATACAAAAATTATTATCATGATGATTATATGATTTTTGCCCTATTATCAAAGGTCTTACTAGAAAAAAAGAAATTATGATCCAACGTGAATTTTCTTGATAAAAAAGTATGACCGTGCCCGGTAACGTGCATGTAAAATGGCTAGAAACAGCATTTTACCTTAGCATAAAGCTGACAATTTACACAAGGTTTATTTCTATTTCTTCTGCTCCAAACTTACTTCAAACTTACTTCTCTGTCTACTCGTATGAATGTAACACATCATAAGAAAGTGTTTCACTGCTGTTCAAATGCACTTTGGATCGCATCATTTATATGTATACATTTTTCCATCTGAAAGGACAAAATATTAAATTAAACAAATGACAATAAAATGCAAAGTAATCTCTTCAGTAATCAAAATACATTTGGAATGTAACTGTATTCTAAATACCAATGATTTCAATTGTAACTGTAGTGGAATACAGTTACTAATATCTTGTATTTTAAATACGTAATCCCGTTACATGTATTCCGTTACTCCCCAACCCTGGGTGGAGGCACACACGGATATGAATTCAGCAAGTGTGAGAGACCCAACTAAGTAGTTAAAATCATGCTGACATGGCTGTTCTCTCTCTCTCTTTCTCATTTATATATCATTGACATATATTCACATTCTACAATACTTCCTCATCTAAATGATGCCCCTATGGTGGCAAAACAACCCTCCCAGTCTGTGTTCGAAGTCATTGCACTTTATTAAGATTCATTACAGAGACTGTAGCCCTGGAATCAGTCTAACTCATAAATCCCCTGAAGAGAATGAAGCTATATGAAAAAAAAAACTCCCTATTTTTGCAGCATTTTTGCAGTGTATCATTTGTTATGGAACGCAGTGGTGTTAACTGATTCAGCTTAAGAAAGTCAAAATTTAAATTTCAGGCCTCAGCAGAAAATAATGAAGAGGTTTTATGCAATGCAATGACAGTTTTATGGGTTGCAAAATTGTACAGTATACCATTGTGAAAGACTGAGATCAAATGTGACAGGAAAATGGAAGAAACGCAAGCCAAGCATATACAGGGAGATGCTATAGCTAAATCTTCGTAAAAGAGTAAGAGACGACTTTCAACTTGTTTTTTCATGTTCTATTTTCAGCATAAAATAAACAACTGAAGTGTGCTGATCTTTGTACTCTAGATGAGAGGAATATACTGTATTTTTACATTTGGGGTAAAGATTAATGTTGACGTTAGAGCTGTGGTCTTGCGATTAGCAAACATGCTCTGACACATTGGCCTCATTTACAACTGGTCCAAAATGGGAATCAGGTCCAAAATGTTTTCTGATCCGATAACTCAAACCATATTCGGAGGAAGTCAGAAATATATGTGACCACATTGCGTATGTAATGAATAATTCTCTAAAAATGACATTTTGATTCCACTGATGGTTAGGTTTAGGGTTGGGTTTTGGGTTAATAAATGTTATTGAGTTAATATAATATGCATTCTTGTTAACTGTATTACATCATTTACAACTAAAATACAATTAGCTTTTGGCACCACTCTGCACACTATTACAGCTTCTGCCATGGGGGCAGTGATTTGAATTTCGGTAAGCTAAGACCTATTTTAGCAGCAAGCAGTGAGTGAAGGCAGAAAAGTGATTAAGAAACTAATACAGAGACCCTGCAATCCACACCAAAAATTCCTCAATGTCATAATTTAAAGACTCTCCTTCGCTGGTGCCAAGGAGTCTAAGATGACCCACATCTGGCCAATAAAATGAACAAAGGAGACTTGTCCAGACAGCACATACCAGAAAACACTCATGTTAATAATTAGACTTGAAGACTACTCCTCTGAAGAAACCCCCCATGCCATGAAATCTAAGACACTCTCCTTTTGTCCTTCAATATAAACAATTTGCTACACTTAAATTAGGCTAATAAGGGAGCATGAGACATTTCCTGTGTCACATGCTAAAACTCAAGACAAGTGAGAGCTTGAAAACGGTCTTACTGACTTTGGAAGAATCCCTTTGACTGCTTGTTAGCAGGACATCTCATCTTAATTCAGGAACTTTGACACAATCACAAAACTAACTTTTAACAATGCATATACATGTATTATGAGCTATAAGACTATCAAAAGACTTCATTGTAATTGTTCTACACTGCACAGCGCACAGTCTATTTTTGATAGTAAACTTTTATCTTACACAAATGATTGTAGCCTGATGTAACCTTTAAAATATGTGTAGTGATAACTGACAAATTGATGATTATAATCTTTAATCTTGTCATATTCATGTCATATTACTAGAATGGTAACCATTCATGATAAAGCACATCATGTTTACTATTGTTCAGATCCTTTCTGCATTTCAGGAATGTTTATGTTAATTAATTTTTGATATATTCAGCTGCATCCGAGATATAAAAGGTCATAATTAAACATTGCCCTATTTTGAGCAGGAAACAGGAATCTTCACAGACAAAGACTCATTAATCACCTTCAGATGGAGGGACAGGGAGATGATCACATGGTATCTGAAAAGACACTTCTGATTGGCTCAAGACACCTTTGGGGTGTGGCCAACCTCAACAGTACAAAGCCTCCCTGCCTAGGACGAATGCCCTCTTCTTCTTCGGCTCTCTTCTGCGCTCTTGCCCTCTTCCCTCTGGGCTCTTAGTTCTTCTACGCCCAGGATCCGCACAATGTAGTCCAGGAAAGTTCGGAATGTAAAGCTCAGAGGAAGCTCTTCTCTGCGCCACGACTCACACACATGACGGGGAGTCGTGAGTCTCCATGGCTGGCCCCACCTCATTATTCCAATCCACGATCTTAACAGAGATCCAAGACATCGACGGTGCAACCAGAACTTTCTACAAAGAGCCAAAGAACCAAAGCAATACAAGGAAACGCAAGTACATCTACAACTTTTGCTGAAAGTGCTGGTGTCTCTTTACTATCATTTGAGCAACCAGATTGCAAATCGAGGTATTTATTCTAAATGAAGTATCGCTGGTTCTCAAAGCATTGTCTATTGACTCCATAAAGTTCAATTTCTCTGCACAGATCATTTCATTCACCTTCTGTTACAATTATCTCACCAACCTGTTTTTCATGTTGTCTATGTGTTTAGATTAGCAATAAAGTATTTTTGTATTCAAAGATAATTTGACTGTGGTATATTTTGATAAGTAATCTCATCACTTGATTTTTTTAAAAAGATCTGCACTCCAAAGCTCGAACCATATCTAAATATATTTGTGATATTATTTTCAATAAGCCATGAGAATAGTATTACTCTAAAGAGTTAACAGATGCATCATATCCACTCAGTGTGGCCAAGTGATCAGACGTACACTTTTAATTCTTTCAATAAATGAATTAATCATGATTCCCTTATTAGGCGAATTCCTTACATCTAAATTGTGATCGGATACAACAAGCCGTTGTATTACATATTAATGGTGGAGAATTTATTCAGATTTACAGTCTGATCATTTGACATTTATCCTTCTTATAATGGTGGTCGAACGCGGCTAATTCCATTATATAATTTCCTACGTATTATTGGTGAAGGTACGTGGGCACTTTAATCCATACCGTGTACATTTATACTACTAAAATTCCCTTACATATTAATGGTGGATAAATGCGGGTATATTTAAATCTGTCCATTACATTTAGCATTCTATTATACAATTCTTACAAGCAGAACTTTCGACTTACTGTTGAAACATTAACAGTGTGATCAGTCTGGCAAAAACAAGGGTTTTAAACTTTGCAGGGAGGGGGGAACTTTTAATATTATAATGTAGACACATCCATTTTTCTGATGTAATAGCATATTATTTGTCTACACTAAATTCATTAAAAAAATAAACAAAATAAAATAAAAATAAAAAAATGTTGCCAGATATGCATGGCTTTCAAAGAAAACACTGTGGCAGTGCAGGGTGTACAGCCGCACTGGGGAGAGAAGGGGGCCCAAAAGGGTACAATTTGAAAAGGCTTGCACTGGGGCCCTTAAGATCCAAGTGAAGCCACTGCTTCACAGAATATCTTCAGTATGTCTGACATCAATGCAGCAACAGATAATGCGTAACCTGCACAACCGTACTTCATTTGATAAAGGTTGATTTAATAAAAGTCATTTTTACACATAGTTTTGACACCGAGATGGATGTCAATACATGGTTTAAACAGGCAGCTGTATTGCTTATTAGGGTGACGCAAGTTCGAACCTGGCTAGCAACATTTCCCGATTCTGTTCCCTGTCCTTCTACTCATTATTTTTTGTCCACTCTACTGTAACTATAAATAAAAGTGGCGTGAGGCCATATCACATTTCAACAGTGCACAGAAACACTGAAAGAGAGAGTAGGAGACATGATGAAGCCAGATGCGAGCACTTATAAGTTATAAACCAGTTACACAACCTCTGATGTCTGATAAAGGCTGAAAGCCGGAAGGTGTAGCAGACTGGGCACAAACCTGAGGCGTCAACCCATGGCAGATGTATAGGATGGGAATGTTGTCGGACTCGGGTCCTTGATCCACACACAGATCTGGCCTCAGGCTGTTTCTCAGCTATACAGCACAAAGACACAATATAAGAAGGCCTATTCCACACTGCAAAAACCGTAGAGGAGGAAATGGATTAAGAATGCATAAACCATCTTTTTCTCTCTGTCTGATAATGGCCAATATGTTGGAAAATACCCTGGAGCTCAGCTTTACTTTGTCTTCACAATGGAGCGGTTAATTACATTATTCCACAAAAGAATGGCAATTAGCAAAACTGCTCTATTGGCCTTAAATTGTGATTAATTAAGGAATGGCTGGTTTTAATACATCAGGCTCAGAATAAGAAAAATATAATTTATTATAAATAATTTTTAATGCTCAATGTTATCAAAAACAATTTTATCTTGCGCTGCAAAAGAGCTCCCATGCTGCCTAAATATAAATGTTGCACTCAACAATGAAAATATGATATTCAGATATCCATTCATACTGTACAAATTATCAAACCAAGTTTTTGTGATTACTTTTAACTAACTGGTCCCAAGGTGATTTTAGTGGATGTATGAAGACAGTTCCCCTACAGTTCAAAAACGTGTCTTAGCAGAGTAATCACAGGTGTAGTTCATCACATTAACTATGGACATGTTCCACTAAGTTTGAAATCAAAAAGTGTCCAAATACTTTTTGTCTTGATTTTGAACAGTATACTGTATCTACTGTTTTATAATTTGAAACCTAAATATTGTGCTTGAAAAGTGTGCTTGTGCCATCTTTCCTTGCACAAAATATCCAACCAAGTGGCATTTATTGTAAACACATTTATATATTTTTAAGTGTGGCTTCAGTGTCCAAATGCCAGTCCATTTGTAATTAGACATAAAAAAGTGTGTACTCACTACACCATAGGCGATTGTGTCTGTGTAGGTTCTCATCTCAGAATAAATATTCTTCAGGAACCAGCTAAAGGGCTTACACTGGAGCTTCTGTCTGAGCGCTTTTCTCTCTGTGATATCGCCGATATCGATCCCAGAGTCCTGCACACACAAACATCCACACAAACATGCATACATTGAGCATAAGGGAATTAATTTTTAGAGTTCAGAATGAAATGGTTGGTTAGAACATGATGTTCAAGACTGTAAGCGATAAAGCTCTTCTGTATCAATGTAAATCTATCTCAGTGTTTCAAAGGTTCAAGGTCAGGCTCTTACTGTAAATTAAAGTGATACTATATACAGTGCATCTGGAAAGTATTCACAGCGCTTCACTTTTTCCACATTTTGTTATGTTACAGCCTTATTCCAAAATGGATTAAATTCATTATTTTCCTCAAAATTCTACAAACAATACCCCATAATGACAACTTGAAAGAAGTTTGTTTGAAATCTTTGCAAATGTGTTAAAAATAAAAAATGAAAAAAAAAATCACATGTACATAAGTATTCACAGCCTTTGCCATGACACTCAAAATTGAGCTCAGGTGCATCCTGTTTCCACTGATCATCCTTGAGATGTTTCTACAACTTGATTGGAGTCCACCTGTGGTAAATTCAGTTGATTGGACATGATTTGGAAAGGCACACAGCTGTCTATATAAGGTCCCACAGTTAACAGTGCATGTCAGAGCACAAACCAAGCCATGAAGTCCAAGGAATTGTCTGTAGACCTCTGAGACAGGATTGTATTGAGGCACAGATCTGGGGAAGGGTACAGAAAAATGTCTGCAGCATTGAAGGTCCCAATGAGCACAGTGGCCTCCATCATCCATAAATGGAAGAAGTTTGGAACCACCAGGATTCTTCCTAGAGCTGGCCGCCTGGCCAAACTGAGCAATCGGGGGAGAAGGGCCTTAGTCAGGGAGGTGACTAAGAACCCGATGGTCACTCTGACAGAGCTCCAGCATTTCTCTGTGGAGAGAGGAGAACCTTCCAGAAGAACAACCATCTCTGCAGCACTCCACCAATCAGGCCTGTATGGTAGAGTGGCCAGACGGAAGCCACTCCTCAGTAAAAAGGCAAATGACAGCCCGCCTGGAGTTTGCCAAAAGGCACCTGAAGGACTCTCAGACCATGAGAAACAAAGATTGAACTCTTTGGCCTGAATGGCAAGCATCATGTACCAGGCACCGCTCATCGCCTGGCCAATACCATCCCTACAGTGAAGCATGGTGGTGGCAGCATCATGCTGTGGGGATGTTTTTCAGCGGCAGGAACTGGGAGAGTAGTCAGGATCGAGGGAAAGATGAATGCAGCAATGTACAGAGACATCCTTGATGAAAACCTGCTCCAGAGCGCTCTGGACCTCAGACTGGGGCAAAGGTTCATCTTCCAACAGGACAACGACCCTAAGCACACAACCAAGATAACAAAGGAGTTGCTCCGGGACAACTCTGTGAATGTCCTTGAGTGGCCCAGCCAGAGCCCAGACTTGAACCCGATTGAACATCTCTAGGAGAGATCTGAAAATGGCTGTGCACCGACGCTCCCCATCCAACCTGATGGAGCTTGAGAGGTCCTGCAAAGAAGAATGGGAGAAACTGCCCAAAAATAGGTGTGCCAAGCTTGTAGCATCATACTAAAAAGACTTGAGGCTGTAATTGGTGCCAAAGGTGCTTCAACATAATATTGATCAAAGGCTGTGAATACTTATGTACATGTGATGTTTTTATTTTATTTTTTTAAATAAATTTGCAAAGATTTCAAACAAACTTCTTTCACGTTGTCATTATGGAGTATTGTTTGTAGAAATCTGAGGAAAATAATGAATTTAATCCATTTTGGAATAAAGCTGTAACATAACAAAATGTGGAAAAAGTGAAGCGCTGTGAATGCTTTCCAGATGCACTGTATGCAGCAGTGAACATGGCATTTCAAGTCATCTCGGTAACTAGGTGTACAGCTCAATAGTGAAAGCTCATAAAATTATGACTAGCTTAAGCAAGTCTGAGACATTTTTGTCACATTTCAACCCCTAACATAAAATAGCAAACTATTATGTATCTTTTAATGTACATGGCAAACATATACCTATCTGCTGCCTTATAAAAAAAAAAAGCAACAAGCCACACAAGGCCATGTGCTACATTAAATTTACAATTCTTAAAGTGTTGTTAGGCACAACATGAAGCAAAGTGTCTAAAACCCTCTTAATCATGGTAAAATCACTGAAACTCACAGCCTTGAGAGGCTTATTATTGTAACCATTATGGAAGCAACAGCAATATAACAGAAGATACCAATGCCCAATAAGTAATTACATATATTAATGATAAAAAAGATAATAAATAATATCTCACTGAGTAATTTAGTTAATTAGCTTAATATTAGGCGGTTTATGACTGCCAAACAATTCAGCACATTGATATTGAATTTATGCAAGGTGCAGTCAGAGTTGGAGTCAAGACCAGATCATCCAATACTCCGAACAATACCAGGCCCTCTAAGACCAAGACTCTCTAAGACCTAGACCAATAATAAACCCTTTGTGGCCCAGACCAAGAATAAACCCTTTGAAGCCCAGATCCATACTAATACAATACCCTCTAAGAGCCAGACCAGGTATAAACTCTTTGAAGACTCAGATCCAAACCAATACTAGCACCTCAGACCCAGACTAAGAATAAACCCTTTGAAGACGCAGACCAAGAATAAAACATTCAAAGCCCAGACCAAAAATAAACCTTTCAAATAACAGACCATGCATGACCAAGAATAAACCCTTCGAAGCCCACAGATCCGGACCAATAACAGACCCTCTAAGAACCAGACCAAGAATAAACCATTCAAAACCCAGACCAATATCAGACCCTTTAAAACCCAGACCAAGAATAAACCCTTCGAAGCCCAGATTCAGACCAATACCAGGCCCTCTAAGACCCAGACCAAGAAAAACCATTTGAAACCCAGACCAATTATAGACAAAGAATAAACCCTTTGAAGCTCAGACCCAGACCAATACCAGACCCTCTAAGACCCAGATCCTGTTCCTGTTGCTGCTAGCGCTCGTGTTTGCAGCCTGCTTAGCATTGCTTATCTTTCTATTTTCAGCGTTTAATTTTTAATCTCTTCCTTTTTTTTGCACACACTGTTTTTTCCGCTTTTATACTTTTTAACGCAATACAACTACGTGCATTTTACCGTCCACACCCGCCTTTCCACATTTATCATGATTAAACTTCTTACACAGATCATTGCATCAATCCCAAACCACTGGTGATCAGGAACCACCTCAACAACAACAATTACATGAGGGATTCACATCGATCTCAAACCCCCGCTGATCAAAAACCATCACCACAACAACATCAAACAATTGGGCGTGCTGAGTGACTCCAGCCAGGTCTCCTAAGCAACCAAATTGGCCCGGATGCTAGGGAGGATAGAGTCACATGGGGTAACCCCCTTGTGGTCGCTATAATGTGGTTCTCGCTCTCAGTGGGGTGCGTGATGAGTTGTGCATGGATGCTGCGGAGAATAGCTTGAAGACTTCACACGCGCTAGGTCTCCGCGGTAACGCGCTCAACAAGCCACGTGAAAAGATGTGCGGATTGATGGTCTCAGGCACAGAGGCAACTGAGGTTCGTACTCTGCCACCCAGATTGAGGCGAGTCACTACGCCACCACAAGGACTTAGAGCGCATTGGAAATTGGGCATTCCAAATTGGGGAGAAAAGGAGAGAAAAGAAAAAATAGAAATAATAAAAAAGAAAAAAAGTTACGTATGGAGTGCCACAGGGATCAGTTTTAGGGCCTCTGCTTTTCTCCCTATATATGTTCCCCCTGGGAGACATTATCAGGGACCATGGAATTAGTTTTCGCTGATATGCAGACGATACACAACTTTATATTTCTTCGAAACCCGCCAAATTTTCAAGTGTATAAATGATATCAAAGAGTGGATGGCTAGAAATTTCCTTCTACTTAATTCCGATAAAACAGAAGTAATAATTATTGGAACAAAAACCTCAAAAAATAAGATGCTAAAATATAATCGGACTCTTGATGGATGTACTGTAACGTCAACTTCTACAACAAAAAAAATTAGGTGTTATATTTGATAACAATCTAAACTTTGAAAAACAAATTTCCAATATCTGTAGAACTGCATTCTTCCACCTCAGTAATATTGTGAAGTTACGACACATGCTATCTGTTTCTGATGCTGAAAAACTAATTTGTGCATTCATGACCTCAAGACTAGATTATTGTAATGCATTACTAGATGAATGTCCAGCAGATTTAATAAATAAACTTCAGTTGGTTCAAAATGCAGCAGCGAGACTGCAAACTAGAACCAAGAAATACGATCATATCAGCCCTATTTTATCGCCGTTACATTGGCTACCTTAAGAGACCTTCTGTCACGCTACAATCAATCAAGCTATTTATGATCGCAAAACTCCGGCCTGTTAACATTACAGAGAATATCAAAATCCACAAAAGGAGATAGATCATTTCGCTCCTAAACTATGGAATAGTCTTCCTAGCAGTGTTTGGAACTCAGACACTCTCTCTCAATTTAAGTCTAGACTAAAGACTTATCTATTCAGCCAGGCATACAATTCAAAGCTATGCTGCTTTAGTTAGGTCTTCCAGAACTGAAAACACTTGTCTTATTCTTTAACCCTGCTTTTAATTTTATTTTATTTCTTTCCCTGTCTAAACCTTGGGATTATATCCACAGCCTGCCAGATCCATCTCCAGTCCTGCCTGATGTCCGATTCCGCTGAGTGATGATGACCAACTGCAGCCTGCCATAAGCTTCCAGCTGGACTGCGTTGCTCCTCACTGAATGATACCTATATCAACTTGGTCAAAGGAGAGACAACACTCTTAACCTACATAGAAAATGAATTAACCAGTAACAAAAGCCTTCATCAGCCAAAATCTAAGGACAATGCATCTACGTGTATTTCCTCAGTTAATTCGGGATGACTTCAAGGACTTTAACACTAAAACTTATAGTTAATATAAATATAATTTGTATAATCATTGACCCACAACACTTATTAGTTTACTAATTTTAACCACTAATATTTCAAAGACAAATACCAGTCCCTCTAAGATCCACACTAAGAATACACTCCTTTGGTCCAGATCCAGGACCAAGGCCTAATCCCAAGACCCAAAATAAGACCTGTTGGTCCAAAAACAATGTTCAAAAGATCAAGACTCCAACTCACATTCACACGTGTGCATGTCATATATATGTGCATTTACACTTTTAATTTTACAACAATTTTATGAGGTTCAATCATTAATCATTCTAGAACCTATTCAGGATTTCTAGATTCTAGAAGTGTTCTAGGGTGTTACAATAGCCGCTTTTCCACCACTGGGCCAAACAGTTCTCATTCTGTGCCAATCGGGCCAGTTTACGTGGTTACAGTTTCTTTTTCCACCATGGTGTGGTGAAATAAGAAGAACAGACCAGTCTGTTGGCGATGGAATTAGAGGTAAACATTGGAGCAAGTGCGCTATGGAGGATGATCGCATATTCCAGTTTTTAGGACTGCTTTTTTCCTAGGTTTTACTCTACTAACAAACAGCAAAGACACGGACCATGTCGCAAAAAGGAAACTAAGAGAAAAAAAGCGTGATGTTTACCATCATTTGCTGAGGACTTCTACTATTTGCCACCGGACATGAACATGCAGAAAGGTAAAAAGTTCCCAGGCTACATAAGGATATTTATTGACAAAATGTTATACAATTATTATATAAAAATAGTATATGAGAATATATTGATGTATTTTGAGTTTAAATTAGCTAGTAATCTACTTCCCTGATGAAAAAGGTGTGTAGAAAAATAAATGTAGGCTACAATACTTGTTAAACCATCATAGAAAAATCATGAAGATACACTAAATGAGTTGCCACATACTAAAGTAATTTCACCAGCACGGTTGAGAACAGTTGAGTACTGTTAGCTAACCGTGCCGAGAATTCCGGGCCGAAAACGGTTTATAATCGTGCCATGCCGAACTGTACTTAAGTGGACCTGCTACTGTAACCGTTCAGTGCTGTCCTCAGAACCATTCGGCCCAATGGTGGAAAAGCAGCTAAAGTCTCCCTTTATTTTATCTGTGAGTAAACAGTGGGCTTTGTACCTGTTGTGGAACATTCCAGGCCATGTAAACGTGGCTCTTGAACTCGTCCATCCACACCTCCGCCACTCTCAACGCGTTCCTACGTACATGAGTTGCTAGATCCTCCGTGTAGGGCTTGTGGGCACGCTCAATATGAGCTATTCTGGAGCAGGGCATGACCTCCACACTTCCACCGCACATCCATACCTGATTACACACAAACATACAAGTTTATTTAAAAAAATGCATTAATTTATCTTACAACAAGGTGAATCCCATCTAGTTTTAAACTTCATTTAAAATCCATTAAGTAGTCTACAAAAAAACTAATATCCCAAAGTGCTTGTGGTTCATTATGGAGTATGTAAGTTTATTTGGCAGAATAAACCAAATTACTGCAAAAACACACACAAAACAAACTCCATGGGAAAAAACAAGCAAGGACATGCTCTAAGATTTAAAAAAACTCTTTTTTACTTTTGTACTTCTATATATATATAAAAAAAAAAAGTGCTTTGTGGATAAAAATGTTTTACAAAAGCAAAACGCTTCAAATCAAGGACACTTACAGTGTTGCTAATTTTCCCTCAGCAAAGCTCTAGGTTAAAAACACCCTTTGTGCTTTTAGACAAACTTTCCTCATTTCCAACAGGCATTTTACTGTGCGCCAAGGAGGATGTTGAAAGAACATATTTGCAAGCTTGAACGGACCATTTAATTTGCTATAATTCAACATATTTCTCTGACATGCTGCTGACATTGAGCAATTTAACAGTGCAGTCACCGCCTGGTGTGTCAGTAAAGTTGCGAAAGTATTACACGTTTATTCAATGATTTACCCTAAATTTCTGCATTTTTATGCAACTCAAAATAGAGTGTGGAAGCTTTTTTTTGTGTGTGAGAGAGATTCCCTAACATTCTTCCTCATACTGCACTCCTGCAGAGCTTTTAAAACAGAGTGTTTCAAATAAATACACACACTATCTCTCTCATACGGGGATAAGCTTTGTACATCTCTCTAGAAATCTTCACTTTGGGATTACAAAGACCAAATGCCGCATGCTGCACTTTGTTCAAACATTCACACCTTGCTCTAAAACATTTTCATTCAGGCCTGGTTTGGTGAAACATGAAATGAATCATCTGGTATGGACACATGTCCAGGTCATTTCAGTGCAACACTGCGTGCAATGAATAACTGAAGAAATGCATGTATATTTAAATACATCCAATCAGCATCAATACAAAACTGGTATATGGTCCTATGGATTTTAGTCATTCTATCACACAAATAATGTATTACTAGATTGCATTGCGCCATTTCAAGCTAAATTAATACAATTTAATATACAGGTGCATCTCAATAAATTAGAATGTCGTGGAAAAGTTCATTTATTTCAGTAATTCAACTCAAATTGTGAAACTCGTGTATTAAATAAATTCAATGCACACAGACTGAAGTAGTTTAAGTCTTTGGTTCTTTTAATTGTGATGATTTTGGCTCACATTTAACAAAAACCCACCAATTCACTATCTCAAAAAATTAGAATATGGTGACATGCCAATCAGCTAATCAACTCAAAACACCTGCAAAGGTTTCCTGAGCCTTCAAAATGGTCTCTCAGTTTGGTTCACTAGGCTACACAATCATGGGGAAGACTGCTGATCTGACAGTTGTCCAGAAGACAATCATTGACACCCTTCACAAGGAGGGTAAGCCACAAACATTCATTGCCAAAGAAGCTGGCTGTTCACAGAATGCTGTATCCAAGCATGTTAACAGAAAGTTGAGTGGAAGGAAAAAGTGTGGAAGAAAAAGATGCACAACCAACCGAGAGAACCGCAGCCTAATCAATTCAAGAATTTGGGTGAACTTCACAAGGAATGGACTGAGGCTGGGGTCAAGGCATCAAGAGCCACCACACACAGACATGTCAAGGAATTTGGCTACAGTTGTCGTATTCCTCTTGTTAAGCCACTCCTGAACCACAGACAACGTCAGAGGCGTCTTACCTGGGCTAAGGAGAAGAAGAACTGGACTGTTGCCCAGTGTTCCAAAGTCCTCTTTTCAGATGAGAGCAAGTTTTGTATTTCATTTGGAAACCAAGGTCCTAGAGTCTGGAGGAAGGGTGGAGAAGCTCATAGCCCAAGTTGCTTGAAGTCCAGTGTTAAGTTTCCACAGTCTGTGATGATTTGGGGTGCAATGTCATCTGCTGGTGTTGGTCAATTGTGTTTTTTGAAAACCAAAGTCACTGCACCTGTTTACCAAGAAATTTTGAAGCACTTCATGCTTCCTTCTGCTGACCAGCTTTTTAAAGATGCTGATTTCATTTTCCAGCAGGATTTGGCACCTGCCCACACTGCCAAAAGCACCAAGAGTTGGTTAAATGACCATGGTGTTGGTGTGCTTGACTGGCCAACAAACTCACCAGACCTGAACCCCATAGAGAATCTATGGGGTATTGTCAAGAGGAAAATGAGAAACAAGAGACCAAAAAATGCAGATGAGCTGAAGGCCACTGTCAAAGAAACCTGGGCTTCCATACCACCTCAGCAGTGCCACAAACTGATCACCTCCATGCCACGCCGAATTGAGGCAGTAATTAAAGCAAAAGGAGCCCCTACCAAGTATTGAGTACATATACAGTAAATGAACATACTTTCTAGAAGGCCAACAATTCACAAAAATGTTTTTTTTATTGGTCTTATGATGTATTCTAATTTTTTGAGATAGTGAATTGGTGGGTTTTTGTTAAATGTGAGCCAAAATCATCACAATTAAAAGAACCAAAGACTTAAACTACTTCAGTCTGTGTGCATTTAATTTATTTAATACACGAGTTTCACAATTTGAGTTTAATTACTGAAATAAATGAACTTTTCCACGACATTCTAATTTATTGAGATGCACCTGTATGTTGGAATATAATTATGTCTTTAGAAAGGTAAAAAGGCTGACAATAACAGGGTTCACAGTTTAATTTAATATTAAGGAGTCACAAATCTACAAGGTGCTTCTTAGAAAGAGAATTTAAAACTGATATTTCTATAAACATCCACTTTAAAATTATCTGTGGTTTACTATACAAAATCATGGTAACAATGATGATATCAAAATTAAAAAAATTTAAGTAGTTAAAGGGAAAAATATGACTGTAATATAATTGACATATTACTTAAAATGTACTTAAAATGTAGGCCTAATAGTACATTGTCAACTAAAATCTAAAAATATACATACATAAAGACAAAATACTAGATTTATTTCCATATATTATGTTTTCGTCAGGTGGGGACAGGCCAAGAAAAGACATTCTCACGACGAAAAAATAAAAACTGTAATAAATTCACTGGAATTTTTGTTAAAGTCATTTTTTACACATATTTAAGGGGCTCGAATGGCATTCATTTAGTTGAATAATGATGTTATAGTGCAATATTTAAATTCAGAACAACTGAACAATTCAGCACCAATATACCTTTCCGAACTACTTTGTCCTCACAACACTCTCGATCTCTTAAAATGGGTGCTCAAGATTGCTTATTGTCCCTTGGTCTAGACTGAAGAAAAGCTCTGGAACAGTCTACCTGTCCAAATAAGAATTGCTCCCACACTATCCATTGTTAAATCTTTGCTAAAAAAAATTATTTTTCACCTTGGCTTTTAATCGTGCTTAGTGTTGTGTTTTATTGTCCATCCATCTTATTATTGTTTTTAAAAATGCTGTCTCTTATAGGTGTTGAACAGCACATTGGTCAACTGTTGTTGTATTAATTGTGCTTTACAAACTTGACATTGACATCTATCTGCATCAACAGGCAACACGTAGGTACCCATACGAAAAGGAAGGGGGTGGGGTGTATCACATTTGCACTGATGTTGTATATCTGGCAGTCTTTAATCACTACGACTCATTGGGCAGGATTCAACAGGAGGTGGACGATGTGTGCCACTCCTATTTGCCCCTAGAATGATTCATTTGCATTATCATTGACAACAATCCCAATGATCCATGACTGAGCTGTCTGTTCTCCTGAAGCATTTAAAATCATTTCTCACATTTGCATACAATACCTGCTGCAGACAGAGATATTCATATGGTTTTGATTCACAAATCGAAAGAGTAATCTGTCGTACTGAGGAAAATTTTGCAAGCATGAAATGAGAATCAAACTCACATTACACTGTCTTTGAGCCATTCCAAAATGGATACCACCAAGAGTGATTTGAAATATAAGTAGTACAATGCAGCTGTGTGAATACTATTTATATTGCTCATAGATATGTAAACAGTCAGTTTATGGTGGGAAAAAAAACTCTGGAAAAAGTGAATCCAAATATTAAAACATCTATTCCTATTGGCTTTTTTATTGATAGACTTTTTGCCCTAAATAAAAAAACTTGAGGAATGTATTCAACCTACTCGCTGCACATTACCCCTTCTGTGAAATTCATTACAATTTTTACATAGTGCATCTTTTTGAGTGTTCAGTACAATTCAACTTTTCATAACTTCATTACTGACAGGTTTATTATTCTTTACCTGGAATTTGTTTTACATTCATTGACAAAAGATTTTTAATAAAGCCATGTTGACATCTGACATGATCAACAAAGATTTTCATTCTCCATCACTATAAATAGAGGCCTTTAGCGAGAGCTAAGAATAGAAGAGCACAGAAGCAGTGACCTTTCAGTGGGCATGTACCCTGTTCCAAATTGAAAAACAGCTCCAGTCAACAAAATGTGACTGGGGGTCAATGAAACTGGACAGTTTCTGTGGCTCCTGTGCCTTAAAAATGAGTCTGACTGACATGATTATATCACAGTTATATAACTCTCTATTAAAACATCTGACTGCATAATGACAGAGTATTAGATACAATCTCGAAATACGCCATGGCCAAAAATGTGTGTTCACCCAAACAACACACTTATATGGGCTTAATGATCATTTCTTTTCAATACCACTGGCATTAATAGGGAGTTGGTCCTCCCAATGCAGCTATGACTTCCACCCTTCTGGGAAGGCTTCCTAGATGTTGGAGCATCAGTTCGGCCATGCACTGATGTTGGGTGATGGGGTCTAGCTTGTTAGGTAGCATAGCGCCATACAAATCACGCTATGCACAGGACACTCATGCAATAGGTTCCAACAGAGTTTGAGGTTAGCATGTTACTAAGCTAACAATCAGCCTGTCAGACACACACACATTGGTGAAAATATAAAATTTCTAATTAGACTGAACTATTTTTATTGATAGTTTTCATTACTGAATAAATTATAAGCATATATTAATTAGACTTTGAGGTTAGCATGTTGATAAGCTAATGATCAGCGCATCATGCAGAAAGTGGGTTATCTTTTTGCCTGCCCTAATAAGCATAACATTACAGGACATAGCACACATACATTTTGTGTAGTCAACTCGATTTATCTATTTTTATTAATAGTTTTTAATATTGAATGAATTATGAGCATATAATTATAGTTTGCATGATAGCATGTTGCTAAGCTAATGAGCAGCCTGTCAGCCACAAAGTGGCCCAAATAAGCATAAAAATACATAGCACACACACACATATTGGTTAAAAGCCCACTTGTAATTAGATTTAAAAATTTTAGATGTAAGCAATTTTTATTGATAGGTTTCTTTACTGAATCAATTATATGCATATTTTAGGTAGAGTTTAAGGTTAGTATGTTGCTAAGCTAATGATCAGCCTGTCAGGCATAAAGCATGACATCATACTGAAATCAGCATGATGCCCTAATCAGCATAAACAAACCTAGTAAATATTGGAAAAAAGTCAATTTGTAATTAGATTAGATGAAAATTATTTTATCACATGTTTTCGGTATTGAAAGAACAATTAGCATATTTATTGTTTCATTCGCCATGGTCAATTTATTTTTTCACTATTGAGTAATGCATTTTTGAAAGAGCCTTCATGTCAGAAGCACACCTATGATGCCTTAAAATGCTTCCTCCATAGACAGCTTACTAGGTTTTGGAACAGAGCTGTAGTGTATCTCTATAAACAGATTGTAACTTACATTATTATGAGCCAAAGACCTCCAAAAACATGCTCTACAAAGCTAAAAAAAACAAAATCCACTTTTTTTTTTAATTTTTTAATTTTTTTTTGGTATGCCTTACATCAAACACTGCGAATTTGCAACATGTGTGAATTAGAATTTTGAAGATTTTGGGACACAAAGAAGCTCATACAATGAGTGCATGGAATAAGGTTGTGGAGAGTCAGCTGTATGAACAGATGTTGAGGGCTATTATCCCCACAGAGTGCTAAATCTCCCTGCACCCGTTTCCTGACACTTCCTGAGACATATCTATTTCCTCTCTCCTCATAGAAGCCTTCAGTGATGCAACATGAAAAATCCCATGTGTGTGGTGGGGGGTTTGATCTACTTTGTCTTGTCAAGGTGCACCCAGCATGGAATGACTGCAACTTTGCAAGGCCAAATCACAGTGAGTGTGTATGTGGGTGTGCGCGAGTCAGTGTGTGAGATTGTGTTCACTGTGGCGAGCTCAATTCACAGCCTTGGGTTGGATTCTGCAGAGGCTAATTACAGAGCAGGCAGGTCTGACAGAGGTCTTGACAGGGCCCC
Source organism: Myxocyprinus asiaticus (assembly GCF_019703515.2). Classification (NCBI taxonomy): domain Eukaryota; kingdom Metazoa; phylum Chordata; class Actinopteri; order Cypriniformes; family Catostomidae; genus Myxocyprinus; species Myxocyprinus asiaticus. The sequence continues at coordinate 17,393,677 of NC_059391.1, forward strand.
GTACATGTGTAATAGTCAGAAGTTAGGACCCCACCAGTTTGGAGCAAGATGCTTGTTTGGCAGGTTATCATTAGCGAGCCTTAAGTGAGCTTCACGATAATTGTGTGCGAGATATAACGGGTTGTGTCGCTATTCAGAACTAAATTGAGAATGCCTCGCAGCTTCGGATTCAATTCCTTGATTTGAATGAGGTAGTAAACTGAATGCACTTGAATTTAAGAAAGTAGAATTACAATGGAATGACATTATAAAAAAATATTATTTCATTTCCACTGCAAGTGCAGCTTTTAATGAATTACCCTTAGACATATTATCATACACATAGCATATGGGGGCATTTCCAGAAACATTAGGTGATATTAATTATCTGTGTTCGAAATGCCATCAATAAAATTTGTTATTTAAATATGTTATTAGTATATCAGTATATTGCTTCTCCATACATGATGTTTATTCGTTTGACAATAATATATGTGATGATGTACTGTATAAATTATGAAAAATTCACTATAGAATGTTCTGATACACAAGTTTACTCTTTATTGTTAGTAGCATACACTTGTGTGATTACAGATTAATACATCATATAATGATATAATATATTTTTGACAACAATATTTACTTTTAGAAAGTTTGTGAAACAGGGAAATGTGTCTAATCAGTTTATGACAAAATGTATTCTACACACCAAGGAATAAATAAGCATAATTAGGAAAAAGTTATGAATTATTTGTTTAGTCGCAAATCTTGCGTTTGGCTAGTGAAATTTGTCTGTTGTGTGAAGGTGTTAAATTTATTTCTATTGCAATTCAGTGAATCTCTCTTCTTGTCATTCAAAATCAAAAATTCAAATTCCGAAATCAAATTCAAAATCATCCTGCGGGTCAATTCAATTAGAATTCAAATTCACGAATTGAAAGGGAGCCAATTCTTTGAAACTTGATAATAACCCAAACAAACAAACATACACTACCTGTCTCAATGTGCTGCAACCTCCATCCTCCCTCAAATAATGGCTTGTATACCAAAACAACTTTTCGTCAAATGAAACAGAATTATTAATTGACAATGCTGTATATCTACCCACAGATGCCATTTTCCAAATGCCAGACATCCTGTCTTCTGCAGCCCTTTTAAAACTCTGTAAGGGAGTATGAGTATATCTCTTACCCGGATCCCCAGCTCCACGTTTTCCCCTCCATAAACTTCCATCCCTTCATCCAGCAGTCCAATCTCCTCAAAATACTCCCTATCCACCACGAAGCAGCCAATCAGAGCAGGACTCCTGGTAAACAAGAGAGGAGATACAGTCTCTCATATACGACTTATGAGAATATATTTGACTGAATTAAGTGTAGCATATTTTCATAAACAATTAGTTGTTTAGAAAAAACTAATATTAAAAGGGGCTGTAAACAGCAAGTCAGCATGCTATGTTTGGAAAGAGGGCTACTGATTCATATCTCAAAACAAAAGTTAGTTACAGATACATGGAAAACAGATACAAGCAAATCTTTGTATATCTACCTTATTGGTGCAGTTTGGTTCTTCTGTGTCCACCAGGATTTAGGAGGGTTCAGGTAGCGACACCACAGTTCCCAGTCAAAGCCTTGAGCAGAGAGAGGATACTCTTCAATCTCAAACGTGTCGTATTTGATGTTGTCAAAAGAGGGGGTGATTACCCGGGTTCGGTCTTCTTTAATTCTGTGAAGGATTGGTTCAACCCTTAGATCAACAGAGATAAGACATGATTTAAATTCAAGGAGAGTAATTTAGTCATAATAGATGGATGGATGTAGTTTGTCTCTTTGTAATCACTATTTTAGCAATTCCATTGGATATACTAGTGGTGCAGAAATTACACACTCCACCTTTAAACACTATAGCTCCTCAATCACAGACCACCATATTTAATGCAAATCTTTTTAATGCCACTTTAATGCATATAAAAAGTCACACTTGCTCATGAAACCTGAAAGCAGCTTTCACTCTGGCAGGCGTTGATTACATAATCATGGCAAACTAGAAGCCATCAATCCTTAAAACCTTAAAATGTCATTGTCAAAGAGATAAGGGTACTTTAGAAAACTAATCTTAAGGGAGTCGCGTGGCGCCATGCAAGGTTTGGACGTGTGAACGGCAAGCTCTGTGCACTTTGCTAGTTTTAATACTTTTTGTGTCATAAACTGGTGAGATTCTATATACCCTGATTCTTAACTGTTCTAGGAAGACAATATGTCAAAGAATTCAAAACCTCAGGCTCTAGAGGCATTAAAAGACACTTACGTGCTCAAGTTGAAGCCCCCGAGCAGCAGGCCGCAAGCCCAAGAGTCGATTTGGCTGGTGAGGTGAAGGAAATTCGGCGACAATTGATGAACAATGCAATGCTGACGAAGGACGTTGCTGACTTGGAGAATCTTGCTGTAATACGTCGATTGATCACTGCCATGGAGACGAAATTCACTGAGATGGTTACAAGAGCGGCGGATGTCGAGAAACAGATCAATTATCTGGAGTCATTGGAGAGGGAATTAGCTGCTAATCCGCTAGCGACCAAGGCGGATTTGGAGCACATCTGGGAGAAGCTGGAAGATCTGGAGAATTGTAACCGGTGGAATAATGTCCGAATTGTTGGAATTCCTGAGGGAGCAGAAGGTCAGAATATGGTGGATTTCCTGGACGGGCTCGTTCCAAGTCTGCTCGACATAACAGGCCATAAACTGGAAATCGAGCGAGCTCACAGATTTCCGGCTCGGCGATCCGCTAAGGGAGACAGGCCCCGATCAATTCTGGCCAATCCAATAAAGATCTTGTGTTACGCAAGGCGAGGAGTAAAAGAAGGCTTTCTTGGATGAACCACAACATTTTCTTGCTCCCAGACTTTGCAAATTCGACAAGAGAGAAACATGATCGATTCAAGGAATGCAAGAAACTCTTACATCAACGGAAGGTCGCTTTTGCACTGATGTTCCTGGCCAAATTGAGAACAGATGCTAAGGATGGCCGCAAAATATTTACATGTTAATGGAGTAAGTTATTTTGTGGTACTCACATTGCAGCCGAGTGGGCCTGACTCACTGAACATTCACTTGATCGTCCGAGGAAACTGGGCGCCTTTTTGGTTTCTTTTTGTGCTGAGTCGGGGGACCAAGCAGGGAAGCTTTTGGCCAGATATATAAAGCAGAGACAGTCTTTTTCTACCATTCCCTCAGTGAAATCTGCTGGTGGTAAAATATGTACCTTGGCCATTGATATTAATAATGCTTTTAAAGAATTCTATCTTGATCTCTATAGTTCCACGTCTTAATCTACTGATGAAGATATTAGAAACTTTGTGGAACCATTAAAACTCCCTAAACTGATGACTGAGTAAAAAATATTTCTTGATTCTGAGATAACCATGGAAGAGCTTGGCGAGGTAATTAAGGCCTTGCCTGTAGTCTCTGTGCTGAATTTTTTTAGATCTTATGCTACAGAATTGGCTCTACTTTGTTAGAAGTTTATATGGAATCATTAAAGAATGAAAAGCTGGAGGAGTCGTGTGGCGCCATGCAAGGGTCGGACATGTGAATGGTGAGCTATGCACACTTTTTAATACTTTTTGTGTCATAAACTGGTGAGATTCGATACACCCTTCCATAACTGTTCTATGAAGTCAATTTGTCAAAGAATTCAAAATCCTCGGGCTCTGGAGACATTAAAAGACACTTACGTGCTCAAGCTGACACCCCTGACAAGGCCACAGACCAGTGACTTGGTTTGGATGGTGCGGCGGGAGAGATTCAGTGTCAACTGTCGAGCATGTCGGCAATGCTGGTGAAGGTCGTTGCGGACTTGGAGGATCTTGCTGTAATACATTGGTCGATCACTGCCATGGAGACTAAATTCTCTGAGTTGGTTACAAGAATGGAGGATATCGAGAAACAGATCGATTATCTGGAGTCATCGGAGAGGGAATTACCTGCTAACCCGCTAGCGACCAAGGCAGATTTGCAGCGTGTCTGGGAAAAATGGGAAGACCTTGAATCGTAATTGGTGAAACAATGTTCAAATTGTTGGAATTCCTGAGAAAAAAGAAGGCAGAGATATGGTGAAATTCCTAGACAAGCTCTTCCCGAGTCTGCTCGACATAACAGGCCATAAGCTGGAAATCGAACAAGCTCACAAGGTTCCGGCTCGGAGATCTGCGGAGGGTGACAGGCCCCGATCAATTCTGCCAAAATTTCTGAGATCATCCTATAAAGATCTTGTGTTACACGAGGCGAGGAGCAAAGGAAGGCTTTCTTGGAAGAACCACAGCATTTTCTTGTTCCCAGACTTCGCAAATTCGACAAGAGAGAAATGTGATCGATTCAAGGAATGCAATAAACTCTTACATCAACAGAAGGTCGCATTTGCACTGATGTTCCCGGCCAAATTGAGAATAGATACTAAGGATGGCCGCAAAATATTTACATGCCCACAGCAAGCATTATCCTTCATAAAGTCAATGGAATGAGTAAGTCATGGTGTGATTCTCACATTGCAGCAAGTGAGCCTGACTCACTGAACATTCACTTGACCATTCGAGGAAGCTGGGCGCCTTTTTTGTTTCTTTTTGTGCTGGTTCCACCTAGTGGCTGGAGTTTGTTTTGTGGAATAACACACCTTCAAGAAACTTTTGCATCGATGGAGGGTCGCTTTTACACTGAAGTTCCCGGCCAGACTGAGAATAGATGCTAAGGATGGCCACAAAGTATTTACTTGTCCCCAACAAGCATTGTCCTTAATAAAGTCAATGAAATGAGTAGGTCATTATGTGGCGCTCGCTTTGCAGCCAAGTGGACCTGACTCACTGAACATTCACTTGACCGTCCGAGGAAACTGGGCACCTTTTTTGTTTCTTTTTGTGCTGGTTCTGCCTAGCGGCTAGAGTTTGTTTTGTGGAATAACACTCCTTCGGGACAGTTGTGGATGAATCTGCACGTATGCCTCCTATTGGATGGAGTTTGTTTTGTGGTATATTTTTTGCAGGACATTGGAATGATTAGGTCATCTGCTGCACTCATGAAACAGCTGGCTCATTGAACATTCATTTGACTGTCCGAGGAAACTGAAAGTTTTTTTTTTTTTGTATGTGTGTGCTGGTTCTGCTAGAGGCTGGAGTGTTTTTTGGGGAAGAACACACCTTTGGGACAGTATGTAGATGAACCTACACATTCTTTGTGTTTATTCTGCCTATTGGCTGGAGTTTGTTTTATAGATTTTCTTCTGTTATGTAATTCTGTCTCACAAAATTTGTATAGAATCACCAGATTTGAGCAATCCGATGGCAAAGTTGTTGCGGGGGCTCTCGTAGACGTACATGGACTGTTTGAGTTTAGAGGGATGGACGCCAGTTGGCGCTGTCGTGCACGGGGTTAATAAGCACATTTTTCTTTTTTCTGTTTGTTTGGTTCGGGGTTTGACTGTTGCACTAATGTTGGAATGTGGTCTTTATAATTTTGTTTTTGACACACAATCTATTTTTTCTAATATGTCAAAATGTCAAATGTTAATATGAGTGGATTGTCTCTCTCCACGTGGAATGTGAATGGGTTGGGGCACCCCATAAAAAGAAGTAAGGTTATTTCTTAAATGAAAGAAATTTGATATAGTGTTTCTTCAAGAAACGCATCTTTCCCCACAGGAAGCTGAAAAATTTGGGAAGATATGGGGGGTGGGGGGGCATGTTTTCTTTAGTGCTGGCTCAAGTAAGAGCAGGGGAGTCATTACGCTGATAAGTAAACATCTACAATTCAAATGTCTCAAACAGATTAATGATAAATTAGGAAGAGTCATTATTGGTTTAGCAGAAATTCAGGGGCAAAGTCTTATTTTGGCTAATATTTATGCACCTAACGCTGATGATCAGGGCTTTTTTATAGATCCTGAAGGGATGTTTCAAGCTGCTGGCACCCCTCATGATATAATATTGTGAGGAGACTTTAATCTTTTGATGGACTCAGTCCTTGATCATAGTGAAGCAAAAGTGTGTAAGCCCCCTAGAGCAACATTGATACTTCACAGGATGTGTAAAATTCTTGGTCTTACAGATATTTGGAGACTTTTGAACCCATCTGGTAGGGACTATACATTCTTTTCATCAGTCCATAAGATTTATTATAGAATAGATTTTGTTTTATATCTAAGTCCCTCATTTCATCTGTTGTTGATTGCTCAATTGGAAACATCTTAGTCTCAGATCACGCCCTGGTGTGTTTAGAGGTGTTGCCACATATGGAGAAAAAGAAATATAGTTGGCACTTTAATGTATCCCTTTTGCAAAATCCTGATTTCCAACAAATGTTAAAGGCTGAAATCAATGTTTATATGGAGACCAACTGGTCCTCAGTATCCTCTGTGGGCGTGGCTTGGGAAGCACTTAAGGCAGTTCTTAGGGGTCGGATCATAGAGTATGCCTCATTCATCAAAAAATTCAAAGCACGAGAACTCGTGGAGTTGGAAGGGAATGTCGTCTGATGGCCTCAGAGAATTGGCCCGATTGAAATACTGATATAATACTATTTTGACGCAGAAGGTGGAGTTTTGGAAAGGGGTGGGGTAATAGTGGAGGTTTAATGTTAAATAATAGTGGGGGTTTAATGTTAAATGTGATTCATTATATATATGTTGTGTTTTTTTCTTTGTGTTAAGCAGCCGAATGGAAAGCTTCTGCCTAAGTGTTACGGTCTAATTTCCCTGATCCAGCTAGACGTAAAAATATTGTCAAAAATTCTGGCTAACCAATTAAATAAAGTTATGACATCTCTTATACATATAGATAAGGTGGGGTTAATTCGGGGCCGTACCACTTCTGATAACATTAGGCGCTTCATCAATATCATGCGGTCAGTAGCGAATGATCAGTCTCCGGTCACTGCCATCTCACTTGACACCGAAAAGGCATTTGATATGGTAGAATGGGATTATCTTTTTAAGATTTTGGAAATACTTTTATTATATGGATTAAGTTACTTTATAGACACCCGGTAGCGGCGGTACAAACAAATTGATTAATTTCAGATTATTTTACTCTGGATAGGTGCACCAGGCAGGGTTGCCCTCTTTCCCCATTACTGTTCTGTCTTGCTCTGGAACCATTAGCAGCCAAAATAAGAAGGGAAGATTTTGCAGGGGTGGTGGCGGGAGGTATGACACATAAGCTTTTGCTTTACGCTGATGATATTTTATTATTAATCTCCGGACCTACTAGATCTGCCTTGCCTCCACAGAATTATTAATTCCTTTTCTAAGTTCTCAGGATACAGAGTCAATTGGTCTAAATCCGAAGCTTTGGCTCTTACAGTGTACTGCCCAGTAACGGCTTTTCAGCCAGGCACCTTCCAGTGGCTCAAACAGGGCATTAAGTATTTGGGCATTTTATTCCCAGCAAATTTGTCTGATTTAGTTAGAGTTAATTTTGACCCCTTAATAAAAAGTTTTTCGAGTGATGTGGGCAGGTGGGCTTCATTATATTTATCTATGATTGGGAAGGTTAATGTAATTAAAATGAATTGTATTCCAAAATTTAACTACCTGCTACAATCTCTCCATGTCGATGTCCCCCTCTCTTATTTAAAGCAATTTGATAGTATAGTGAAGTCCTTCATTTGGAATGGTTAGCGTCCTAGATTACATTTCAATAAGTTACACAGGCCGATTGACAAAGGTGGGCTAGACCTAACCACATTTTTTTTATTATTATGCATTCAGTCTCAGACATTTGACTCATTGGTCGCTTCAACCTGAGAGAGCCCCTCCCTGGTTTTGTATTGAACTGGAAGTTGTTGCCCCTATTTCACCATAGCAAAGCCTTTCTATCAAACTTATCGGAGAAGTTAAGTTACACCCTGTTATCTCGCGTTTGCACTCGGTATGGACAAAAGTGTCTAGAGTTTTCAATTCGGAAATTTATTTAAATGTTGCCTCGTTGAACCCCAGATTATGTATTAATAAATCCCCTTTCTGCTGTACAGAGTGGATTGTGAGGGGGTTACTACACTCTGTGATCTATATGAGAGTGGAGTGTTGAGATCCTTTTAAAATTTGGTTCAACATTTTGGGATTTCCAGATCTCAGTTCTATAGGTATTTACAGCTGCGCCACCTGCTCTGTACTATTTTTGGGAGTAGCACACACCCCCCTAAAGGGGTAGATACTCTGGGAGAGGTGATTACTGCTTTTGGAAAAGGTCATGAGGCATCAGTGTATTACTCCCTGCTAATTCAGAGTCTGGGGGACAGAGCTTTAACTTCTATCAAGAGATTATGGGAGAAAGATTTAAACTTGGTATTGGAGGAGGGCATGTGGGCTAGTCTGTATGTCAAGTCTGTATCTAAATTCAAGATTTTTGGCTGAGAGTCCAGGATTTCACCTGTGAGGTCCTGGACACTCAAATCTCACTCTGTCCAAGACTGTGTATTTTGGGTGATGGGGCGGTCCATGATGGCGCCGCGGATGGCTGCCTCGGTGTGGAGCTCCTCAGTTCTTTTGTTGTTTTTGTTTGTTTATCATGTGTTTAGTAATCTTTTTCCAGTCAGTTTTACCAGAGACGAACTGCTGAACATTCGACAGCATGTACCAGACAATCTTTTCCCGGTTTTTGAATATTCAGACGTTTTGCTAGACATTTTAGTTGGAGGCGTGGCTTTGTTGTTCAGTAGACGCAGGTGAGGAAGACGAGCCGGTGTGCTGGTCAAACTCCGTAGGCGCGGATTTCGAACAGCGCTGCCGAGTATTCACTTAGCGAATCTCCACTCTCTTTCTAACAAAACGGACAAACTACATCTCCTCACCCACACAAACAAGGACTTTTCAACCTCAGCTGCTTTGTGCTTCACAGAAACCTAGCTGAGTGAAGCCATTCCGGACAGCACGTTACATCTGCCGTGCTTTCAGCTGTTCAGAGCGGATCGCATCACAGAGTTAATGGGGAAAACGAGAGGCGGTGGAACATGCTTTTATATCAATGAAAGCTGTGTACAGATGTAACAACATTAAAGAGGATGTGCTGTCCTAATTTGGAAGTGCTTTTTATTAACTGTAAGCCTTTCTACTCGCCGTGGGAGTTTTCCTCGTTTATTCTGGTGAGCGTGTATATCGCGCCAAACGCATGTTTGAACACAGCGCCGCAACAGCTGACTGATCAAATCACAGACACGGAACAACAATACCCGGACTCAGTTATTATTATTCTTGGGGATTTTAACAAAGCAAATCTCACACATGAACTGCCCAAATACAAACAGCACATCACATGCCCCACCAGAGACAGGAACATACTGGATCATTGCTACACAACAATAAAGGATGCATATCACTCTGTCCCTAGAGCAGCTTTGGGACTCTCTGATCACTGTCTGGTTCATCTTCTTCCAACCTACAGGCAGAAATTAAAATCAACCAAGCCAGTAGTAAGGACTGTAAAGAGATGGACCAATGAAGCAGAGCGGGAACTACAAGCCTGCTTCGATTGCACGGATTGGAGTGTTTTTGTGGCTGCAGCCACAGACTTAGACGAGCTCACAGATACTGTAACATCATCTTGTATAATCAGGCCAGGAACACACTGAACAGGGAAATCAAGAGTGGCTAAAAGAAGATACTCTGAGAAGCTGAAAAACAAGTTTTCAGCTAACGACCCTGCATCAGTGTGGAGTGGCATGAAACAACTCACAAATTACAGGACTCCTACCCCAACCCTGTAGGGAACCAACAACTGGCTGACAAACTGAATGTGTTCTACTGCAGATTTGAAAGGCCCACTCTGACCTTCACTTCACACAAACACCAACACCTCCTGCACACCCCCTCCTCCCCCTTCCTGCTACTCAACCTGCACTTAAGATCTGTGAAGATGATGTGAGCCTCGTCTTTCGGAAACAAAAGACGAGGAAGGCTTCAGGCCCAGATTGCGTCTCACCTGCATGTCTTAGTTCCTGTGCTAACCAGCTGGCCCCCATCTTTGCACAGATCTTCAATAGATCACTGGAGCAGTGTGAAGTCCCATGCTACTTCAAATGCTCAATCATTATTCCTGTCCCAAAGAAACCAAAAATCAGAGGACTTAATGACTACAGACCTGTCGCCCTAAAGTCTGTGGTCATGAAATCATTTGAGAGACTGGTGTTGGCCCACCTGAAGAACATCAATGGACCCTTTCTAGATCCCCTTCAATTTGCTTATTGAGCAAACAGGTCTGTGGATGATGCAGTCAACATAGGATTGCATCATATCCTGCAACATCTGGACAGACCAGGGACAAATGCAAGGATCCTTTTTGTGGACTTCAGTTCAGCTTTCAACACCATCATTCCAGCTATACTCCAGAATAAATTACACCAACTTTCTGTTCCCATGTCTATCTGTCAGTGGATTACCAGCTTTCTGACGGACAGGTAGCAGCTTGTGAGACAGGGGAAACTCACTTCTAGCACCTGTACAATCAGCACTGGTGCCCCCCAGGGATGTGTTCTCTCCCCACTACTCTTCTCCCTCTACACCAACGACTGCATTGCCAAGGACCCCTCTGTCAAGCTCCTGAAGTTTGCAGATGACACCACTGTCATCAGCCTCATCCGAGATGACGATGAGTCTGCATACAGAAGGGAGGTTGAACAGCTGGCTGTCTGGTGCAGTCAAAACAACCTTGAGCTAAACACACTCAAAACGGTGGAGATCATTGTGGACTTTAGAAGAAACACCCCAACACTGACCCCCCTCACCATTCTAAACAGCACTGTGGCAGCAGTGGAGTCATTCAGGTTCCTGGGCACTACCATCTCAAAGGACCTTAAGTGGGAGACCCACATTGACTCCACTGTGAAAAAGGCCCAGCAGAGGTTGTACTTCCTCCGCCAGCTGAGGAAATTCAACCTGCCACAGGAGCTGCTGTTACAGTTTTACTCAGCAGTCACTGAGTCTGTCCTCTGCACTTCAATAACTGTCTGGTTTGGTTCAGCTATGAAATCAGACATCAGAAGACTACAAAGGACAGTTCGGACTGCTGAGAGGATTATTGGTTGCCCCCTGCCCCCCCTTCAAGAACTATACACTTCCAGAGTGAGAAAAAAGGCTGGAAAAATCACTCTGGACCCCACTCACCCTGCCCATTACCTTTTCAAACTGTTGCCTTCTGGCCGACGCTTCAGAGCTCTGAGCACCAGAACCGTCAGGCACAGGAACATTTTTTTTCCCCTCAGGCTATCCATCTAGTTAAATTGTTAAATTGCCCCATTGAGCAATAACTATGTGCAATACACTGTTTAGTCTTTTTTATGTTTATCCAACATATCCAACCTCTTCTGCCATTTAATTCCTCTGAAAACAAAAAAACTAAACACAAAAAAACATTTGCACTGTACATAACAGATTTGTATTTGCACTGTACATAACAGATTTGTATTTGCACTGCACATAACAGATTGTATTAGATTCGCACTACCCGTATGTATGTGTGTATGTATGTATGTGTGTGTCTGTACATATGTGTATAATTCATTTTATTTTTTATTTTTTATTATTATCTATGTCTTGCTGCTGTTTTTGTATTGTTTTTGTATTGTTGTACACTGGAAGCTCCTGTCACCAAGACAAATTCCTTGTATGTGTAAGCATACTTGGCAATAAAGCTGATTCTGATTCTGAAATATATAAAAAGCTGGGTCCTAACCAGTGTGATGATTGGCAGACAGGTAATCCTCGGGGGATGAAAGTCAACTGATGCGCCCTCATTTCGTGAGTGGTGCACCGAGTTGGGTTGAGTGGCGGCATTTGAGGAGATGATTTCTATACGGCTGGGTAATCTGGAAATATATGGCAGGAAGTGGGGCAGTTATTTGTCTCATTTGGAAGGCTCCTAGCGAGGGGCAGTGGAGGGAGACAATTTTTTTATAATTTTTTTATTTTTATTGGTTTATTTAAATGTATTTGTGGAATTTGCTCTTTTTTTCTGTTTGTTGAATTTTGTCTTTTTTAATGTACTTATGCATTTCTATTTGTGTGTCTGTTTATATGCGTGTATGGTGTTGTTTTGTGTTTGAACTTTGTGGGGGGTTATAAGTTGATTCCATATGTATAATTCTGTTTGTTATGTATATTCTTGTCTTTGTTGGAATGAATAAAAAAAATGTAAAAAAAAAAAAAAAAAAAAAAAGAACCTTAAAAGTTGTGAAGACTAGTATTAGCTCTGTATTTGAAATTCATAAACAGCCCCAGGCAAGCTAAAAGCTGTACTAACCATTCTGTACAAACTGCATTGAACCCCAGTGTGCTAAGGTGAAACTACTGCGTGTTCATGAACTGACGGAACATTGCATGAATTCGAAGCAGAAATAAGCTGACACACATAAGAGACACTTTGGATGCTATCCAAAGCCCTTTAGTGGTGTTTTTTTGCTCATGTTGCACAGAGAATAATTAACAGGTATGTGACTTGACAGCTGCACGGAGTACATTAATTGCAGTAGACGGGCACTTCTGCTCATATTTCTGCCCTCACACCCACAGAGAACTCACACTGCACAGAAGAACAGACTATTCCGAGTTTTTCATCCACACTGTTAAAGATATTATGGTATACTGGTGTTTATCTACAGTTAATGATTAATAATTTGGCTTCACATCTGATTTGTAAAGCAAGAAGGAATTTGTGTGTGTAAATACATTCTCATTGGGGTCAAAAAGACAAATAATTTAATGCAACATGCTATACCAACAAAGAGCTATGAAAAACCAACATTACATAGAAGACTACAAGCCTACTCGGAACAAGCCTGAATTTTCAGTGTGAATAAAGATGCATGACAAAATTTTAAGATGACACAATGCATGTCTATGAACTCAGAGTTTGAAATGTACTTTGATGATCCCATTGTTTTATTTATTTGGAGACTACAGGTAGGTTATTTTTTTAATTGTCTAAATGCTGAACAATACATTAAAAGATCCAATCATTTACTGAGAGAGTCAGATATAAATTGTACCTATATATACATTTCTGTCCAAAGCAAATTTGTTAATTAATGGACCCAGATAGTGAAAGAAAAACAGCCAACAAGTGTCCAGCATACATGGGAACTCCTGCAATACTGTTTAAAAAGCATCCCAAGTAAATTCCTCATTGGTTGAGGAAATGCCAAAAGAGTGCATAAGATGACTTCCCTTTGTGTTTTTTCACTGTTTTGATGACTTTACTATTATTCTAGAATATTAAAAAATAAGTCTGTGTGTACAAACTTTGGACAGGCAGTGTAAATGACCTGAAAATCTACTGTCACTGACCATCCCATGCCGAATTCCACATGGGCGTCAAACAGGGCCACGATGGGAGCGGTGGCAGCTCTCCAGCCACTGACACGAGAGCGAATCAAACCCTCCTGTTTGTCATGCCGAACCACTTTAATGAAGTCAGGATGCTGCTGGTTGGTCTCTTCCACAAACCTCTGCAGGTTTTCTCTCAGTTCAGCTATAAATGAAGAGAAGGAAAGAGGGATTAGTTGAAAAACAGGGATCAGGGTTCCTACACTACCAAATATTCCAGTACCCTGACATTGTTCCCATTCTGCAAAGTTACTGACAACGGCATCTCCCATTACATTTTGGCATCAGTTCAAATGCAAATGTTTTTTCTAAGGGGCAAATAATGCATTTCTGTGTGCGTTGCACGAGTGGCTTCAAAAACCTGGGTTCTCTTCCTACGTTGAAACCAGGAAGTAATTACGCTCACATAATCAATGATGAGCCTGATTCAGAGATTCCATTTTCCCTCTAAAATCACATTTTTACTCCTCTGATGGTTAGGTTTAAGATTTGGGTTTAGGTTAGGGGTAGAGTCAATAAAATATGCATTTGTCTTCAATTTATTACTTCATTTACATCTAATAACAACTCACTTGACAACTTGCTTTTGATGCCATTCTTTGGACATTTCACATGAAAACTGAAGCTCACATGTGCCCTTACATTTAACAACACTTCCAGCTTTGGCCACTGGGGACAGTGGTTCAAATTATATTAAGCGCACACCGATTTCAGCTGAAAAACTTTCAACCTCATGGTGCCAAATTTACAGTGAGATCAGTCTGATTTTTGACCAATGAATTTCCAAGAATATCTTTCCCTTGAACTTTCCATTTGTTTTTGATAACTAGATAAAGGATTTTTAGAGATAATTTTGATTCAGAATGACTTTCTAATTTGACCAATTCATTTGACATTAAGTTTTACTCATTACAAGAGAAATATCTATCCAATTAAATATTTCAGAACAACGCGTAACTATAAAAATGTATATTTACACAATAGAAATTTCCATGATTTTTCAGTGACTTTAAATATTTGACTTATTATTGCCATGACTTTTCCACATATCTAAAATTCCGTTATATTTCCAGGTTTTCATTAACTATAGGAACCCTGAGGGAAAGAGTAAAAGACGTCATACAATCTTAAATTCATACCTGTGTTTACAACATCACCTTGTGGCATCTGCGAAGTTTCAGTTCTTGACAGAAATGAAGAATAGAGACTCTAGTGATATGGGTACCTTACTTTTATTACTTTCTAGTCAAAATTTGTTTATATTGACTTACCCCTTGACCTCTCAGGGAATTACGGACATGAACTGAAATACTTGGAACATCATACACTAATATTTGCCAGCGCTCTGTGATATTTGGGGTCTCTTTCGCTGTCTGCCGGTGATTACTCCACTCCCATCTATCTCCTGTGCTGTTTGTTTTTATTAGAGTGACAGACATCATCCTGTATCACCATGGCAACCAGATGGTGTGACATGGGGCCACTGTCAATCTGTGGGAGAACGAAATGTCCGCACCTCTGCACCTCACGTTAACCCCCACTCCCTCAATATAACACACACACAAACATGGGAAAAGGTCACCATAGCATAACCACTGTGAGCTGCTATGAAGTCTTTATACAGTAAAACTAAATAAACGCGAGGTGACTGGGAGCAAATAAAAGCCTTTGCTTTCTGAATGGAGATGAACTGAGATTAACCCACCTAAGTAGCGAGCTTTATTGCATACTTGAGCCAACCCATGGTTATCGTTCAGAAAACAGATTAAAGATTAAGATTAGGTACTAAAGGCAGTACCTTTGAGCAGTGGTATTCTTTTCTTTAGGCAACCCATATTTAAAAAACAAAACAACAACACATGAAATAACAGAAGATAAAAATACAAGTTATTAGAGGAGGACATTTTTTCTTTTTTTTTTTATACACGGATCTGACTAGCTACTCACAGACTTGTTCACTTTGCTGGAAAATCTAATTTTTTTTCTCAAATCTGATTTTTTACACTGACTGTTCAAACTGCAGGTAATATGTGAACAGATGCTGTGTAGCTGCTTTTGCTAGCACTTCCACATTAGTTGCCATAGTAATGATGCAAACTTGCGTATGTTCACTATGCTTATTACACGGCTCTCTGGAATACTCGTGTAACAAAAACTCCAAGTTCGGGTATGGGAAGGAGGAGACAGAGAGCAGTGACACGCTTTAGGTAACGTTTATTTCTCTTCTGTGAAGCAGATGCACTCTTTTCAGGTTCTTTCACTCAGTTCAATATTTTACTCTCAAAAAATAAACAAACTTTTTTATAAACACTCAACAGCTTCAGAACACACAAAGTCAGCAGTTGACAACACTGCACACTTGTTCTCTCTCTCGCTCTCTCTTCTGGCAGGTTCAGTGGTTTTAAGGTGTCTCTCCACTATCATTATAATGAGAAACAGCTGTTAGAAATCATGTCAACCAGTTTGATGAGCCACACCACTCCCTCTCTCCCGCAGACAGACACACGACCACACCCCCATCACCACATATCCCCTCCGCCCGACTCAGGCCGGGGCAACATCTGGCCTGCCAACTCCTCCCCCCCCCCCCCCCCCCCCGTGAGCCCGCCCACCATAACAATCTCAGGACGGCTCTCAGATGTTGCATGTGCCACCGCCAATCATTACTGTAAATTATGATATCATCTAGATAAGCGGTGGCATATGCTGTATGTGGTCTGAGAATTTTGTCCATGAGATGCTGGAACGTGGTGGGGCCCCAAACAAACCGAACGGAAGGGTCATGAATTGGTGTAAACCGAACAGTGTGGAAAAAGCATTTTTTTCTCGGGAGATTGGAGTTAAGGGGATCTACCAATAACCTTTGCTAAATCCAGTGTCGAACAAAATTGAGCTGCGCCCAACCGATCGAGCAATTCGTCAATCCGGGGCATTGGGTATGTGTCAAATTTAGACACTGTGTTCACTTTTCGGTAGTCCACACAGAATCAGACTGTTCTGTCGCTCTTAGGTATCAGAACCACCGGGCTGGCCCAATCACTGTGTGACTCTTCTATAACACCCATCTCAAGTATTGCCCCTAATACTCCCTGAACTTCCTTTTTTTTGTGTTCAGGAAGGCGATAGGGGCGGCTACGAACCACCAACCCCGGGTTGGTCTCGATGTGGTGCTCTATGAGATTCATGCGACCGGGGAGAGGCAAGAACACGTCTGCGAATTCAGCTTGTAACTTGGCTACCTCTGTGAGCTGCAACAGTGAGAGGTGTTCTCCACACGGGACCGGGGTGAACTGATTAGGTTTGAGCGTCACCTCTGGTCCGAGCTCCACTCTCTTAGGAACTACCGTCGCCAAGGCCACAGGGACCACCTCCCTCCATGATTTTAGGAGGTTGAGATGGTAAACTTGACGTGCTCCGCCCCTATCCGTTCGCTTAACCTCATAATTGAGATCTCAAACTTGCTGTGTGACCTCAAAGGGCCCTTGCCACTTGGCGAGTAATTTAGAGCTCGATGTGGGCAGTAATACAAGCAATTTATCTCCTGGTGCGAATTCCCCGTCATACAGTTGCCTTCGATGTTCCTGAGCTTGGAGCAAATTCCCCTGTGTTAATTGACTCAAAGTGTGGAGTTTTGCTAGATCAAGAACGTACTGAATTTTGTTTTTACTGTTTGAAGGACCCTCCTCCCATGCTTCCCGCAGAAAACCCTGTGGAGGCTTGTGGGACCTCTCGCACTGCAAATAACGGGATCGAGCCACTTATCCCAATTTCTAGCATCCTCATGTATGAACTTACGGATCATGTTTTTCAGGGTTTTATTAAATCGTTCCACCAAGCCATCGGTTTGTGGGTGGTAAACACTGGTGCGAATCGATTTAATCCCCAATAATTCGTACAGTTCGCGTAGTGTTCATGACATAAATGTAGTGCCCTGGTCAGTGAGGATTTCTTTCAGAATCCCCACTCGGGAGATTATTTTGAAGAGTGTCTCTGCAACACTACATGCTGAGATGTTGCGCAGGGGCACTGCTTCCAGATATCGCGTACCACCATAGTCCACCAGAACTAATGCAAAGCGATGTCCGCGTGCGGACCGTTCTAATGGCCCGATGAGGTCCATACCAATTCTCTCAAAGGGTACCTCAATTAACAATAGAGTGCGTAATGGCGCTTTTGGGGTGGCCAGTGGATACACCAACTGACATTCATGGCATGCCGCACACCACCTGTGAATGTCCCCGTGAATGCCCGGCCAAAAAAAACGGGCCATTATTCGGTTATGTGTTCTTTCCTGTCCTAAATGGCCAGCCATTGGATTATAGTGAGCCACCTGGAAAAGCACTTCCTAATAACTGGGCTGTATTTTCTTTTGTTTGAGTGTCCTGCGTTACTCGATACAACCTATCTTTGATAACTGAAAAATACGGGTATGTGTGTGTGACGTCAGGCCGGAGCTGTTGACCATCGATTAATCTCACTTGGTCAAATGCATGTTTCAGGGATTGTCACGTGACTGCTCTCGAGGGAAATCCCCCTCAGGAAATTCCCTAAGGGCTGGGACCTCCCCCCTTGCATCATCTTGACGCAGACCAGACTTAGACGGCCCTTGCACCGCCTCTCCAGCCATAGCATCACACGTCACACACTTATTTCACAGGACCCATCCGCACAAATTTCCCTTAACACTTTTTTAAAATCAGGCCAATTTGTCCCAAAAATCAGCGGATGGGTGAGGCGGGAATTAACCATGGCCTCCACTCTATGTTTTCTCCCCCTGAATAGTATCTCAATGGTAACCACCGGACACGTGTGAATATCCCCGTGCACACACCACACCTTCACCCAATTATTTGTGCCCAATGCCCTGTCTTGTACCAACCGTTGGTGGATGGAGGTTTGAGAACAGCCAGAATCCACTAAAGCTTGATATGTATCCCCCTGGGTACTCACCGGTACCCGAAATGCCCCAGCTCAATCGGACGCAGCCTGTGGAGCATCAGGAATCCAGACCAGAGTGCCCACCTGCATTATGGGGCAACTGTCCTGGAAATGCCAGGATCCCCACAGCTCCAACAGACCGGCGCAGGCCCCCCTCCTACACCCGTGGGGATGGACTTGCCAACCTGGGAGGGATAGCGGAGAGAGGCAGAGTTAACAGGGGAGATGGGTGGGGAAGTCCTCCCTAAGTGGGGAGGAAACCTGGGGGCAGGAATGGGATGGAAAGAGGAGGGGTGGAAGCAGGGTTTGGGGGTAGGAGAGAGAGAGAAGAGAGAAAGAGAGACTCCGGATCACTGCTTCCCGAAAAAGCTGCCATGTAGTCCTCGGCCAGCTGGATCGCTTCCTCCAATGATACCGGACGGTGGCACTGGACCCACTATGCCATCCCACTGGGCAGCTGGGTGACGAACTGTTCCAGTACCACTTTGTCTATGATGTCCTGGGTGCCGCGGGGTTCCTCCACCAGCAACCATTTCCGGTAGGCGTCCCGATGCTGCTGTGCGAAGAAAAATGGGCGGCCGTATTTGCTCAGCTATCAGGGTGCAGAAGTGTTGTCGGCTCTGTTCGGGGGTCCGGACAACCTGCTGCAGAATGGCTCTCTTCAAGTCTGCATACACGAGGATGTTTGCTGCAGGGAACTGCTGGGCTGCAAGCTGCGCTTCCCCGGATAGTAGAGGTAACAGTCGGGCCGCCCACTGGTCAGTTGGCAATCAAAATTTCAATACCTTATATCGGGCTGTGGTGGCTCGCAATGGGTGTGTGTTACCACACCTTAGCGCATCTCTTTGGGTGGGTAAAGCCAATGTCTGTATTATTTTAAAAGAGGTTTGGGTGCCCTGTAACATATACAGTACATGACACATGGCTGCGTTACATTCAGAAGTGATCACCCCAGTGCCCTGTTCTCAGAGCATTTACCTTCCACTGTTGAAGTGCTGAAAATTTTAATAAAACTGTCATTCTAAACTCACTTTTAAGTCATTTTTATTGAAAATTCCCTATTAACAATCCTACTGCATGTTGGGTACGTTTCTTAAAAAAAGTAATTCACAACAAATATCTAATTACCACTCTAAAACTGTAATCAGATTACTGACTTTTCTGATTACTTCAATGACAAAAGTAATCACATTACCAATTACTTTTAAGTTGCTTTCTGAAACACTTTCTACAGAAAAAAGTTTGTTTTCCACTCAATCTAATGTCTATTTTTCCTCTTTGTTTACTGACACGTTAGGGGGCGAACATCCTTCAGCTGTTGAAAAACGAGAACAGATGTACATATTAACGTAATTCATGTTTTCAGAGTATTCTACATATTTAATATAAATTTATAAATGTGTAATCCAAGTGAAGTAATTGGCTTGCATGTAACTGAGAGTCAGTAAGTAATCTGATCACAAGAATTTGAAATACAATGCACTACATAACGTTTTGTATTAAAAAGTAATTAAATTACAGTAATTAATTACTTTATAATTAGATTACACCCAACACTGGTTCATACTACCATGTCATAAAATCACCTTGATAACACTTATCATTGTGTTAGCATCTAACTAAATTAATTCCCTTAATGCAGTATGAGTTAACATTTAGGTTCATACATTTCAAATCTGCTGTGGCAGCCTCGGCTTTCTTTTCCTCCACTAAGTTGTCCTTTGTCATGCTATTTTCAACATACTATAATTAATTCTGATTTTGCATACTACTTAGGGCTGATAGTGTGTGACTTGGGATGCAACTAAAGTCTTCGCAGAGTTCTCTTTAGCTCTTTACGATGCTTGATTTAACTGACTCATAATTTCCTTCCGGACCAGTCACACTTGTGCTAAAAGCAACACGGCTCCTGAAGTTAAACTCATTTAAGTGTGCATACTGCTTACTTAAATATCTGCTTTCCAAATATCCCCCAGTGTCATCGTGTTACCAGCCTCAGGATAACATTCATATGTATTATTCTTATTAATCTGTCATTCAAGTATCAGTTTCTACTGATGGAGTCCCTGTGTGGGGCAAGAACAAGGGCTGTGTCCAGTCCTGCTCCCTACTTCCAGATGTCATAAATCAGTATCTCGAGAACACAAATTTGGACACTAGCAAGGGCACTGATCCACTAAACACTGGGACATTCATGACTCAATTACCTGCAACATAATTACAAAGTTGCGGATTAAAAAAGCCCCCAAGCAAGCACTCACCGTTGTTGCTGTTGTCATCGACAAGTATGATCTCCTTGAGCAGGTGGGAGGGTGTCCGATGGATCAATGAATGAACAGAGCGCAGGATGACTGACAGAGCTTCATTCATAAAGATGAATATGATGCTGACTTGTGGTAGACTGGAGGGGTATGAGATGTTTCTGCACCTGAAGGACAGAAAACCATAAATAGAGGGTGAAAGATCTGCAGGGGGTAAGAGTAGAAGTCACACTTTTGTAATATTTATCTAAAAGATTTTTGAGCAGTTTTTCCAATGTTAAATATCCTCTCCCTTTTTGTGGATTCTGCCAAAAGGCCTTTGCACACCAGAGGTGATGCGATAATGCAAAAAATTTCACTGATGAATAGCCCTTTCACATTAAAAGGGAGTCAAATGATCGGCGTTAACACATGCACGCCTTTTCAATAGGTGACGCTAATCGACAAGCAATTTTACTCTGGTATGGTAGGTGCCACAAAGCATCTTTCAGCTGGTCTGCTCTCTGGTCTGCAAATGAATTGCATGTCCTAATTGCTGGTTCAGGATTTATTCCTCGAGTTTCTTCAGTGTTTAATGTCGGAGACTCTGTGGTCAAAACAGCTTTCTATGCCACCAGTTGTGCTGGTTTTGGTAACTGCAGCGGCAGTTGGTTATTGGTTAAGGCATTTCATCGTCAGGCAAAAAAAAAAAAAAAAAAACATTGACAATCACTGTAAAAAAAAACTTGCTTTGTCGGCGAGCGAATGTTTGCTCCAGGTATGAATGGCTTCAAAGGAATCCATTGTTTCGATTCAAAATGTTAATCGCTCAAAGAAATTGCAGCGAAAATTCATGTTTGGTGTGCAAATGTCTTTAAAGCAAAAGTTAATGTAAATATTATCCTCATCCTCATTACGTTTTTAAGTCGTGTGTTGTTATTTTTTTCTGCGGAACAAAAAAGAAGAATCAGACATTCAAAGAAATGTTTGAAGAATCGTCATGCAGCTCTTTTCCTCAGAATGACAGTTTAAAGTGACCTGTCAAGCTTCGAAAAGGACAAAAAACACCTTTAAAGTATCATAAAAGTCCATATGACTTATGCGCTATATTCCAAATGTTCTGAAGCCATACGATAGCTTTGCCTGTGGAACAGACAAAATTCAAGTCATTATCTGCTGATAATCTTCCCCTCTGTAGTAGCTCTCAAATCAAATATTGAAAAAAGAGAATATTTCCGGCAAATAAGATCTTAAATTTCAGTCCATATGATTTGTGCATTATGTATATCAAGTCCTCTAAAGACATATGATAGCTTTATGTAAGAAATAGACCTAAATTTAAGTCATTATTCACTGATAATGTTCCTCTCAACCCTAGCTCTCAAATAAAATATGGAAAAAGGGGAACATTCTCTGTAAATTATAACTTAAATTTAGGTCTGTTCCTCACACACAGCTATTGTATGATGTCAAAAGACTTCGAATATTGCACATCATTTGGACTACTTTTATGTTGCTTTTATGTCCTTCTGGAGCTTGACAAACATGGCCACTATAAACTGTTTTCTTCCGTGTGATGATGCTTCAAAAATTCTCATTTTGTGCTCTACAAAATAAAATAAAATACAGGTTTGGAACAACATGAGGGTGAGTAAATAATGACAGAATTAAAAAAAAAAAATTATTTTTTTATTTTTTTTATGAACTACTCTAATTAAAAATGGCATAGTAATTTGTGAGGAACTGCAGTACTTTAGACTGCAGTACCTTCTTAATGATTCCTTTTGTTCATCATAATGAGCATGATGATGAAGGAAAATTTATATTTGTAAAAGAACTGATACATGCTTATAGAGAAAAACTGAAGGAGAAAAGAAAGAGAAATGAGGGAGAGAGGGAGCAACAGAGATTCAGATGGTGTCCGTGAGCAGTGAGTGAATCACCCGTCAGGCCTGAGGTCTGGGATTGCTCTGTCCAAAGACAGTCTGTCGCTGAGGTAACCGTTGTAACCATAGTACTGGAACTTCTTCAGGGCCACCTTGCGGCTCTCTGGGCCGAGATCATGACCCCAGCGGGCAAACAGCGAGTCAGAGAGGGACAGGTCTGCTGTGTCTTCCCCATCCTTTAGAGGTTTCTCTAAGGTTCAGACAAAAAAGAGAAGCAATACTTAGTGTTAGTCCGAGGGCCTCTGAGTAAGATCCATTCATCCATCCATCCATCTAGGTAATAAAATATAAGGGTTTGATTTGTTTAGCAATTTTTGTCACAGCATAATACTCCCATTTGTGTTATTTCAGTGGTTCTTAACCTTTTTGACTTCAAGGTCCCCATTGGGCAAGACAAGGCACCCCCATGTAGATTAAGACATTTCCTCTGGTACTTCTGTTGTGATGACAAAGCTGCTTATTTTGTTTTTTTACTACAGTAACTAAAAGTAGCAGTGTCACTTGACTAAAATAAATGTGGCCAATTTTGTGATTCCAGAAGTTTCACTGTTGCATGGTACCAGAATAAGAATATTCAGGTCAGAAAGTCAATTGCTTTAAAAAAAAAATGCAGGTTTTCTTTTTCCATTCATCAAGTTTGCGACCCCTTCAAGGTCTTAAGGACAGCTAATCCACCCTTTTTCTAACAGAAACTCTCCATCACGTTGCCAAGGCAGCAAAACCAGAGCAAAACAATAATATCTATCTTCCACCACACCAAATTCAAATACTAAGAAATTATGACAGCAAGCAGATCTATGAATGCTAGCAGAACAGAGCATGAGTGTGCTAGCAGAACAGAGAGAAAGTGCCCAGGCATTGCTCAGAGAATGAGAGGCCGATGCAGGTAATTAAGGAATGCTAATTAACAGCAGAGAGGTTATTAAATTACAGACACTGCAAAGAGCTGGCCCAGGGAGGATCATTCATCTTTGCCACTGCAGACACTGTGAGGATGGAAACAACTTAAAAACAGAAGACATGGAATATAAAAATCCTTTTAAGAGGCCTGCATGTAGGTGTACTCAATAGGAGCCAGTTTCATGCTAACATTCCTTCAGATTAGGATTCCAGCAAAAATCAGTCCTTGATCTTAAAACAAAAGCTGCTATTTTATTTTGTATTAAAACAGATGTATATCAACATATTAATTAATATTTTTAAATCTATTATGCATAATATTATTTTAGAAATAGGTGTAACCCAAGTAGTGTATTAAAAATTACTTTAATTGAAAGGCAGTAACTGTAATATGTTTATCTGTTATCTGAATAATTTCAAATGTACTGTAAAATGTTGTACAACTTTTTGACAAAATAGTAATTAGATCACAGAAACTAATCACTCTGTAATCAGATTACACCCAACACTAGAACTTACAGCCTACTATAATGCTAAATAAATACATTGTCTTTTACAAAATAAAAAGATATTAAAAGCTTTGTGTGCAACATTCAGTTATTCTAGCAAAATGAAAAAGGGTTTCTCAGAATCTGGTACTGTATTTCCAAAAGATCTCTTTTTAATCACACAAGGTTGTCTTAAATCACTCAACAAATATGAAAGGATTCACATTGAGATAAATGTTGTAGGAAGGATCCTAACTAAAATAGTTTTGTCCCCCTCTTAAATGCAACAGCCTCTTGAGTGGAGCATCATAGCAGACGTCTGGCATTAGTGACTTCGCCTGTGGCATATGCTGTCTGGCTGTCAGTGCCATCTATGAGGAGCTTATGTAAAACAAGACACTCAGCATGAAACCCAAACTACCGACTTTACAAGAGCACACACAAAAATCTGCCTACTTTTGCTCTTTCATTTCTGACACTAAAAAAAGCATCACTCTGTCATAAATATAAGGGTCATATATGTGTGCATATGACATGTGGTTGTGTTGTGTGCCTGTATGTGTTTGGATCTCTCTATCTGACTCACATAGTTGGGATTCCATCGAAAGCCAAAATATGAGCGTACTCACATAACCCTAATGAGGTCCACAGCTGACCTAATGCTTTTGCTGTCACTTCCATCTCAACAGCTCTGTGAGACAACAGTTTGTAGCCACAGAAGCCTGCTTACTGACAAAATACTGGCCATTTTCTAAGATTATTACCAGGACAGTGAATTTGTAAACAGGGATGCAAAATTATTAGGTGAAAAGTGAGAAAGTCATAGTAGGTGTAGCTGGATATTATCAGTTGATTTGTTTATTGTTTTTAAAGTTTTTGTTGTATATTTTTTTTTTTTTTTTAACTGTTTAACCTCAAAAGTAATTTTAATAAGGAAAATGTAGCTTCGGAAAAGGTGACTTTAGCTGAAAGGTGAATAGTTTGCATCCCGGTGTAAATCACAACAATAAATGGGTGATAATTTCCCCAAATTCAAGCACTTTTATGTCTCTGGGGTTATTTTAATAAGGTCACATTAAAACTTTGAATCCTTTTCGTTGTCACAGTTTGTCACCTTTCTGTTTATAAGGACTTTTATGTTGACACTGTCTTCTGTTGTAGTTTTTCCCCATACTACAATTCCCATGATTCACTGCCCTCATCACATCCATCTGTTCCCCATCTTAGTTCCCAGGTGTCCTCTGTTTAGTCATCATCCCTGTATGTTCTTAAGCCCTCATGTCCTTTCCTCCTTTGACTAGTCTTAGTCTGAAGTAGCTAGTCACACATCTTTTCATGCCTTTAGAGTACCGTCGTTGGCGATGACATTGTTACTTGTTTATCATTTTGTGGCTTCATTAAAATCTGCACTTGGGTTCTAACACCGCAACTCACTCTCTCCTTTGTGACTGCGTGACATTCATTTGCATTCATTTATTTTTGCTACATTTCAAATATGTACATAGAGGTTAATATTGTACCCTTTTCGTAGACTTTAAAATCTTAAAATATGAAAATCCATAATTTTTTACACTTACAGTTCCATACGTTTAGATTAGTAAATTAACATTAATTTATTGTAAAATGTTACCAAATTAATTAAATATATTACACAAATTACCACTCTCCCTCAGTTGTGCTACCATTTCCACCACAACCAACAATTTTGCCTCTAAGAAGTGTTATCAAAGATTAATGTACTTGGTTACCAAGGAGACAAATTGTTAGTGAAATATTAGACATTATATGGGAAAATAATCTAATCAACTATGACCAGAATATTCTTATTGTGCGTCATTTCCAATCAAGGTGTAATTTTTTTCAAATTATGCAAAAAGCATCAATATTTTTTAATTGTGTGTATCTGGTACATATGAAATGCTACACTGCCTGGCCAAAAAAAAAAAAAAAAAAAGTTGCATATTGATTCGATATGGGATGCAATTTGTCCCGTATTTAAGCTGGTCAGACGGCGTCACGGTGAAATCGTACCAGATCGCTAATATAATATTGATATAAGTTGGAAAAGTTGGCTACGGTGGGTAAGGGACCATCTGAAAAGTCCACACACTGTGCTAAAAAGTGCTAATATGGTGGAGGGTGTGATAAGGGACCATTTGAAAAGTCCACAAATGGTGCTGAAACTATGGAGTTTTTAAATGTTCAATAAGATCAAACAATGTATGAATGCAATAACTGAGTCATAAAGACAAGTGCAGGTAAACGAAAAAAAATAAATAAAATAAAATAAAAATTATAAAAATAAAAATAAATACGTATAAACCAACCAAAATGTATACATAAGATAGACAAATAATCTAAAAAATAAAATATTTTTAACATATTGTATAAAAGATGTATTTTTTAATAAGTCATGGGTCAGGAAAGTTCTCATTTTAGCATATAAGGGTATACAATTTGTATTAATAACTCATATTAACTCTTAACATGTTTATTGCTAAAACTGTGGAGGATTTCAGTGTCTCTTATTTTAAAACTTCAAAAGTGGCAACCCTATCTCCAGCAAATCCCAAAGACTTTCAATGGGGTTAAGGTCAGGACTCTGTGGTGGCCAATTCATGTGTGAAAATAATTCCTCAGACTCCCTGAACCACTCTTTCACAATTTGAGCCCGATGAATCTTGGCAGCATTGTCGTCCTGGAATATGCCCGTGCCATCAGGGAAGAAAAAATCCATTGATGGGATAACCTGGTCATTCAGTACATTCAGGTAGTCAGCTGACTTCATTTTACTGCCGCATAACGTTGCTGAGCCTAGACCTGTCCAAATGAAACAACCCCAGATCATAACACAGCCTTTTTCTTTTTCAAACTGTGACTTTATTTTCTGGCCAGACAGTGTATGATAGCAATGAAAATAGTCTGTGTTACAATTTTGTCCCCAAAAAAGTGATTTCCATCAGTCATTTCCACCACAGAAGGCTATAAAACACAATACATAGTTTGAGATGTGTTGCATGAAATTACAATGACATGTGATGCATGTACAGTATATACACTGTTTAACATTGTTTGTGGACAAATTAAACCAACTGTGAAAAGTGTGTACTTTTAAGACACTTTATTGTCTGAAAGTCCTCAGGGCCAATAGTGCCTATAAATGAAGAATAACCCATATATTAAATAATGCATAATGTTTTCCACCTTCAGCTTGTAGCTGTGATGTAATAACTGTTTTAAAGGTATGATGTAATTAACTTGTTGGCCCCATAATGATACTGTAAGATAAGACATGTACATCTACGAGGTAACAGTATACTCTACTTGATTAAGTTAGCCCTGTAGTGCAGGTCTAAATGAGGTGAGAGCAAATACACATTGAAGATTTATTGCTTTAACACAGTGAGTCTTATTCTCCAGGAAAGCTTTTTATGTATTAATGATGGCATGTTGCACATTCATTTTTAAAGAAAAAAATGGTGCGATTCAGACTATAACATTTCAATATAATTTTATTTTATTTGTGGTCAAGGATGTAGACAGCTTTTTGCTCATGCAATTTCGAGATGCCTCTATTTATTGCCTGTAGCATCACAGACCAATTTCATTTTTCTTTTGCTTTATTTTGCCAGTGCAAATATTTGGCACGGACACAGCCATAAAACAGTTTATTGCTTTCTTCAATGCAGTGTAACCTTAATCCAAATAGCCCTTACATTTCAACACATTTGAAAGCCTCCCTCCACCGTCTCTCTCTCTCTCTCTCTCTCTCTCTCTCTCTCTCTCTCTGCAAACAAACAGCCATCATTATACATTCTGTCCTGTCAAGAGCTGCTAAAATAGCACTACACTGCAGAACAAAATGACCAGATGCCCAAGGCTATTTCCACAAGCAGTACTATGCAACAAGAGTAGTGATTTGTTTTGTAATCATGACAGATACTGTAGTGCTGTATGACTGTTGGATAACAATCTGTAATGCTTAATCAATTCTGATATTACTTATTAAATAGTGTCATACTGGGCCAGTATATTAGTCTAAACATTTTGCAAATGCACATCTGTTTTAATTACTAGATAGCCAATTGAGAGCACCAATGCTCAGTCATTATTCTCAGGGTTGCTTGTCAGAATTGAATTGAGAAGGCCTTTTAAATTCTGATTCAGTTATAAATGAATGTGAATTGAGGTAGTAAACAGAAAAGCAATATTGCAATTTGAAGAAAGTAGAATTCAAATGGAAAGACATTCCAAGAAATTCATATAATTGCTGTAAGTGTAGTTTTTTATTGTAATAGATGTCGTTTTCAGTATGAATTAATCATGTTATTATACAAGGTATAAGGTATTTCCAGAGACATTAGATGATATTTATCATCAATGTTTCAAATGCCTTCTATAGAAATATGTATTTAATTTATATAAATGATATTACTTTTAGTAAATTAACTTTCATTTTATTTCTCTACACTCGAATTTACACCAAAGTCTTCAAAATAGAGAGCCAAGAATCACGTGACACCACGCGAGGTTCGGACGTGTGAACGGCGAGCTCTGCGCACTTTGCTAGTTTTAACACTATTAATGTCATAAACTTGTGAGATTTGATACACTTTGTTCCATAACTATTCTAGGAGGACAATATGTCTAAGAATTAAAAATCCAGACATTAAAGGACACTTACGTGCTCAAGCTGACACCACTGACCAGGCCCCAAGCCTGGGAGTCAATTTGGTCGGAGAAATGAGGGAAATTCGGCGAGAAATGTTGAACATGTTGGCAAAGCATTTTTTTTTTGTTTTTTTGTGCTGGTTTCGCCTAGACTGGGATTATCTTTTTTAGATTTTGGAAATGTAAGGGTTCGGGAACACTTTTATTGGTTGGATTAAGTTACTTTATAGACACCCGGTAGTGGTGGTACAAACTAATGGATTAATTTCAGATTATTTTACTCTGGATAGGGGCACCCGGCAGGGTTGCCCTCTTTCCCCATTATTAATTTGTCTTGCCCTGGAACCATTAGCAGCCGCGATAAGAAAGGATGATGATTTTCCAGGGGTGGTGGCGCGAGGTGTGGCACGTAAGCTTTTGCTTTATGCAGATGATATTTTATTATTCGTCTCCAACCCTACTAGATCTATGCCTTGCCTCCACAGAATTATTCATTCCTTTTCTAAATTCTTGGGATACAGGAGTTAATTGGTCTAAATCCAAAGATTTGGCTCTGACAGCGTACTGCCCGGTAACAGCTTTTCAGCCGGGCACCTTCCAGTGGCCTAAACAGGACATTAAGTATTTGGGTATTTTATTCCCAGCAAATTTGTGTGAGTTAGTTAGAGTTAATTTTGACCCTTTGAGCGATGTGGGCAGGTGGGCTTCATCACAATTATCTATAATTGGGAAGGTTAATGTTATAAAAATGGACTGTATTCCAAAATTCAACTACCTGCTACAGTCTCTCCCTATAGATGTCCCCCTCTCTTATTTCAAGCAATTTGATAGCATAGCGAATTCCTTCATTTGGAATGGTAAACATCCCAGATTACATTTCAGTAAGTTGCATAGGCCGACTGACAAAGGTGGGCTAGGCCTACCCAAGATTTTGTTTTATTATTATGCATTCGGTCTCAGACATTTGGATCATTGGACACTTCCACCTGAGAGAGCCCCTCCCTGGTTTTGTATTGAACAGGAAGTTCTTTCGTCATTGCAAAGCCTTTCTATCAAACTAATTGGAGAAGTTACACCCTGTTATCTCGCATTTGCACTCAGTATGGACAAAAGTGTCCAGAGTGTTTAGTTCAGACATTTATTTGGGTGTTGCCTCGAGCATACTGCTGAATCCAAAATGTTAATTTTATGTTAATAATTCCCCTTTCTGCTGGTTAGAGTGGATTGTGAGTGAGGTTGATGCGCTCGGTGGCCTGTGTGAGAGTGGAGTGTTGAGATCCTTTGAAAGTTTGGTTCAACATTTTGGGATTCCTGGGTCCCGGTTCTTTGGATGCTTGCAGCTGTGCCACCTGCTCTGTACTGTTTTTGGGAGTGGCATGCACCCCCCTGGGGCGGCGGATGCTCTGGGAGTGGTGATTGCTGCTTTTGGAGGGGGTCATGAGGCATTGGTGTATTGCTCCCTGCTGGTTCAGGGTCTGGGGGATGGAGTTTTGGCTTCTATTGGGAGATTGTGGGAGAGGGATTTGGACTTGGTTTTGGCGGAGGGAGTGTGGGCTGGGATTCTGGAGAGCATGGGGTCTGCATCTAGAGATGCAGGGGTGCGCCTTGTGCAATTGGGGATTTTGCATCAATGCTGTTGGGCCCCCTCTGGATTGTGTGGGCTTGGCCTTGGAGACATGTCCACCTGCTGGCGATGCCGGTCGGGGGATGGAGACACAACCCATATTTTTTGGTGGTGTCTTGAGATCCAGGGGTTTTGTTTGGGGGTTCAGAGTTTTGTGTGTGGTGTGTTGGGCATTCAGATTTTATTTTGCCCCAGACTTTGTGTTTTGGGCGATGGGGCGGTCATCAATATAGGGAATAAACACATGGAAAGTTGGGTCTTGTCCGGTGTTATGATCACCAGACAAATCGTTTCAAGGGGATATGGATTGGCTAGAGCGCCCCCATTTCGGGAGTGGTGCTCGGAGATGGGGAGGGTGGCGGCTTTCGAAGAAGGGTCATCCAGAAGGCTGGGGAATTTGGATTCATTTGTTGGGAAACTGGGCAAATATTTAGAATAATAGTATAGTCATCAAAACTATGGAATAACATAAATGGAACTATGGGAATTATGTTGTGACTAAACAAAATCCAAAATAAATCAAAACTGTGTTATATTTTAGCATCTTCAAAGTAGTCACCCTTTGCCTAGAATTTGCAGACATGTACTCTTGACATTTTCTCAACCAACTTCTTGAGGTATCACCCTGGGATGCTTTTTAAACAGTATTGAAGGAGTTCCCATCTATGTTGGGCACTTATTGGCTGCTTTTTTATTTATTATTTGGTCCAAGTCATCAATTTCAAAAACTTTTTTTTATTTTTTTATAAAACTTAGCTTTATAATGAAATAAATTAATATGTTGGCACAATTATATTTTTGTCTACAAAACTAATTTCAAACATTTAAGCATGCGCCTTCAGATCAAAAGATTTTTAAGATCATGAGAAACATTTCAGTCAAGTGTTTCAAAACTTTTGACCGGTAGTGTATAAACAGACACACAAACAGAAATACATAAGTACATAAAAAAAGACAAAGTTCAAAATATAGGGGGAAAAAATAAAATAAAAAATAAAAAATTGTCTCCCTCCACTGCCCCTAGGACCCCTCCAAATGAAACAAATAACTGCTCAATTTTCTGCCATAAATCAACAGGTTCTCCAGCCGTCTGGAAGTCATCTCCTCGAAAGCAGCCACTTTACCCAACTCGGTGCACCACTCACGAAATGAGGGTGCATCAGTTGACTTCCATCCCCTAAGGATTAGCTGTCTGCCAATCATCATGCTGGTTAGGACCCAGATTTTCATGTATTTATCTCCTATAGTCAGGACCCCTCCATCACCCAAAATACACAGTCTGGGGCAAAATGACAACTGAGTGTCCAGTACGTCACACACAAAACACTGGATCCTCAACCAAAATTCCTGAATCTTAATACAACCCCAAACAACAACGGAGTTGTGTCCCCGTCTTCTGACTGGCATAACCAGCAAGTGGGTGAGTCTTTAAGACCAAGCCTATACAATCTAGAGGGGGTCCAGTAGAACCGATGCAAAATCTTAAATTGCATCAGACGGATCCTTGCATCTCTAGATGCAGACCTGATGCTTTTTAGGATCCTTGCCCACTCTTCCTCCTCCAATACCAAGTTGAAATCATTCTCCCATAATCTCTTGAGAGAAGACAAAGCTCCGTTCCCCACACTCTGAATTAACAGGGAGTAATACACAGAAGCTTCATGACCTTTCCCATAAGCAGTAATCACCATTTCCAGAGTATCTGCCGCTTTAGTGGGGTGTACACCACTCCCAAAACAGTACAGAGCAGGTGGCGCAGCTGTAAAAACCTAAAGATCTGGGATCTAGGAATCTTAAAATGTTGAACCAAATTATCAAAAGATCTTAGTACTCCACTCTCAAATAGGTCACCGAGTGTAGTAACCCCCCTCCCAATCCACTCTGACCAA
Organism: Myxocyprinus asiaticus; assembly: GCF_019703515.2. Taxonomy (NCBI): domain Eukaryota; kingdom Metazoa; phylum Chordata; class Actinopteri; order Cypriniformes; family Catostomidae; genus Myxocyprinus; species Myxocyprinus asiaticus. The sequence continues at coordinate 17,425,714 of NC_059391.1, forward strand.
CAGAAAGGGGACTTATTAATATGTAATTTAGGGTTCAGCCATATGCTCGAGGCAACATTTAAATAAATGTCAGAATTAAACACTCTGGACACTTTAGTCCAAACTATGTGCAAATGTGAAATAACGGGGTGTGACTTAACTTCTCCGGTTAGTTTGATCGAAAGGCTTTGCAATGGCGAAATAGGGGCAACAACTTCTCATTCAATAAGAAACCAGGGAGGGGCCCTCTCAGGTGGAAGCGACCAATGAGCTAAATGTCTAAGACCGAACGCATAATAATACAACAAAATCTTGGGTAGGCCTAGCCCACCTTTGTCAATCGGCCTATGCAACTTATTGAAATGTAACCTGGGACGCTTTCTATTCCAAACGAAGGACTTCGCTATGCTATCAAATTGTTTGAAATAAGAGAGGGGGGACATCTACAGGGAAAGATTGTAGCAAGTAGTTAAATTTTGGAATACAATTCATTTTAATAACATTAACCGTCCTGTCTCTGTCAGAGCCAAAGCTTCAGATTTAGACCAATTAACTCTGTATCCCGAAAATGTAGAAAAGGAATGGATAATTCTGTGGAGGCAAGGCATAGATCTAGTAGGGTCAGAGACGAATAATAAAATATCATCTGCGTAAAGCAGAAGCTTATGCGCCACACCTCCCGCCATCACCCCTGGAAAATCATCCTCCTTTCTTATTGCAGCTGCTAATGGTTCCAGGGCAAGACAGAACAATAATGGGGAAAGAGGACAACCCTGCCGGGTGCCCCTATTCAGAGTAAAATAATCTGAAATGAATACATTTGTTTGTACCGTTGCTACCGGGTGTCTATAAAGTAACTTAATCCATCCAATAAAAGTATCCCCGAACCAGTATGTTTCCAAAATCGACAGTTTAGGGAGTTCTAATGGTTCCACAAAGTTTCTAATATCTTCATCAGTAGACGAAGAAATGGAACTATAAAGATCAAAATAGAACTTGTTAAAAGCATTATTAATATCAATGGCCGAGGTAAAAATTTCACCACCAGCAGATTTCACTGAGGGAATGGTAGAAAGAAACTCTCTCTGTTTTATATATCTAGCCAGAAGTTCCCTGCTTTATCCCCCAACTCAAAATATGACCAAAACTCCACTTTCCACGACAAAATAGTGTTATATCTGTATTTCAATCAGGTCAATTCTCTGAGGCCATTAAACGACATCCGCCGCTTCAGCTCTGCCTCGGCACTTTTAATATTTCCTTCCAACTCCATGAGTTCTTGTGCTATGGATTTTTTTGATGAATGAGGCATACTGTATGATCCGACCCCTAAGAACCGCCTTAAGTGCCTCCCAAGCCACGCCTACAGAGGATACTGGGGACCAGTTGGTCTCCATGTAAACACTGATTTCAGCCTTTAACATTTGTTGAAATTCAGGATTTTGCAAAAGGGATACATTAAAGCACCAACTATATGATTTCTTTTTCTCCATATGTGGCATCACCTCTAAACTCACCAGGGCGTGATCAGAGACTAAAATGTTTCCAACTGAGCAATCAACAATAGATTAAATGAGGGATTTAGATATCAAAAAATAACCTATTCTTGAATAAATCTTATGGACTGATGAAAAGAATGTATAGTCTCTACCAGATGGGTTCAAATGTCTCCAAATATCTGTAAGACCAAGATTTTTACACATTCTGTGAAGCGTCAATGTTGCTTGCACACTTTTGCTTCACTATGATCAAGGACTGAGTCCATCAATAGATTATAGCCTCCTCCCAATATTATATCATGAGGGGAGCCAACAGTTTGCAACATCCCTCCATGATCTATAAAAAAGCCCTGATCATCAGCATTAGGCGCATAAATATTAGCCAAAATCAGACTTTGCCCCTGAATTTCAGCTAAAACAATAATGACTCTTCCTAATTTATCTTTACTCTGTTTGAGACATTTTAATTGTAGATGTATATTTATCAGTATAATGAATCCCCTACTCTTATTTGAGCCAGCACTAAAGAAAACATATCCACCCCACATCTTCCCAAATTTTTCAGCTTGATGCGTTTCTTGAAGGAACACTATATCATATTTCTTACGTTTAAGAAAAGAAATAACCTTCCTTCTTTTAATGGGGTGCCCCAACCCATTCACATTCCATGTTGAGAGACAATCCACTCATATTAACCTTTGACATTTTGATATAATATAAATAATAAATTGTGTGTCAAAACTAAATTATATAGACAGCATTTCAACATCAGTGCAACAATCAAACCCCGAACTTCCCCCCGAACAAAAACAGAAAAAAGAAAAACGTGTGCATTAACCCCACGCACGACAGTGCCAACCGGCGTCCATCCCTCTAAACTGAAAGAGTCCATGCATGCCTACGAGAGACCCTGCGACAACTTTGCCATCGGAATGCTCAAGTCCGGTGCCTCTGCACAAATTTGTGAGGCAAAATTACATAACAGAAGAAATTTTATGAAACAAACTCCAGCCAATAGAAGGCATAAGCACAAAGAACAAGCAGATTCATCCACAGCTGTCCCAAAGATATGTTCATCCACAAAACAAACTCCAGCTGCTAGGCAGTGTAAAAGCGATCTATTTCTTGAAAGAGTGACACTCCACAGTGTCTGCAGGCCCAGAGGTTTCAGCTTGAGCACATAAGTGTCTTTTAATAACTCCAGAGCCCGAAGAGTTTGAATTTGTTTTACATATTGACTACAAAGGCAAATATGTAGCAGTGTGTATCAAATCTCACTGGATTATAAGTGCACAGAGCTCGTCGTTCACACGTCTGCTTTTCGCATGGCATCATGTGACTCCTCCCAGGTTTAGATTTTTTATCTGTTGGTATTTGATAGAGTCTATGATGCCATGTATCCGAACAAGATGTCCAGGACCTCTGGCAGAACAACAGCCCCACAACATTAAAGATCCAGCACCTCATTTAACTGTGGGCATTGGGTACTTCATCTCTGTGTATGCCAAACCCATCTCTGGTGTTTGCTGCCAGAAAGCTCTTTTTTTTTTTGTTTTATCTGACCATAGAACCCAGTCCCATTTGAAGTTCCAGTAGTGTCTGGCAAACTGAAGACGCTTGAGTTTGTTGTTGGATGAGAGCAGAGGCTGATTCTAGAAACCCTGCCAAACAACTTGTGGTGATGTAGGTGATGTCTGATTGTAGTTTTGGAGACTTTCTGACCCCAAGACCCAACTAATTTCTGCAATTCTCCAGCTGTGATCCTTGGAGAATTTTTGGCCACTCGAACCATCCTCCTCAGCGTGCGTGGAGACAATATAGACACACGTCCTCTTCCAGGTCGATTCGTAACATCTCCTGTTGACTGAAACTTCTTAATTATTGCCCTGATGTTGGAAATGGCCATTTTCAATGCTTTAGCTATTTTCTTTTAGCCACTTCCCATTTTGTGAAGCGCAACATCCTCTTGCCGCACATCAGAACTATATTCTTTATTCTAACCCATTGTGATGGATAATTAAAGGAATTTGGCTTGTGTGTTACTTCATATTTATACCCCTCTGAAACAGGAAGTCATGGCTGAACAATTTCATGTTCCTAGTCACCCAGGTGCACTAAATTTAAAATATGATGGGAATATACTTCAGATATATTTTACTCATAAGAATTTCTAGGGGTACCAATAAGTGTGGCCAATGTGTTTTGGAGAAAAATATTTATTTAATAATGAGATATTACCACTGTTTCAATTGTTTTACTTCAATTAAAGTTTGGATTTTTGTGAATTTTTTGAATGAAAGATCAAAAGGATAAACAATGCAGATTTTTTTTCACAGCCTTCTTCGCTCATATTTACCAAAGGTTCCAATATTTTCGGCCACTACTGTATATGTTTTGTTTTTCTTTTTTAATGTATGAATCAATAAAAAATGTTAATCACAAAATAGGAGCCAAACATTAATATAATATAATATATATACTGTATATATATATATTTGAATCAACAGATTCAAATTAGCCTGTTATCTGAAAACAATGTTGTGGACAATTTGTAGAGGTGTATGAAAAAATAAAAATATTTTTTGAAGGATGAGTTTAAATAACTTTTGTTGCAAAACTTACGTTGGACCAAATTCCTCACAACTCAGCGGTTCAGGAGAGCCTTAGAAATTGTCATCGAAAGAACAGAAGCAGAATTCCTACTGTTGGATACTGAAACCTCATGTCATAAAATGAAAAAAATTATGCAGGATGGTCCTTTAATGCAGTCTCAACTGGTGGGCCATGACCTAAAAATGTGTTCTGAGGTCTGTTCTGACAGCAGGAAAAAAAAAGCAAAATGCTAATAATAAAATTTAAGTGATGTGCATAGTTAGGATAGGAAAATGAATAGGCTTATCAAGTCTTAAAAGGGAGGAGGAAATGCTTCCCATATCTGTGGCTGTGTGTCCTACAAAATCAGCCTGGTCTCATGAACATTAAGTGACCGTGGCAACATTTTTGCAAAAACAGAATTACGTGCTTCATTACACATTTGGCTGCAGTTTCCCAGTGAAATGTCAAGCAGGGGGCACCAAAAGTGAGTGAAATGGTGTTGTAATCAGATACGATTTTAAGGTAAATATTAAATGGAGGTTTTAATGAGTAAAACGTACCACCTTAAACTAAAACTTGAACCTAAATCTAACCAATAGTGTTCAAAAAGATAAATGAGATGTAAGCAGAACAAACATCCTTACCCTTAACCAACACCTAACCCTAAACGATAGTGTCCAAAAACAAAATGAGAAATGAAAAGCACATTTTCTGAAGCAACCAGGTAATTAATTTTGTGTCACTTTTATGACACTCTTCTCACATGTCAGCTTGCGTGCTTAACCGGCTTCGAACCGGGGTCTTCCATGTTCAAAGTCCAAAACTCTACCAGGTGAGCTACTGCAGAAACTAATCACTTAGAAATAAGTGTGTAAATGTGAGTCTGTAATACAAGTGTTAAAATGTAAAATTTTTCAAACGATGCGTTAGAGTAAATGTGTATCGTTTCGATATCATAACATAACAGTGTGTGAGTAATAGTGCGAAAAATAATGGTTTATAAAGTCATAATCAGTTGTTGTAGTGCCTCTAGTGTTCTTTTCACCAGGAAACTGCAGCGTAACGTAGAACGTGGCACGTAAAAGTCAGTTTGTAAAAATGCAGTTAACTTTCATTCTATGAGACTAGGTTGAATAAAACTCAAAAGAAAACCCCCCAAACACTCATGTGATATTTCTAACAGTAGTTGCGCAAATAGCAACACAGAACCTCCTTTACAATGCAACATGGTGCAAAATTTAGTGATTCAAGCTGGAAGGCTCTACATACAGATTTTTGAATGAATGACTAAGACTTGGCTACTCGGCTCATTATCAATGCCTGGTTTCAGAGAGACGTGCAACACACAGTCATCATAAAGAAGCTATTCTGCATATATAGTGCAATGCACAGCCACATTCAGTGCTACATTCATTATTTAAATGCATTTGCAATTATATTTTGAGTGTTTAAGCATGTTGCTGAGCATTTTCCACAGAATAACAGTAAATAGCATTAAATTACTTTGCTCTAATGGATGCGCAATGGTCACTGGAATATCTTATTGCTATCTTATTGTTATTATTAGTCAGGTTTCTATACAAGTAGCAAATTTAAGAATACCGCAAAAACAATTTGCGACTAAAGCAGTGTTTCTTTGCCATGTGTTCAGGAGAACAAAATCGCCACCTCCAAGGAAATTGGCACAAAATTTAAATGGAAGTTGTTGCCAATGGGGAAAACACTGTAGCTCTTTGTAATAAATTACTTGTGGTTTAGAGTGCACAGACAAAACGCTCTGATGAACTTCATAATTTCATTGCCATTTCTAGCCTTTTAGGGGCCCTAAGCAAACCAAATAAAAAATAAAAAACTTATCCACCTGAAGAAGGGTATATGTTTTTTTTTCTTCACATTTTGGCATTTCCTTCCAGCATTTTTTTATGCAATATCCAATAAATTTGCCTCAGAGATACAGGTATGGAAACCCAACTACTGATATCTAAGGCTGGGAAGAATTTTGTTACTATGCATTTGCAAAAACAGTGTGCTATGTCATCTAATAAAACACCTGTAAATACAGAACTGAACTTACATCAGTCACATGCAGATCAGGTGTGTTTGTTTTCTTTATTGCAGACGAAGTGGCTTTAGATAGACAGAGGTTTGAATTTTACATATAATAACCAGAAATATTATTAATTTTAAAGTGTTATGTGCTGCTTAAAACAGTACCTGCTATGTATACAATAAAATAAGTCCAATAAAAGCCTAGATTATTTTAACACCAATAAAGGTGTCTGTATTTTTTTTAACAGGAGGTGTAAGAATAAACACCTTGGTAATGGCATACTACCATACTACTCTTTATTTTTACCATAGACTGACATAGCAGTAGTAGTAATAGCATGTGAAGTATGCCATTGCAAACTATCCCATGAAACACACGTCACTGTTGTCATTGGGGAGTCTGGCCAATCGCGAGAGCCACAGTACTCACACTTTTCAGGGAAATCACCCTACAAATGGCTTAATTAAAGTTGATGCACTGCATGTTCAGCTTGGACAGGAGAGAGTATTATAACATTGAAAAAATGACACACTTCACCTTTAACTAAAATTGCCATTAATACTCAAATATTTAAGAACTACAGAGGAAAAAAGGGGGAAATTAAGAGGGAAAACACCAAGTTAAGAGAGTCTTGGCATTTAAACCCCAATAATTGTATCTGCCCTGAATATTAATGCTAGACCATATCAAACAGCATTTTATTTTTTTCCAGAGGTAGAAGACATAAATCGCTTGAAGGATGATGGCTATAGGGAAAATGCTCCACCACAGTCTTTAAACAACACTGTGACCTGAGACAGGGCAACCCAAGGCTACAGGATGGAAAGACAGAAGATACGTGTCTTGAGCATCTAAACGCTCTGTTTGCACACATTTTCCATTTTCCCAATCCTGTACTGAGCAGCTTATGGGACATCTTGCTGGCAAAGTTAGGAAATATATTTTATTCACTTTCTCAGAGAGGCAGAGTTTTTTTTTTTTTTTTTTTTAGCTCTCCAGAGATGGTGACAGAGAGAGAAAATGAGGCTGTATTTGCCGACCTGGCTCAGCCTGGAGCCAAAGCCTGTACCGGGAAGGAGTGGGGCGGAACGTGATTTGTCGTCCAGGCTGGCCATATGTCTTACCACAAGAGAGGCAGAAAATGGGACACCGTTGAATACCTGTCAGCTGGGTGGTACATGAAATTCTGAAGTTTAAGATGTACATCTAGTCCATGTATTATGAGTTTATGTAAGTGGATATGTAAAAGTTACAGGGAATGTCTTTCACCAATATAGGGGAGGCTGGGGCTAGTTGTTGCAATGGCTATTTCTCAATAACTTCAAGGTTTTGAAAACACAAATGTGTTTTTAACAAGCAGTGGTAGGGGTAGGAGATATACTGATAGACAAGAAATTTGACAAATGTTATACATTTTGGATTATCGTCTCCAAGTACACAAAATCACCACTGCGTGGCAAGAAATGTGCACAGCATTCTATTCACATTACACATACGGGGTACATATTCTGTCGGAGAAATGGAGGAGGAAGGAATGCTGGTTCCTGAAATACCTGTGAACATGAAGAGGAAGATTGTGAAGAAGAAAAGGTGCATCCTCCGTGGTGTGGGATTGGTTTGGCTTTATAAAAAGCTTTACGGAGCAGAAAACAGCAATTTGCAAGGCTATGTAGTGTATATCGCAATATGTAAATATCCATGTATGCGGCATGTGCATACAGTATCTATGAGTTGTCATGGCTTCACGTGAGACTGAGAGAATTGAAGAGGTTTTTCAGGCTCTGACCATTTTTGGCGGCCGCCTAAGCGAAATTTCGGGCCACCAAAGCAAATTCAATGACATTCACCTCGCATTCTAAATATGCTTTTCATCTGACACGTGCAGCTGTGTTTCACGTGATTGTCACGCACGCTATCTGTGGAGCATGCAAGTGTGCACAAGTCCAGGAGGCTTCCCATTATTTGTGCTCCAGAGACAGGAGAGAGCAAAGTGAAATCACTTACGCTACTCAATCCGGTTTCTCTCATGCAGGTTTTTAAACTGCACATCATCACCCTTACTAAAATTCTGTTTGAATGATGTTAGATATAAGGAAAAGAATAAGCCATGTATGCCATCATATATTCTCAATAGAGATGACTTAAATCATTAAGAGCCATATGAAGCATTCAATTTCTTTGGATATTTTAACTTATGTATTATTTTGTTTGTTGTGTTGCTTTGAGAAGATGTTGAGTTTCTTGAGGAAAGTTTAAAATAAGAATAATATTATTATACTACTACTAATAATAATAATACTATATTATTATACATACTACTATAATACTATATATTATTATATACTATAATAATAATAATAATAATAATAATAATAATATACAACATTAGACTGAAATATGTCATAATGTGAAATTTAGCATTATGGTAAGGTTGATTTAAGACCAAGTTGAGTGTTTTTATTTTTCACTTTGACTATGTTTGTCAAGTTCCAAATAAAGAGAAAAATTATATAAGGGGGAATAGTTTTTATTTATAAAGTATTTAATTCACTGACTGGATTATTTAAAAATAGGCATTACAGGGGGCCTGGGTAGCTCAGCAAGTAAAGACACTGACTACCACACCTGGGGTCGCAAATTCAAATCCAGGGCGTGCCGAGTGACTCCAGTCAGGCTTCCTAAGCAACTAATTGGCCCGGTTGCAAGGGTGGGTAGAGTCACATTGGGTTAACCTCCTTGTGGTCACTATAATGTGGTTTTTGCTCTCGGTGGGGCAATATACATTATTTTGAATTTGTTGAGCAGAAAAGTGTTTTAGAAAGTAACTTAAAGGTCACATAATTAGTCATATGATTACTTTTCCAATAAATTAATCAGTAAATTCTGATTACAATTTCTGAGAAGTTATTAGTAATTTGTCAAGGATTATTTAACCAGCACTGATCCTCAGATATAAAATTACAATACTATCATATTTTTATAATAGCTGTTAGCTAAACAACACACACACACACACACAAAAACCTTCAGGCAAGTGTAGACCTGACGCGATTATTAAATAACCGTCTGATCATGGTTATTTGATATAACCGCGGTTATTTGAGACAACCACGATTATTGGGCATTTCAATTCCAATCACATTTATCACATAAGGGAATTTTATGCGAATGTACAGTATAAATGCCATGAACGAGCATTTGGTCTGAGCATCACTGAGCTGCATGCCGTCAGCAGAGGCTCACGCCAAAACCACGCGAAAATATAAACGAACAAGTATAAGCTTTGATAGTGAACGCAAAGCGCTCTGGTTTCACTTTAAACGATTGTGTAATGGTAAATGTTCTTGGTTCATACACACTGTGTTAATGACACAGTGACAAAGAGGAGATGGCGCACGCTTATTCCATTTCTGTGGAATGATAAAATGATAAAAATAAATCTCTAAAGGCTCATGGGTTTAATCAGAGCATTTAAATAACATGTGAAAGTGAAGATATTAGGAAAGAAATATTTTACTATTGCATACTATAATATATATATATATATATATATATATATATATATATATATATATATATATATATATATATATATACACACACACATACACACACACACACACACACACACACACACACACACACACACACATAAATTATAAAAATATATGAGTTCAAAAAACAAGTGTAAATGTTAAATTGACCAAAACTAGGGGCATGGGTAGCTCAGCGATAAAGACGTTGACTACCACCGCTGGAGTCGCGAGTTTGAATCCAGGGTGTGCTGAGTGACTCCAGCCAGGTCCCCTAAGCAACCAAATTGGCCCAGTTACTAGGGAGGTTAGAGTCACATGGGGTAACCTCCTTGTGGTCACTATAATGTGGTTCTCGCTCTCAACATGCACTATGTCTCCGCGGTAACGCGATCAACAAGCTACTTGATAAGATGTGTGGATTGACGGTCTCAGACGCAGAGGCAACTGAGATTCATCCTCCGCCACCCGGATTGGGGCGAGTCACTACGCCACCATGAGGACTTAGAGCACATTGGGAATTGGGCATTCCAATTGAGGAGAGAAAGGAGGAAAATAAAAATTGACCAAAACTAAAGTTGACCAAAAAGAGAGACATATTTTAAGTATTTAGAGATATTTTTATATTTAAAACATTATTTTTCATGTCATTCGTAAGTTTTTAAGGCCTTAAAAAGAAATCATAGTTTATCCCTATTTTATTAATTTATTTATATATTTGAAGTTATATGTGTGTGTTGTATGTTTGAAATATGTAAAAATGACAACAACAAAAAAAGCATACCTTAAAAAAATATGACAATTTATATGACAATTAATCATGAAAGCCCTTAATGAGACAATTAATTGTCTCAGCCCTAAAACAGACAATTAATCGTCATAATCGCAATTATTTTTTAGACAATTAATTGTCAGCCAAATTTCATAATCGTGACAGCCCAAGGCAAGGGTTAACTAATGATGGAAGATTTTAACCAAAACGTGGAACTATGTTCTCGGGACAGGGTATTTTCCATAAATGTCAGGTTGCGGTTGTCATGTTTTTATTAGGGCAAGTTGTCACGTGTTTTAAAATGTTAGACATCTTTAAACTTTATTAATTACAATATTTGTAGGTCGCAACAATGTTTGATATTTTTTTTGGTATCAATTTTGGTAATTCTTTTACTGTTTAAGCCCATAAAAATAGGCTGTTTAATGGCTGGTTTCATTGTGACAACTTACCCCATATAGTGTCCCAAAAGCTCACTGTATGTTCAATGAACCGTACCTTTTTTCCAGGGCTGTAATGGTGATAATGATAAATGGCTTTTTTGTAGCCAAGACTTGAAGTGTGACGAATGTGCCAATACAAGTAATTGACTTTCAAAAATGAGCCTACCCTAAGAAATATACACTGGAGCAAAAAGGGTGACAACTAGCTCCCTTATAATGGACAGAAGATAGAAAACAATGTGCCATGTTGACCCTATTTGAGGGTTTGAATATAAGTGATGATAACATCGTACTGACATCCTGTTCCTTTAATAAATGTAATCAAAATGTCTATCACTCTAAATGTCAACCCTGGGTCACTCGAACTTGCTGAGAGTAAATAGGTGTTATATTCATAACAGTGGAAATGACCAAGCTGCTAAGTGAAGCACTCACTGGTGATGAATGTCATCTTCACTGCTCTTCTCATTAAGAGCTCTTATGTAAGCATCTGCTGGGTTTAAAATGTCCTGTCGGCTCCATGACGATAGCAGAACAGTCATCTCAGTTGACAGACCCTGTTGCCTTCTTTAAGGGACATTTAACATCCTACTGAAGCTACAAGATGCATAAATTAATGGATGAGTCAAAGGTCAGGAATGTCTTCACATTAAACTAAAAGTGTATGCAGCAACAAAGTAAGTTTCATTTGGCATGTTATAAATATCTTACCTACATCAATCTGAAGAGTTTCAGACGCTAGAGTTGCTTGATGCTTCTGAGATGCCAGTGATGTAACCAAAATACAATGGATTCAGACTTCAGAGAAGCACGTCTATGCATTTGAAGTATTTGCTAGTAAGTTTTATTCCACTCAGTGACGAAAAGCTAAAACAGTAAAAGGCATCACAACCCAAACAGCCCCATTCTATCAGTTACAAACACTATAATAATGTGCAGACAAAACAAGACCACATGCTGTCAGTAAAGCAAAAATTTTTATCTGTTCACTCTAATTGTTATGCTGATAATATAATTTAATTTGTAATTACATTTTTTGTGTTAAAAAAATGCATAATAGAAGACTTTTCACTACTGGTCTCATCACTTTAGATCAACACATACAGTACCACCACCCATGTACAGTATTACAAAGCTGAAATAAAACACCATCTGTCACTTGTCCTGAAAAGGAATGAAAGCAGTTCGTGGTATCATGTACAATAGTCTCTATAAATGGGGCATGCTAGTGGCATTTCAAAGACGAGCTGAAAGCTGCCAAACATGCAGCTGGGAGTTCATGCAACCCTGCAGAGTGTGAAATGGAGGCAGATTTCACAATTATCAGTTATTCTTAGTAATTGGAACTCATTTGAGCCACTGGCGATATTTCTATTTACTTCATGCTTATTTTGTCCAGTTAGCTGCAAGCAAACTGCCGCTAGGTTAAGGTTATGTAATCGAACGTTTACGAAATGGTTCTCCCTTTTTTTTCCATTAATGATGAATACTTTTGAATATGGAATATGGGCTACTTGCTTGCAGGACTTGCTGTATAATGTGAAGCAGAAATTATTTTTTGAACTTTTTGTCACTAATAATAAATTTGGTGGGCCTGCTGGTTAATGCTATGATGTGCACCACAAGGAACTAAATGATCATTTGTCAAAATGTGAGCATGAGCACATATAATCACAATTACCAGTGAAATAAAAGGGCTTTTACACAGTGTATATGGAAGGATCCAGTTCTGAATGGATTCCACACTCTGACAGGGACAATTGTTCTTTTGACGAAAAGAAAAAGTGTTTCTATCTGCAGATTTCAATATTTCTTGCCTGTAAAACATGGCACTGAGTTGTGAATGAAAATGAATTTTGTCTCTTCCACAATCACAATCTCATTTAACAGAACACTATATGGAATTAATGCAATGCAGAATTATACCAATTTCAAAAGCTCAGGGATGTTTTATTAGAAATGTTAAAGACAGAAAGACTATTTTGTGAGTTCCACAAAATAATTTCTTTGAGCCTGTTCCAAAATGCAAATAAGACTATGGCCATTTTTTAAAATGTTTTGGCAAAACTAAATTTCTCATCCCAAGAAGTCATCAGGTTTGTTCTTATTATGGCCGACTAGCTTTAGTAAATCACATTTTAGCATGAGATAATGAAAAATTAGCTATTACTTAATTTTCCTAAAAAAAGTAGACAAGGCAGAAAATATAAAAATGACATACTTGCACTGACAAGTCTTTAAGAATTCGTAAACATTCAGGGCCGAATTCAATAAACAGTTTAGCCACTTTTGTGTGTGGTATTTCTGGGCAAAAACACATGTCCTATTTACTAAACACCTGCAATGCAGATAAACCAGGCCCTAAATATTCTGAAATAGCATTGTGCCATATTTAAACATGAAACACACCTCCTTTCAATGAAAATTATAGCCTATTATAGATTATTCACAAAAATCAGCACTAATTTCCTGCTGCAATAAACACTGCACTATTACCGCCCATGGAAAGCAGGCAGTAAACAGTTTTATTAAAAAGATGTTTGTGTGCATTTTCTACTGACCATTGCAGCAGTAATTCATCACTCAGAACTGACTCGCAAGCTCGGAAATTGTGCTATCCAAATTGCGTTCAGCGCTACATTTTTGTGCTTATTTGCAACGTTGGGTGAACTGGGTGCTTAATGCAAATAAACACCACAATCAATGGGTGCAATTCATTCTTAGTGAATTCCTCCCTCAGCTCATAGTACTCACATCCCTGTCCTCGAACCACTAACCCGTGGGCAGCATCTATGTCTAACCAAAGATTTATATTGTTTAGCTCTCTTTCATTCTTGACAACAGTTTCACAAAGGCAACAAACGCTCACTGTCTTTTACCCGTATTTCATTAGACTTCCTGTCATGGTGATAACATTCAGTAGCCTGTATTAAAAAGTGAGCAAAATGAAAGGAGCAACCATAAAAAGATTCACAAAGAAAATCTGGGCTTTTGGGTACCTTGAACTCAAACTGGTTAATGCACAGCCTTTTGTATGTATGGATTGCCATGGGCTGTGCTGGTAATTACTTTAGCAGGTGACCTAGAAATCACCGAATTATTCCCTGCCACAGAGTGTTTGTTTGCTTGTGAATGCATGCACAGCCACGGATGTCCATAATAACTTACAGAAGAACATTCAAAATAGGCTATTATGGCAGTGAACGTCACTCAGATTATATAATGCATCAATGGGCGATTATTCAATTATGGTCACTTTTGACTACTTGAAATCATGCCAAATAAAACTTCTTCAAGCTATGTTTCATCTTTGTTAAAACATCATCACATGTCATTGAATAAAAAAAAACTCAATTTCAACACATACAAATTTGGAAAGAGACTAAAAAATTAGAGACACCAAAATAACTTCAAAAAGGTATTATAAAAAAGCTATAAAGAAATAATTTTGTTTCTTTAAAATTATCCTTGGGTACATAAAGTGATTTCCTAATCACACAAATCTGTGGAATCTGAATCTTTAATAACAGGCTTGGCCTGTTAAAGTTAAGAGTGTTTTTCTTTCTATAGAACAGTAGTGAAGATAAACTATTGTTGACTTCCATAAAAAATGGTTGACTTAGTCATTGCCTCTAATTTCTGCATGCAAAACACAATCCTGCTTTGCTGTTGTGTCAAGAATAAACACCATCAATATTACAGTCAAGATCCTAGTTTAGATGAAGCCACTTGAAAATAAGCAGACAACACCCAGTGCACTCAAAACCCAATCAAGGCTAAAACTCACTTGGAGAATCACACTTGGTGATAAAAGAATATATATATATATTTTCAACTAGTCTATTGTTGCCTATAAGGCCACAATAAATAATGTGAAATTATCTAAGTTTTCTACTCTATTGTGCCCTGTACTTATCTAGAACAAATCACCTTTTGAGAGAGTGACTGAAACAATAAATAAATTACACGCTCTCTCTCTCATCAAATCAAGTCAGTTCATTAACAGGTGTACTAATGCTGAGAGTGAGCTGTTAGCTATAGCTCTGTGTCATGACAGCCCAGCAGAGCTCCCTATAACACATACTGAAAAAGTCAAAACTCCATCTGTGATTCTGTTGAGCTCTTTATTTATTTAAATATAACTTGTGTTATGTAAATGCCAAATCAAAGAGCGAAATGTGACAGAAAAATAATTCCTAGGGGCCATGTGCAAGTCACCTTAGGAGAGTGAGTTTAAATGTTTACAAAGTGTAATGTTTACTCAGTTGAGTACTGGCTTGTAATAATTTAATTTGTTATAATATGAGACAAAAGATTAGCCAAATCTCTATGAAGGATATGGTGAAATCAACCTGGTCTCATAGAATCATGTAAATATACTGTATCAGTTACAGTTAGTGAAATGAACACTAGAGGCACTAACGACTTGTATTTACTTTCACACAACGGCAGATTATCAGTTCTTAAAAACATATTTTTTCGCACTGTTCCTCACATTTTATGACATCAAAACACTTTTACTATAGCGCATGACTTCATTTTAATGTTTGCATTATACAAACAACTACATTTACAGTTTTATTCGAGCGCGATCAAGTTGTGTGGTCAAGTGTTGCACTAGCGAAGCAAAGGACCGGGGTACCAGAGTCGACCCTTGATGATAAAGTGTCACAGAAGCCTCACAAAATGGCGTGGATGCTTCAGCAATTGCATTTTTCATGTCACATTTGCTTTTATGACACTATCGGTTAGGTTTACATTTAAGGTTCAGGGTAGAGAGGTCAGTTTTGTTGATTTAAAACTCTTAATAACCTGAAAAACCTCATCTGTTTGGAAGAATATTTAACTCTCTTTTAGCACCACACAGTGGACATTTCATCTTGGAACAGCAATGATAAGTTTAATGGACAAGGTAATGTCATTTTGCTAAAACGACACAACAGTCACATTATTTTCATGAGATCAGGCTGGGTTTGATAGTTGTATTCAAATGAAACTGATAGTTGTGGCTCTAGAATCCTACAGAATGAGCCATGTTTAAAGTCGTTGTAAACAGCCGATATACACACACTGCAAATCAACTGAATTCTCTATTAATGCATCACAAAAAGTTTTCCTGGTAATCAAAATACATTTAATTATTTATTGAACAGTGGTGTCTTTTATCACAGTGTTGTTGTGCAGTTTCATAAAAGCAATAAGCCACTTGAGGCTATACTTTCGTGCAAAGACAAAACACAGTAACTACATGTTTTGTCAAAAGTTAGGTAATCAGGTCTCTTAGACTTTGATCTGTTCTGTGACAGACAGGTTTGGCTCAACTATGTTCAAATTCAGAGAAAATTAACTATGAAAACTGCAGAAATGACAAAATCCACATTAAAACCAAGTAGAGTTTCAGCCCAAGTGTAGTTACTGCGTTCTGCCTTAGTAGATGAGCATACATACACATGTACTTTAGTGATTTGAAGTTGTTGGCAGACTGCTTGCCTAACTACAACCACTTAACTGTAGTAGAATCACTAACACGTGGTCTCTCGTGGCTTACTACTATAATTTTAATGTCTCTAAAGACAAAAAGATCACAATATATTACTTCTGTTAGCAAACTTGTATAGCACATGCCAACTGTTCCAAATGCATCCAGACATGCCTTGTTGCAAACACAACAGCTCTCCAGTTTTACTACCATAATAACAAGAGACGTGTTCACTGATGTGGATTGTGCTTCTGTTAAGAAGGCATTATTGTGCTGATGCACACAACTTGAACACTATCGTCAGGACACTGTGCAGTGAGTGCATATGTGATTAGAGTTTAAGATGCTGTGACTGCTGTGAGTGATATACTCCTGCATTCTCGAACCAGTGCAAAGGTTAATAAAGTCACAAAGAGACATTTGGATTCAAATCCTCAGGTGTGCCTGGTGGGCAAGCCATGGCCAAGCCTTGATAAAATCCTCATGGGTCAGTGTGTGAGATGTCCAGCCATGACAGACCGTCGCTGCAGTTTGGTTTCTGCTGCTTGACGAAACTAAAGGCCCATTTTATGCTATTTTGCTCTTTCATTATGAATTTGTAAGCTGGAGATTACCACAAATATGTAAGCATACTGAAACAAAGCTTTGAAATAATTATTTAATATATCTGGCTTTAAATCTATATGTTCAGATTCATAACTATTGGATTTATAACTCCATATTTAGGTTTTTTAATCATTATATATATATATATATATATATATATATATATATATATATATATATATATATATATATATATATATATATATATTCAGATTTATAACTATATATTCAGATTTTTAAATATATATTTAGGATTTATAACTATATATTCAGATTTACAATTATACATTCAGGATTTACAATTATAACATAACTATATTCGAAATTATTAGGATTTATAACTATAACATTTATAACTATATCTGAAATTACAACTATATATTCAGATTTAAAACAAATACTGTATATTCATTATATTATATATAATATATATATATATATATATATATATATATATATATATATATATATATATATATATATATATATATATATATATATATACACACACACACACACACACACACACACATTCTGTAAATACATAAATCTTCCTACTGATAGGCCGCTAACAGTAGAATAATAACCTTTGCAATTCATGGCATTTAACAGTGGTACTTCTATATTTTATGGCTTTTTACAAAGATAGTATGGTAGAGAGTGACAAGTCAATCTGTTTTTGAACAGTGGAAGAGGGTTGCATGTTGCATCATAACTTTTGCAATACCATTCGGAGCATTAATGAACTCTCCTTAGTAACTGAACAAATCAGTTTCTATGGACAAAGACACAGTGGAATACTGCTTAAAGAACTTAAAATTATCATTGTAAAGCATGCAATATTGACACAATTTGAGTGTATAATGATATTGGCAAAAACCCTTTAAAAATACTAAAAAATTAATTTTTCACATTCAAAACTATGTTAATGTCATAACATCCGATAGATTGTAAAGGTGTTTTAGCTAAATCCAATCAGTTCACTGATTACAAAAGCAAAAAGTTCATATGTATGAGCAAAATACACAAATAAATAGCTCTCTGCCACTCAATTAGCAAGACAGCATGATGCATGAGTGGCTTGATTATATTTATTTGATGCTGCCCAGGCAATGGCCTAAAAAATCTTCTGTAATCAGCCTCAGGAGACTTGATGTGTTCAAGGTTTGCTGCAGTATTCAGGGAACTGTCCCTCATTCAAGCAAAGATATCTTAACTGCACACATTATTTGGTCTATCGCTCTGTTAGTCAAGGTTAACTAAGCGTGTTTTAATCCTGAATCATTGGCTCAGGAGCGACCTCAAAAGTATCTTAAATATTACTTATTCTTATTCCTAATTCAATATTTTTTAAACAGTTTTTCAAAATTCTAAAACTTATTATTAGGATTTTATTATTAGGATTTTGAATGACAGATTTACAATGTGGACTCTTAAACTTTTGAACACATAATGTAACTGAGTCATATAACAGCAATGATGTAACTTGTACTGAGTATCACGCAACTATCAAGCACCTGTTGTTATTGATTTCAGTCGGTGAAAGCCTTTGAAGTAGCGATGCTGCATTTCTATTTATCCAACTGTAATCACATCAATCAGAGCGTCATCATGAAACTGATAAGTCAGATCATGTTTTCATTCTTCTCAACCTTCCCCGTCAGCTCAGATTTGACTTAACAATGGAATATAGGTGACACCTTTTGGCTTCATTAGAGCAGGAGCTCTTAGTATTACTGAGGCTCCAGCCTGATTACGGGCTGCTCTCCAACATTAGGCATCTGTCAGATGGGCTGACAAACCAGTGAAATCTGAATGCACTCTAAGTGGAACCCACTGACAAAGGCAGCACCTGACCTTATTGTGAGACAATTGAACAAGGGCTTAAAAACAGTTCGGAGTCAAATGATGACATTACACATGCCAAATGCCTTATGTTTAACCCTAATCGGAGTCTTGCATAGCAAGACCTTTGACTAAAGAGAGTAAGGTCTGGTCCACAATGCAGTTTATTCTGGCAAGAACCGCCCACTTGAGCGTCTGACTGAGAAAGACATGGATTAACATAAAATTGACCCTTCGCTAAGCTCCGCCCCCCTTGGCTACTGTTGCGTGCTCTGACAAGCTCTGTATAACTTCCCAATGGAATTAATGGGAGATAAACGGAAAGGATAATATTATTACGTGGAATGAAGAGTGACATTGAAAAGAATATTTATATGAAGTTTTTTTTTTTATAAAAGAAATTGTTAAATTACACAGTAATTTGATTGAAAACTGTGCAGACTGTGAATCAGAATAGAGGCAAACGATCATAAAAAGAGAAAAGCGTCACTTGATAGCGATTACAAACCTCATAACATTAGTGTAAGTGAAAAGAACTGCTTATAACACACTCATTTTGATGCTGTGAACTCTTTATTTACTATCACCTGTACTAAGAACAGAATCAATACGTAAATTAATTAATGTTAGTTGTTAGATTTAATTTACTTTGGAGGAAAAGTAGGTGTCCTCGCTGATGTTATACATGCTCATTTGGGAGTGAGGAATGACACATTTTAATCCATAGCATGCTCTTCTCAACATGTTTAAAAAATAAAATAAAAACAAGGAAAAACACTGCGTGTATCCTCTCTTGGTAACTCACACTATTACAAGTGACCCAGCAACAACGTTTTTTAATTTGTTTTTGATCATTTCGATAAAATCCCGCTTAAAACAACTCAAACACACATCACTCCCATAGGCTCTCATTGTAAAAAGGCAAATGCTTTTCAGAGAAATGGTGGCGGGGCAACAGTTGCTAAGACAGGATTGGTCAGAAAAGCTTTCAAGGCGGGGCTTAGCAAAGGGTCAATTGACAATACCACAATATAAGAATGTTGTGAAAAAATGTACACTATTTGGAGCAATTTATTCTTAGTGAATTCCACCCTGAATATCTTTCAAAGATTTGATGCCACTAACCTGGCAAACTTTGGCAAATCTTGTGATTATTAATTCTCATTGTATCTCTTTGTTACAAAAAAAAAAAATGTCTGTCCTTACTCCCGCAAGTGCCGTAAACCAGCAAATCAGATTGTACGAGTCGACTTCAGCCAGATTTTGCCATTTTTTTGTACAATATGCATTAGACAGTCAGACGGACTGTGAGTGGTCCATTACTTTCCAAATCATGACCCTGAACATAATTTACCTCCAAGATATACATAACAAAAATGTTGCTATTTCTTCATCGCAAGGCTTTGGTAAAGAAACTGCATGAATTATTTCTTTTTCCACTGTCTAGACTGAGCGTGCCTTATTCAACATAGAGACAACTCATTTAATTAGCAAAATCTGATGGGTGTCTGAGCAATTACCCGGCTTTAATTAACTACAACACATTTCAGAGCATCAATCAAGACATTCTGAGAAAAATCACCAGACTGAGGAAGCAGTTTCCCAGCACACACAATTTTGACCTCAAGAATCACTCAAGTAATCCACTTCTCGCGCAACTCCTTCCCTCTAGCATTTATCCTTCATTTCTCATCAGCAAGTGAAGTGTAATGTTAAAACAAGCCCTTCTGTGTCCTGTCTTATAATTAGTGAAAAAACCTTTGATTATGATAACACTCTCAGGTGGTATTTTAACAGAAGCGGCATGAGAGGACAACACATTCCCACGGGTTGTGCATGCAAAAACATCTAGCCTAATTGTCAGGCAGGCACACTGTAATGAGAAAGTCCAAACTAAATTAGTAGGGTCACACTCAGCTAGAAAGTGTGACTCATGAACTTATGAACTTGTGAACAAGGCAGAGAACGAAAAAGATGATAGGTAAGGCAGGATTGTTATACCACCCAGACACCCTGCTGATCTCCAGTGCAGAGCTGTGAGAAAATGGGTAGAGAATGAATAAGTTATATTTGCTCTGTACAGCACTGCTGCTCCCTTTAGAGATAGAGCAAAACTCAGCAGCTGGTTCCACAGCAATTACCAATGAGCTCATGACTACAAGGCTCTCATGTACTCGCTATACACTGCATCCAGTAAAAAGAGTGTAACAAGGTTCGTGTTTGGGCAGATAGAGGAGGAAGCGGGAGCCAGTTTCCACAGTCCACGGGAGTCACTTTTTATTAACGTAAAACACAACACGCTTGATTCAACACAAAACTGCTTTCCAGCATAAACGGTAACACAGATTAGCTTTTCAGCACAACACTAAAACACAGAAACGCAGCCTCTGGTGTGCAACTCTCTCTCTCTCTCTGTGTCTTTCTGTGGACTGGGCCGCTTTTATCTCCCCCGTCTCTCAATGCTCTGCTAGAATGAAAATGTCCTTTCCCCTGCAATGGACCAGCAAGTTGCACATACAAAGGGTTCATATTGTAAAGGTTCATGGCTGTGATTTAATTAAAGCCTTTTGGCTATTATTTCTAAAAGAGACAAGCCCTTCGACATGTCCTGCCCCAATGCCAATTTTGACATCATCTTGCCAATTAGATATTTGCACTTCTCTTGTCTTTCTCGCTAACTCCAGAGTATCTTACACACTCTGCATTTCAAATGGCACAACACCAGATCACGTAACCCTGATGGTCACTATAATTCATAATAATGGCATTTCCAAACTGACCTTCGACTAAATTCACACTTGCTAGTTGAAAGTATGTTATAAGGAATAATTGGCCTTGAAATCTTTTCCGCAGCAAGCACATCAACACTGTTGCTCCTCTCAAAGCAGACCAGCAATGCAGTGTCACTCTCTTCTAGTGACAAACTGACAATGCAATCAGATGGTTCAGATGGGTGTGAAAACAGGACTCTTCATTTTTTAATGGATTTTGAGGAAATAAGACAATTATATGTAGGTTTGTCACGATTATGAAAGTTGGCTGATGATTAATTGTCAAACAAATAATTGTGATTATTACGACTGTCAAACAATTTGTCATACTTCTGTCTGCTTCATACACATTAAGAAGTCCTTTATTTATATTTAACTCTGAATCATATGATAAAAATAGGGATGTATGTTTTCCTCTAAAGCTTCACATACTTGGAAAATATTGCACAGTGTTAAGTTACATTAAAAAAAATAACACTTGAATTATCAAATTATTTTCAAATACTTATATGTCTCTTTTTTTGGTCAACTTTAAATTGTCATTGAAATAGTTTTTGGAACCCAGTAGGGCTGCTCGATTATGGCAAAAATCATAATCACGATTATTTGTCAATATTGAGATCACGATTATTTAACACTATTAATCATTGACTTTGGAAACATCATGCATTTATTGAACTTACAACACTTCTATGGAATGAGATATATATCACAATACCAAAATTTCAGTAGTCGGTAGTGAAATTTGACGATTTTCAATACCAGCTTCAAAACCAAAACAAATAATAACACTAATGTTAATTATGGAAGAATGGTATCAAGTTCTTAATTATTCAAGACTAGTAAACAGTCAGTAATAAAATAACAATAAAAACAGCAATGAATAAAAATAGATTAAAATAATAGAACAAAAAATACGAATTAAGGAAATTCAGTGCTTTTTTAACAGCTTTAAATGTTTTTAACAGCAGTAGGCTATCAAGTACTCAAGGAAACATTCAGAATGAAATGCAACATAAAACTACTACTGGTCTTTACTGTATGATTATAATACATAAATACTTTTTAAAGCTACTAAAGTTACTCAGTCAAGAGCAGTTGAGTGTTTTCTCGTTTTCTTTTTATGGTTGTTTGATTATTATAATGACACTAGACGGCAGCAGGTCTATTAGCTTACATTTATACTTACAAGTCCGATATTTTAATACAAATCTGCTTTTTTCTACACTGTTTACGTTCACTTTAGACATCACTCTCTACGTTTACATGAATACCTCACCAAGACGACCATTTTGGAGGAACTTTGAAATGTATTTGATCGTTCGGGTGCGCATTACCACAAGCATTTTCAGCATGTTCAGCACACACACATATGCCGCCTGTCAATCAAACAGGGCGCAGCTGTTACTAGATCGCTAGCGAATTATAAAATGATGTGCTCTGGATCACTTTCAACAGCAGAATAAGAATTTGAACTTTCTAATAAGTGGCACAGGCCTAGGCTATCACAGATATAGCCGGTTATTTTTTGTTATTGACATTTTACTCAGTCTGCTTGTCCGGTTGTTTAAGTAAAATTCTCTTTCACTTGCCCTTCAAAAATCCACTTGCCCCACTTGTAACGTCGAGCCCTGATTAAATATTGTATTCAGCATTCTCTGCTAAAAAAAACATTTGTCTACAGTATAGCTCCTAAAGTAAATGTACATTGTTTTAAAGGAGTTTTAGATATTATTTTGGAAAACAAGCCAAAAAAGACTATTAAAAAACTTTTGTTCCAGTGTATAATGGGCTAAGACTACACTCTCTCACCTTTATATTCACTTTGATCCATCTTTAATTCACAAAAAAACAAACTTTCTCTGAGAGCTGCGTATCGCCGACTTTCTTCATGATAAGATAAACACAGTGAACGTGGCACATACTGTATATTATGATGTCGTGAGCCATCACGTTATAATCTAGCTGAAGCAAACGCGCACAAGTGACGAGCATCAATGCGCCAGAGTATGCATCAGCCTGGAGAATATTCAATCTCTTCCCCGATCACTTCACGTAACTCATAGACCTGACTCTCCCGCCAATATATATCCTCTCCACAGCAAGCCCCATGCACAGCCTCCTTGTGGTGACAGATGGAAACTGTGTACCATGTGGCCCCAGGCTAGATATGCAGGGACTTGGAGAAGGTCTGGCCCCCAGACGTGCGGTATGCAGGCCCCCAGCATGGGGACACGTCCTAGTGCCCATGAACCGGCCCCCAGCTATGGTTAAATAGCAGGGTAGATGAGCCCTACAGCCCTGTATGGCAGTTCATCAAAGAGAAGGCAACTCTGACAACTTGGCAGTCACCTTGGCCATCTCGGCTCACTGAGCTACTGAGGAAGGACAACTTGGAGTTGACAACAATAGAGTTGACAACAACAGAGTTGACTCTATGCACGCAAGCGCATAGAGTCCGCTTTAAACAACCAGCGCAAAGACCTGTATCGATGAGAAAGAGGTGAAAACAGCAGGTGCAAGATGGCACTGGGAGCTGCAGTTTTGATCCTGCATGCAGGCGGCTTAGGAACAAGGGTCGTTTGGTTGTTGACCCAAGGTAACAACACCATTCGGCAGCGCCCGAGTGCCCAAGCAGCCCTCTTTAGGGACAGATCTGCTTGCTTCACATGGAGGAAAGGTGGCCTTAACCACGTTGTCTCACCCAAACCCGGTTGGTTAGCCGTGACCAACGGGCATGTCTAGACGCTGTCCGACATGGAAGAAAAAGCAACACCTAAGACTCGTGTGCTGGAATGTACGCACAATGATGGATGCAGATGGAAGCATCAACCCTGAAAGACGCAAAGCGCTAGTCACAAGGGAACTCACCAGACTGCAGATCGACATAGCTGCTGTCAGTGAAGTACACTTTGCAGAGCAAGGCTCACTCTCAGAGCAAGGTGCTGGATACATGCTGTTCAGGTCAGGGGAAGCAAGAGAAGAGCGATGTCTGTCAGGTGTGGGCTTCATGATCAAGTCAGTGATTGTCAGTAGATTCTTCAGTCTCCCTGTTGGCCACTCGGACTGCCTCATGTGGCTGCAACTCCCGGTTGAGGACACCAAGTTTGCCACCGTCAACAGTATCTGTGCCCCCTCCCTCCAAGCCAACATCGGCGTTAAGGAGGCCTTCTACCATGACCTGCACAACCTCCTGTGGCAAGTGGACACCAAGGACAAACTCATCGTACTGGGGGACTTCAACACCAGGGTAGGACGCGACTCTGAGCTTTGGAGGGGAGTCCTAGGAAAACACGGCAACGATAATGGCTGGCTCTTACTGAAGTTCTGTGCAAAACATGGGCTGTGCATTACAAACACCCTGTTCCAGCAGAAGGACATATTCAAGGCCACCTGGAGACACCCCCGTTCCAAGCACTGGCACCTCCTGGACTACACCCTGGTACGTCAGTGGGATTTCAAAGGCGTATTAAACACAAGAGATGCCAAATGCCGACAAAGTTGCTTTCACCTTTAAACCCCTCCCCAAGAGAAAAGATCCCCAGACCAAATAGCTCCAGGTTCAGCAACTCCAAAGCCCTGAAGTGAAACAGGATCTCCAGGCCCAGATCAGGGAGAAGCTGGGTGAAGAAGCAGAGTCTGTCGCAGACCCTGTCCAACAGTGGGAGCAGCTCAAAAAGGAACTGCAGGAGGCCTAAGTTGAAGTCATAGGCTTCTCAACCAGGAAACATCAGGACTGGTTTGACAAGTTAGACACAAAAATACAGGAGCTCCAGGAAAGGAAACGCACATGCCACAGGCATGTCCTTGCTAGGCCCAACGACAATGCTGCAAAAGACATCTATCGAGAAGCCTGCAGTACCCTCCAGTCTAAGCTGCGCACCCTCAAGAATGACTGGTGGATTGCTCTTGCAGAACGCATTCAAGGTCTGGCTGATACAGGGGACATTGGCTCCTTCTATGAGGCACTCAGGACAGTGTATGGCCCCCATCACCAAGTACAAGTACCATTATGCTCTGTCGATGGGTCAACTCTCCTGATGGACAAGGACGCTATGCAGAGCTGGTCAAAGCATTTCGAGAACCACTTCAGCAACAAGCATTCCATGCAGGAGCCCTCGCTTGACATGATCCCCCAGGAGGAAGGAAAGCTGAACCTTGACCACTCACCAAACCCCTTCGAGATTGAGAAGGCCATTACCCAGCTGAGACCCGGGAAGTCACCTGGCAGCGATGGAATCCCAGCAGAAGTCTTCCAGCAATGCAGCGACTTGGTGCAAAAAAGACTACATAGCCTGTTCACTGCTTGCTGGGAGAGCGGGACTATCCCACGGGACCTCAGAGATGAAATCATCATCCCCCTGTACAAGAACAAGGGCGAGAAATCAGACTGCTCCAATTACAGGGGTATCACATTACTCTCCATAGCTGGAAAGATTCTAGCCTGTGTCCTCCTGAACAGGCTCACTCCCACGCTTGCCGAGGAAAACACACCAGAAAGTCAGTGTGGCTTCTGTGCAAAATGGGGGACCACAGACATGATCTTTGTGCTGAGGCAGATACAGGAGAAGAACAGAGCCACCTTCATAGACCTGACCAAAGCTTTCGACACAGTGAGCCGTGAGGGTCTATGGAAAATCCTAGTACACCTCGGCTGCACACCCAAGCTCCTCACCATCCTCTGCCAGCTCCACGAGGGTCAGTTGGAGTAGGTCAGACTAGCCAGCTCCCTGTCAGACAGCTTCCCCATCTCCAATGGTGTAAAGTAGGGATGTGTACTCGCCACAACACTGTTCTCCATCATCTTCAGTATGATGCTCCACGAAGCCGAGGACAAAATAGCCAAGGACAACATAGCAGACGGCGTCTACATCTGCTTCCGGACCAACAGCAGCATCTTCAATCTGCGCCGTCTGCTTGCCAAGATGAAGACCCTGGAGCAGCTGGTCCTGGAGCTCCTGTTTGCGGATAACTGCGCCTTGATTGCTCACACAGAGGAGACACAACGCATAGTCAACTGCTTTGCGAAGCCGTCCTCAACATCAAATGGCAAGAGTACATCTCCAACAAGGAGGTGCTAGAGAAAGCACATTTGCCGAGCATCAAAGCCATGATACTGAAACACCAACTGCGATGGGCGGGGCAAGTCGCAATGCCAAAGGCTGTCTTTTTTGATAAACTTCGTAAAGAAAAGCACAATCGAGGGGCCACTAAAAAGCACTTTAAAGACCTGCTCAAGATTCAGCTTTCACTAGCCAGCATCCATCATCACTCGTGGCTCCAGGAAGCAGGCGACAGAAAAGGCTGGCATAGCTGCATCAACGCAGCCAGCCTCAAGTTTGAAGCTGACAGACGAGCAGCTGCTGAGGACAAGAGGAAAAGACGGAAGGAGCAGGCTGCCCTTCAGACACCACCAGCCCAGGGCTTCTCTTGTCCCAAGTGCAGAAAGGTCTGTGCCACACGGATTGGGCTCCACAGCCACTTTCGAGCCTGCAGAAGACAGACAGACCACCCTCCTCCTCCCCGATCATCGAGAGCGAGGTAACAAGCCATTAACTACACAGAAATGGGTCTGAATGCAATTTCTCACATAACTCTTTCACATAAAGCCTGTTAGTGAATAATTGGGAGCATATTTTGAAGACAACGCACCTTTCTTCATTCCAAGCTCAAAGGATTTTAATGCATGATCACATCACAAAAGAAAAAAATTATGTTTGCTTTTACTTTATAACAAGAATATATTAATTTTTACTCTCAAAATTATTTATTTTGAGACTTAAACATATGTCCATTGCAAAAGAAAAGAATGGTAAATATCCCAGAGCTAATAGGTGCATCACCACTCTCGTCATCACCATATTGAATTTATATTGCCATTAATAAGAAAAACACAAATACAAATATAAAGTGGACACGGTTTTGAATAATTACGAGAAATAGTTCAAGTTAATCATCCATGGTGGTCTGGATGCAACAAAAGATCTGTCCACTGTAGTCCACCATGCATTAAAGGGTTTAATAAAAATGTAATTACGTCAAGAGTTTACAACAGTACATGCACTATCTAGATGACGATTAATTATGCAGGATGAGAGAGGCTGCTCCAGCCCTGGCAAGTTATCATCACTCCCAGCTGACCAAATGGGATCCTTTCTGTGTCCAGCAGTGAAACATGGCACCAGCTGTGGGGCTGATGTTTATGCAAGGAACAAGTGCCAAGTGCTAAATGTATGTCCCTCTCTCTCTCTGCAATAAACACTGCACCAGCTCACACTGACCCTCACTACAGAAATCAGCATTTGGAGCTGAATAGTGAGAATGTATAACTGCAGACAGGAGTTCTACAATCTAATTATCTGGCTCCATTGCATCTTTGTGAGTATGAGTGACTCAGGTGAATGACAGTACAATCAAATTGATCCTGAATGTAGAATGGAACCAAAAATGGGATAATAGAGATCATTCAGGTGTGCCCATATTCTTTGGTGGGCTGAATTACTTAGTTTCAGTGAGATTTAGATCAGTAGCTATTAGAAATGCCCCTTTAAACTTTTAATGGTCGTTATTTGATGCTGTAAGGACATGCAACTGTTACACATTACAAACAGACATTTTAAAACATCATACCTTGGATGTGCTGGTTAACAACACTCTCCAGTCTGTCGAGTCTCTCGATAATGCGCAGCGTTTCTCCTCTGTTGTCGTCATCAAACTTTTTAACGGGTGTCCTACCTGCAACTTTGACGTTCCCGTTATTAGACACATAATTGGTGATCCAGCCGACGTAGAGGAGACATAAAATATTGGTCATGCCGCTTAAAATCACGCATGTGGACACCAAAGTTTTGGTTCTCCTCGTGCATGCCATCGCAACATGTCCACGTGCGCAGCGCGCGCAGAAACGGGCACAAATCCTTTACGCCTTTGGCGACTCTTTTGCTCTTATATTGCCCTGCGGATTGATTTCCCATATAAGATAGCGTTGCATGCCCATCACATGTTATGGCAGGGAGCGGCAACTGTCTGTTCCAATGTCAAAACAGCTCAGTGCTTTTAAGGCAAGTACGCCTCATTTCCCTCTCGCCTGTCCACACTGTTTAACAGCAGCTCAGCAGTGGTCCGGCAGCACGCGTGCATGGCGTCATACAGTCAGCGGGACACGCGCAGCAGCATGTTGCGTGAGCTGCTGTTTACAGCCAATGAAGTTCCCTCGCACTAATGGGGTTGTTGTTTGTGGATCCGACATGAGAGTAGATGGTAAAATAATTTCCAGTCGACGACATTCATTTTGCAACTGAATTCATTCTTTTATATAAAGTCAGTATGGGTTGTTGTTATGGTTACTTTGGAAATCCTGGTCCTACACACTTGCTCTAACTTCAGCAGTGACAAAGTAAACAGGGTTTACAATAAAAACTCTCTTTGAAATTATGGAAGTGTAATTTTTTATTATTATTATTATTATTTTTTATTATAATATATTTTTTTTTACATAAGTTATATTTCATGTCCTTTGAAGCTATGATACTTTTGTGTGAGTTAGGAATAGGCTGAAGTTGTTAATTGAAAATCTTCATCTCTCAAATCTCATTCTCAGTTCGGCATATTTAAAGGTATAGTTCACCCAAAAATGAAAATTCTCTCATCACTTACTCACCCACATACCATCCCAGATGTGTATGACTCTTTCTTCTGCAGAACACAAATTAAGATTTTTTGAAGAATATCAGCTCTGGTGGTCCTCACAATGCAGGTGAATGGTGACCAAAACTTTGAAGGTCAAAAGATGACATTAAGGAGGCATAAAAGTAATCCATATGACTCCAGTGCTTAAATCCATATCTAGCCATATGAAAGGTGTGTGTTAGAAAGATCAAGATTTAAGTCCTTTTTTCTTTTAGTCTCCACCTTGAACCAGCTCCAATCAGTAGTAATGTGAAAGTGAAAGTCACTTACACCACAATGTGGAAGTGAAAGTGAAAGCGTAGATTTACAAGAAAAAAAGGACTTAAATATTGATCTGTTTATCACCCACACCTATCATATCACTTCAGAAGAGATGGATTTAACCACTGGAGTCTAATGGTTTACTTTTATACTGCATTGTAGTCCTTAAAAGTTCTGGCCACCATTCAGTTGCATTGTGAGGGCCAACAGAGCTGAAATATTCTTTTAAAAATCTTCATTTGTGTTTTGCAGAAGAAACAAAGTCATACCCTCATGACATTCCAGATGTGTGAGTAAATGATGACAACATTTTCATTTTTGGGTGAACTATCCCTTTAAGCTTGAGCACCATGCAAGAACCAAAGGTATTTGCCGGCAACGACATCAAACTTGGTGCGATGAGTAAACATACTGTATTTAAATCCAAATGCAAACACAAATAAGATTTCAGAGCTTCAGAGGAGGGAAGGATTATCAGTGAATAACAACGTAAATTTTGAAAGCTATCATAAGACTTAGAAAATAGCGCACAAGTCGTTTGGAATACTTTATGGTGCTTTTTGTCCTTTTAGGAGCTTGACACTCATGGTCACTATGAATTGTCCTTGTGTAGAAAAGAGCAGCATGAAGTCTTTTCAAAAACCCTCCTTTTGTTAGCATGGAGAAAATAACAGCATAAGGTTTGGACCAACATGGAGGTGAGTAAATAATGAATTTATTAATTTTGGGGTAAACTATTCCTTTAATCTGGTAACTCAACCAGCCAGAGAATGTAATGCAATTAATCAATTATGACCTAATAACTTGCCATTATAATGCATTAAATGTATCCTATAGTGCTATTTAACATATGATTAGTTTCATAGCGAGATTAAAGGCATTTTGTATTTGTTTAAATATTTAGAGGATTTCTGTTTGCAAGTGGGCCACCCATCACTTCTGTAGCCTCCTAAACGGTCAGGCTCTAACTCAAGTGGATGGATGCAGTCGAAACCATTTTCACAGATGATCCTCATCACCCCTCCATGCTCTATTCAAAGTTTTCAGGGTGATCAAGCGAGAAGGAAAAACATCAGAGAAACATTACGTTACCAGATGGAATCAAGAGACTTACTCCAAGGCACTGGCTTTGATCTTTGTTTTAGGCGATGGCATTTCTCCAACTTATTCTTTCACCTGGTTAGCCTGCCCAAATGTACACAGAAACACCTACGGGGCACAGCTGCATGAAATGATGCATGAAATATGAATGGACTCTGAAATATTAAAATATTTTTCTCTCCCTCTCTGTGGAGATCTAGGTCTATAATTACTTCTTAAAATTTAGGAGATCCAGACCAAAGATCTCCAGGTATGAATAATTGATCTTATAAGAGATATGCCATGGTTCATTTTAGATTTAATGAAGGTGCTGTAAAAAAGGCAAATATGGCTGCTTGGGATTGAAGGACTAAAAGATGTGCAGATATAGACAGACCACTGCACATTCGGCTCATTGTAGATTTAAAAAAACAACACAAGAGAGGTGCAGCTGTGAGTAGGGTGGCCAATGAGGTGGCCAGGCTTCTGGCACCCCCTCTAGCTCCGCCCCTGCTTCTCACATGCAGAATAATAATTGGCACTCTAAATGAATAGGGTGTCCCATTACTATGGAGCTAGAACAATGACCAGAAAGTATTTGAATCTAAAATTTGTACATTTGAATTGTAGTCATGTGACTTTAATATTCATTCTTATGGTAACTTTATTATTCTGATAAAGTTGCACATGTAAATAATTTCAAAATGAAAGTCATCATGGTTACTTGCGTAACCTCCGTTCCCTGATGGAGGGAACGAGACGTTGTGTCGATGTAGTGACACTAGGGGTCACTCTTGGGAACCCGAGACACCTCTGGTCTTTGATAAAAGGCCAATGAAAATTGGCGAGTGGTATTTGCATGCCACTCCCCCGGACATACGGGTATAAAAGGAGCTGGTATGCAACCACTCATTCAGGTTTTATGCTGAGGAGCTGAGACAAGTTCCGGCCATTTCAGCGGGTAGTTCAGCGTTGTGGCAGGAGGGACACAACGTCTCGTTCCCTCCATCAGGGAACGGAGGTTACGCAAGTAACCATGCCGTTCCCTATCTGTCACTCACTCGACGCTGTGTCGATGTAGTGACACTAGGGGTCCCTATACAAAACGCTACAACTGGCTGAACTGTGTTACGTGAACTGGCGGTGTGTGACGGGCAGACCACTGTGTGCCTCATAGCCAGCACACCACGTCGACACGTAACCACCCCCAACATAGTTATGAGTGTCGAACGGCCCTTTGGGGACAAGTCAACTACCCAAAAGATAGAGACAGGCTAACCCAGTCGTGACCTCTTTTCACTTTCTTTTTTTCCACTCCCTAAAAAAGAAGGGTATTATCCGATTGGGTCACCAGGTCTAGTCGGGGGGTGTCCCTCCTAAGGGGAGGACACCGCAGAGACTACACCTCGCCCAAGGGGGGGGGGGGTATTTAAGTGGAAAAATATGTCACATGGTCTTGCCGACCATGTGGAGAGTCTTCAAGGTAGATCCTACCCAACGGGGGAGGAGTTACTACAAACATGGAGACTGGGGCAGAGGGGCTCTGCCCAAGGAAGATGCAGTTTGCCAGCAGGGAAACGAATTAGCGGAAGATATACATCGCATGGGGTTAGCTTTACAGTGAACCACCACATGCGGAGCACCTACCCCAGACCAGGACTCTTAGTTAGCACGTGTACTGGGCCGGCAGCGAATCTCTCCGAAAACTCGACTGCCACAGGGCTTGGAGGAAGTCAACCAGGGAACAAACTTTGTGAACACTACTGGGAATTAATGGTGCACGTCTTCAGCTCAAAAGAGGTGGAAGGCGCTATGTGCAAGCGATACGCCTGGCCGGCTATCCCGGGCTTATCCGCTTGTATTGCGTGCCACTAGCTGGGACAAAACCAGTTCCACCCAGAGGTTGTTGAACCTTGCAAAGGTGTTGGGTGTTGCTCAGCCCGCTGCTCTGCAAATGTCTGTTAGAGAGGCACCTTTGGCCAGGGCCCAGGAGGCCGCTACACCCCTGGTAGAATGGGCTCATAGCCCTACCGGGGGCGGCATGTCCTGGGCGTGATATGCCATAGCTATGGTGTCAATGAGCCAGTGGGCGATCCTCTCCTTGGAGACAGCGCTTCCTTTCCGCTGTGCACCAAAGCAGACAAAGAGCTGCTCAGAGATTCTAAAGCTCTGCGTGCGATCCAAATAGATGCGTAAAACGCGCACCGGACACAGCAACGATAGGGCTGGGTCTGCCTCCTCCTGGGGTAGCGCTCGCAGGCTCACCACCTGATCCCTAAAAGGGGTCGTGGGAACCTTGGGCACATAGCCAGGCCGGGGTCTCAGGATCATGTGAGAGTAGCCCGGACCGAACTCCAGGCACGTTTCACTGACAGAGAACGCTTGCAGGTCTCCTACCCTCTTGATGGAAGTGAGTGCAGTCAGGAGGGCAGTCTTCAAGGAGAGTGCCTTAAGCTCAGCTGACTACAAAGGCTCAAAGGGGGCTCTCTGTAGACCCTGAAGAACTACAGAGAGGTCCCATGAGGGAACGAGATGCAGTCTGGAGGGATTCAGCCTCCTGGTGCCTCTCAGGAACCTGATGATCAGGTCGTGCTTACCGTCGACTGCGTCGTGATGTGCTGCTATGGCGGCAATGTACACCTTCAAGGTGGAAGGGGACAGCCTCCCTTCCAACCTCTCCTGCAGGAAGGAAAGCACTAATCCGACTGTGCATCTCTGGGGGTCTTCCTGTCGGGAAGAACACCACTTAGCAAACAGACACCACTTAAAGGCATACAGGCACCTCGTAGAGAGGGCCCTAGCCTGAGTGATCGTGTCTACCACCGTGGGTGGTAGACAGCTTAGGTCTTCCACGTCCCATCCAGGGGCCAGACATGGAGATTCCAGAGGTCTGGTCGCGGGTGCCAGATGGTGCCCCGTCCCTGAGAAAGTCCTTCCTCAGGGGAATTCACCGGGGGGGGCTGTTGCGAGGAGTGTGAGGTCTGAGAACCACGTCTGGGTGGGCCAGTAGGGTGCTACCAGGATGACCTGCTCCTCGTCGTCCCTGACCTTGCACAGGGTCTGTGCAAGTAGGCTCACTGGGGGAAATGCATATTTGCGCAGGCCAGGGGGCCAGCTGTGTGCCTTGCGCATCTATGCCGAGGGGGGCCTCGGTCAGGGCGTATCAGAGCGGGCAGTGGGAGAATTCTTGGGAGGCGAACAGGTGCACCTGTGCCTGTCCGAATCGACTCCAAATCGGCTGGACCACCTGAGGGTGGAGTCTCCACTCTCCCCTGGGGGTAACCTGCTGTGACAGCACGTCCACTCTAGTGTTGAAGTTGCCCGGGATGTGAGTGGCTCGCAGCGACTTGAAGTGCTGCTGACTCCAAAGGAGGAGATGGTGGGCAAGTTGTGACATACAACGAGAGCGCAGACCGCCTTGGCGGTTGACATATGCTACCGTTGCTGTGTTGTCTGTCCGAACTAACACGTGCTTGCCCTGGATCAACGGCCGAAACCTCCGCAGGGCGAGCAGAATTGCCAACAACTCGAGGCAGTTGATGTGCCAATGCAGTCGCGGGCCCATCCACAAGCCGGCGGCTGCGTGCCTGTTGCGAACAGTGCCCCAGCCTGTTTTGGAGGTGTCCATCGTGACCACAACGCACCTGGAGACCAGTTCTAGGGGAACACCTGCCCATAGAAACGAGAGGTCGGTCCAAGGGCTGAAAAGACAGTGACAGACCGGCGTGATGACCACGCGATGTGTCCCGCGGTGCCATGCCCATCTTGGGACTCGAGTCTGAAGCCAGTGCTGAAGCGGTCTCATATGCATCAACCCGAGTGGGGTGGCCACCGCTGAGGATGCCATATGCCCCAGGAGCCTCCGAAAGAATTTCAGTGGAACTGTCCAGCGGCCGTCAGAGACGATGTAAGCCCACAGGGCTTGGACGGGGGCTTTGGGCACCCACGCCAGGTGGCAGCGCTCTGCGGGCATAGGTGCACTGCCACCCACGCCAGGTGGCGGCGCTCTGCGGGCATAGGTGCACCGCGTGCGCCTTTATCCACCGGGGGATTGCCGAATAGCCCTTGGCCGCCCCACCAATGAGGGTAGTGAGGGCAGGGAAGCTGAAAAGATCGGGACCGGGCAGTAAAAAGTGCCTCCCACGACCTTGTCAGCTCTTCATGCACTTCCGGGAAGAAAGGAACGGGGGCGGGGCGTGGCTTTGAGCGGTGCCACGAGCCCAGGAACCAATCATCGAGCCGCAAGGGTTCAGGAAAGAGCGGAGGGTTCCACTCTAGCCGACGCTCGCGGCTGCCCGGGAAAGCATGTCATCATCTCTGCGTCAGCCTGTGACTGGGCAATCATCCCCGAAGGGAGGAGCCCAGCTGAGGCTTCCACGTCCTAGTGGATAAGCCCGTTCTCCGATGCTGCGCTCGAGAGCTCATCACTTTCGTGGGCTCCGAATAAGAGGTCGAACTCGCCGTGAGACGAGCCGGCGGACTCATCCGGAAGCCCGATCGGGGCAGACGAGCGTGCTGGGGAATGGGAGGTCCGCAGGGGGATACCCGGCGGAGGCGGTCCCATTGGGGTCCCCAAATCGCCCCCAGTGCTAGCCGCGCTGGCCTCATACCCATGGGTAAAAGGACTGAGGCGGGGAGCCTCTGGGGTGGATTGCTTTCTTACGAAGGCAAGCCGCGACTGCATCGTTGCCATGGACATGTCCTCGCAATGAGTACATGACCCATCCACGAACACTGTCTCCATGTGAGCAGTGCCCAGACACGAAAGACAGTGATCGTGACCATCAGAAGGCGAGCGATAATGAGCGCAACCAAGAATAACACACAAAGGAAAGGCATCTTTAAAAAGACGTGTCTTTAAAAAGACGTTCCATGTGTGCTGCTCTTTTAGAGAAATATACTCTTTTAGAGAATATACTCTTTTAGAGAATATATTCTTATTTCTGCGGAAGCGCCCAGGGGCATTCTCTGCAGTGCACCAGTGCAAAGGAGGGAGAAGCCGCTGAAATGCGCCATCAGACCCAGCAGAGGTGAATGAACAGTTGTGGGAATTCAGCTCAGTGAGCATGACCGTTCGGCTCCGAAGAGAAAATCTGAATGAGTGGTTGCATACCAGCTCCTTTTATACCCGTATGTCCGGGGGCGTGCAAATACCACTCGGCAATTTTCGTCAAGGTGTCTCGGGCTCCCAAGAGTGACCCCTAGTGTTACTGCATCGACACAACGTCGAGTGAGTGACAGATAGGGAACTATCTATTGTTTGCAGATGTGTGTGAAAATTAGAAAGACCATAAATTCTGTAAGAAGAAAATATGTCAGTACTTACTTTGACATCAATATCCTGTCCCTGCTGTCAGAAACAGAAATAAGGGTGATAAAATAATATTTGTAACTCAGATTCAAGTACTTAGAAGAGGACAAAGATTGTACTCCAGTTGGTCTTTTCTGTATAAGTTTAAAATAAGCTTTTATAACGTTTTAGGTTAAGTATGGGGAGGTCTCTGTCTTATCTTAAAGTTTCACAACCAGAAGAGGTTAAAGTGTGTGTGTGTGGAGGGGTTAGTGGGAGAGAAAAAAATTACATTGAAAATATTAAAAATATTCTACAAATTAAGCTTTAAAACCTGTATCTTGAAATAGTTTATTATGATTCAGGATAAAAGATTAAATGTAAAATATTTCATTAAACATAATGAGATGAATAAACTTTAAAAACACAGTTTTAGAAATGGCTTATCTGTAAGCTCCATAAACAGAAGTCCTCCACTTAGTATTAAGAAAAAAAGCACTTACTCATGTTCAGAGAGTTTCTAGGCCTTTTAATAGTTGTTGTTTTATTACCAGAGGACATTGTTGAAAGACTCATGGAATAGCATGAACCTCTGACTATTATTAGAAGTTTTTTTTTTTTTTTAAATGTTTAGCATCATGTTAAAAGTAATATTTGATTACCATTTTGTTTAATTATCATCAGCATTGTACAATTTACAAGTAATTTTAACATCAAATATACTCAATTACTTTGAAATAGTTTTCTGTATCTCAATTGTTAAATTGATAATCATTTTTAAATGGTGTACATGTTGGATTCTGAATAAAAGAATAACAGTGAAATATTAAATTGCTTAAACATTAATAATTACAAATCATTAATCATAAAGAGGAGTTTACACTTTAAAAACATATAAAACATATAAATTCACATGTTTTAAATATGATAGTTTATTATACGATTGATGTATGTTTGTTTTAACATTAATTTTATACTTAAATTACAGGTAATGAAACTTTTGTTTTCCTTCCGTAGTGTCCTTGATGCTGTATGATAGAGGTAAAATCAGAATGAAAGGTTTGTTTCTGTTTAGCAGCATAGTCCTACTGTTCATTTTACATTTTGGGTCAGACATGCAGGGTCTGTCTTCAGTTTCATGGACAGAAGGTCTTTGGTAAATGTGAAGAGGAAAAGTGCTGACTTACATTTGACAAGATAAAGACTAAACCTCTAAAAGTTGTTATTGAGAGAAAGAGAGAGTGTACATTTAAAAAATGTATTGATTTCAAATTTCATTGATCTGAATTAAGTTATCTTTAAATAGTCTACACATATTATGGTTAAAAAAGTAAATGTGAAATATTTAATTAAAAATAATGAGGAATACATTTTTTAAGTTAGTCAATTAAAAGTTTTAAACATGGTAGTTTTTTTAAATGACCGGTGTAAGTACATTTTGTTTTAGCATTCATTTATACTTATACAAAATAAACATATTGAAATGTAATGAATCATTGTTTAAATTTACTTTGTGCTTCATGAGACACATCGCTGTGTTTAGTAGCCTAGGCATAGTGTTTAAAAATCAGTACCATATTAATGTAATTATTTTTGGTTCAAATATTTTTATTTATAAATATATTTAAATATTCATCACATTATTTCTGTTATATGCAAAACTGACCATCAAACTGAAATTAGTAATCTGTAAATAGTGCACACATTTATAATAAATGTGAATTATAACATTTCTTAAGCATATAAGTTATAATGAAGTGTGTGTGCTTTAAAAACTTAGTAATTAAGCATGTTTACTTTTGTATTATTACTTACAAATTACAAATGAAATTGATACTTGATACTGTCAGAAGAATCCTGGAGAAACTCGGACCCCACACTCTCTTTGGAGAAAAAGCCGATCTTCAGCCATTTCGGTAGACATGGTCACCAACCTTCAAAATATTTTAATAACTACAACATCCTTTTAAACATTTCACTTGACACACCCGAATTATATCAGTTAAATACAAACCAACCGTTAAATCTTTATCTGTTAAAAAACACTCAAACTTTATCTTCAAACACATAACCGTCATTACGTCATCCACTATCACACACATGCAGCTGTCAGCCACAGTCACGTTCACCATCCTAATCTTATCTCATCCATCAATCTTATCTCATCCATCAATCTCCTTTTGACAGGTAGTACCCTACATTACTACTGATTTACAGGTAAAATTAACTTAGTTGTACACTCTCATTTCAAAATTCCTGCATATGCTTATCTGTGTTAAGTATTTGAGAAGACCTGCTATTCGTTTCTTATGTCTGTATTTATGCAGTGTTGAGTGTTATCTGATTACAAAGTAATTAGTTACTGTAATGCAATTACTTTTTTAGTCAAAACGTAGTGTAATTATAGAGTTTTTATACAGTTTCAATTTAGTTAATTACTTTCAAAGGAATATTCCGGGTTCAATTCAGCTTAAGATCAATCAACAGCATCTGTAGCATAATGTTGATTACCACAAAAATTCATTTCAACTCGTCCCTCCTTTAAAAAAAAAAAAGCAAAAATCAAGGTTACAGTGAGGCACTAACAATGGAAGTAAATGTAAACAATATGTGTGTTAACATGATTTTAGTTTGATAAAATCGCTTACTAACCCTTTCTGTGTAAAGTGTATCCTGTTTTACTTGTACAACTTTGTTGACATTATAACAAAATTCTGTAAACCCTAAAATGACTGTAAAAACAACAATACAAACAACTTTAAAGGTCAAATAATACACAATGTTGTATAAGAATTAATGTAAGTGCTTTTATTCAATTTCAAGCTTCACATTTCTGCATTTAAACCCTTCGAAATGTGCACCATTTACTTCTGTTGTAGGTGCCTCTATTTTTGCTACTTTTTTAAAAGAAAAGAAAAGGAGGGACAAGTTGAAATTGTTTTTTTATTATTATTATTATTATTATTATTATTATTTTGTGGTAATCAGCATTATGTCACAAATGCTGTCGATTGAGTTTAACTTGTATTGAACCCGGAATATTACTTTACGTACACTTGGGTTACCATATTTCTAAAATAATATAAATTATATATTTAGAATACATGAAGGAAAGAATACGTTTGCATTTCTGTGACTGCTGAAGAGCATCATAACACGTCCTTTTAAGGGAAAAACGTGGTGTATGAGTAAAATATTGACATTTGAATTTGTTGAGAGAAAATCCAAAACTTTTATGTAAGAAAAGTGTTTTAGAAAGTAGCCGTTTTAGAGAAATAATTAGCCATTTGTATTGATAACTTTCTGAGTGACTTACATTGGTCCTATGTCTACAACTGCAAAGTCAAATTCCCTGGATCATCTCATTTCTTTATAAATGTTTTTTTTTTTTTTTCTATTTAATTTACTTTATATAGGGGGACAGGGGCTAGTTGCCACACTTTATTACTCAAGTGAATATTTCAATATTCACTGCAGAAAAAAAAACAAAGGACAATCCTTCTTTTAAGCACACATTGTAATTGGAGTTTATATCAGCACATGAGTCTTCATTTAGTTATGCTTTTTACATTATGTTTGTGAGGTAATAGTTTGATCGGTTGTTTCTGCCAATTTAAGCAGATTACTAGATCTGTGTTAAATATGTAAGCTATTTTTAATATCAGCTCCTGTTTTTTACCTATATGTTGGTGTGCAGTCGACAAACTGTAGAAGAAAAGATAGATCTGCTGTGTTCTTAGAACACTTTTTACTGAAGTGAATAGATATGTAGACACGCTTTTTTATACATGAAAACACATGGACGTTATTGAAACATTATTCTTATTTTTTTTGAATCCCCTTTTCTCCCAATTTGGAATGCCCAATTTCCACTACTTAGTAGGTCCTTGTGGTGGCGTGGTTACCTCAATCTGGTTGGCGGAGGACAAGTCTCAGTTGCCTCTGCTTCTGAGACTGTCAATTCTCAGCATTTTGTGGCATATTTTTGCATTTAACAAAACTGTACATTTTTGTGGCATATTTCATAGATTTGTATATGTGGCACATGTAAATAACCAAGCTTTGCTTGAACTTTAGCCTAGTTTGTTTACAATCTGAATTTCTGAGATCTGAAAGTGAGAGATTTATATTTGGAGTTCTGAATTTCTTCTTAATCTGAAAATTTGAAACTGTAATTCTCTTATATGAATTTTTACAGGTAATTCCACTTCTAAGAAATTATAAAATATAAAATATAATAAAAATATGCCACAAAAGTATGTCACGTCTAGAATTCAAATGAACACAATTCAGATTCAAATACTTAAGTCACTGTTCTAGCTCCATACATTATATTATTTAAGGCATTAGAAACAAAAATCCCATGTTTTAACTATTAGATATGTTAGTTTAAATATTATCAACCATAAAACTAAGACAGCATGAAAAATAGTTTGTTGTAAACATGTCAAATGTTTTAAAAAATTGTGATTTTGGTAAAAGATGATTTCCAACCAAAGTCTTTCTAGCAAGTCAGTCCACAGGCGGCCATCTTTGGAATGCTCCCTGGAGGCTATTTCCAGTCATGACAGTGCAGCTCCTATCTACTTGAATGGGGGAACACCGAAATCTCAAAAACGATTGGTCAAGATTACGATCAAAGAACATATTTCAAATCAGCTGTAAAATCTGACAACAATGGTATTATAAATTGTGCTTATTTACCTCATATTACACTAAATAAATGCTATTTATTTACATTGCATTATATCAAACTGTTTTATATTAAAATATAAAAGTTGCCCTGGTTCCCCTCCTTTATTATTTTATAATATAAAAACACATTACTCTGCAATCTGCTTAACTAATGCAGTGAAGTGTTCTGTCAATGGCATATTTGTTTTAAATGTTTTTTTTTTCCTCTTGTCATGTACTGTTTGCAAGACGGGCCAAATCAAAGGTCATCACGGGCCAACTTTGGCCCACGGGCACTAGTTTGTGCATCACTGCTTTATACAGTATGGCTGGAAGAATAGTAAATAATCACATTCCAGTTTCTCAATAAGTACAAAGCTTTGTGTTATTGTTCCAAAAGAAAAAAATGCAAAAAAAAAATTAATTTTCTTTAATTTATTTATATACGTTTATTGATGACTGCAAACCAACATTTGGATTTTCTCTATTGAATTTTGATGTTTATTGCTAGAAAATTTACAAAAATGACACATATCAAGGATTTCAATTGTATTTAGACATGCCCCACATTTTTGGGAACAGGGTTGCTTTGCAAGCCTCATATAAAATTAATAGAAAATATAACATTTTATATCAAATTTAATGGGGTTGACAATCAGCATTTTCTGTAGGTTTAGCACCTCCTTTCACAGACCATTTTTATAAAAATGACTTTTTATATGAAGTTTAAATGAAGTTTCAGGCCCTATTTTGTACTCTATTCGTGGAAAGTGGCAATTATAAATACAGGGGTTTACCCAGTTTTGAGGAAGCACTAGCTACTGACACATCCAGCCCTGACTTCCTAATGCTGATGTATTTAAGCATGGATCCTATGACTCCGCTATGCATAAGATCAATGAGACAGAATACACTCTGTTCTCTCTGCCACAGACCCCACTGCAGTGATATATTATTGGGCAGTAATTTAAACTGATTGGTCTGATCGGCTCCATAACAGAAGGAGACAGTGCCTGGAATATCAATTGCAATGGGGTTCTTCTTGCCCACTGAGAAATGTGAAATGTACTCATTCAGAATTCCTACTCCTAATGCATAGCATGAGATGGTGCATTAATCTGATTGCTATCCATGAGAATCTTACATAGAGTGATCATGGATAGGAAAATGTAGTTGACCTACTTGGAGAACGTTGAAACGTATACGGAGGATTACGATAATGAAAATCCACTATTAGCCGTTGTATAGACCTACTTTGTTCATTTATAGGGGTAAAAACACTGCAGTTTTTACTCATTCTTATTTGAGAAAACACAAGTTATGTTGACCTTGGTTTCAGAAGTAAAACTAAAAGTCAAAACTAGGGTAATACAATGTGAGCAGACTTGCCTGTGCAAAACTTGACACCACAATGCTAAGGTGTTGAGAATGGTTGCTTGGGAGAGTGGCTGCTTGGGTGTTGCAGTAGACGAAGACGTGGAACTATAAAGATCAAGATAGAATTCTTTAAAAGCATTATTAATATCAATGGCTGAGGTAAATATTTCACCACCAGCAGATTTCACTGAGGGAATGGTAGAAAAAGACTCTCTCTGTTTTATATATCTTGCCAGAAGCTTCCCTGCTTTGTCCCCTGACTCAGAGTATGACTGTCTTGCCCTGAACAACCAAAACTCCACTTTCTGCGACAAAATAGTATTATATCTGTATTTTAATCGGGTCAATTCTCTGAGGCCATCAGATGACATTTGGCGCTTCAGCTCTGCCTCATCACTTTTAATATTCTCTTCCAACTCCACGAGTTCTCGTGCTTTGGATTTTTTGATGAATGAGGCATACTGTATGATCTGACCCCTAAGAACTGCCATAAGTGCCTCCCAAGCCACGCCCACAGAGGATACTGAGGACCAGTTGGTCTCCATGTAAACATTGATTTCAGTCTTTAACATTTGTTGGAATTCAGGATTTTGCAAAAGGGACACATTAAAGCGGCAACTATATCTTTTATTTTTCTATGTATGTGGCAACATCTCTAAACTCACCAGGGCGTGAACTGAGAATAAAATGTTTCCAACTGAGGGAACAGATGAAATGAGGGATTTATATATATATATATATATAAATCTATTGTAGAATAAATCTTATGAACTGATGAAAAAAATTTATAGTCCCTACCAGATGGGTTCAAAAGTCGCCAGATATCTGCAAGACCAAGATTTTTACACATCCTGTGAAGTGTCACTGTTGCTCTAGGGGGCTTACACACTTTTGCTTCACTATGATCAAGGACTGAGTCCATCAATAAATTAAAGTGTCCTCCCAATATTATATCATGAGGGGTGCCAGCGGTTTGCAACATCCCTTCAAGATCTATAAAAAAAGTCCTGATCATCAGCGTTAGGTGCGTAAATATTAAAATATACAAACTCAACCTTTGCCCCTGAATGTCTGCTAAAACAATAATGACTCTTCCTATTTTATCTTTAATCTGTTTGAGAAATTTGAATTATAGATGTTTATTTATCAGTCTAATAACTCCCCTACTCTTACTTGTGCCAGCACTAAGAAAACATGCCCACCCCATATCTTCCCAAATATTTCAGCTTCCTGTGGGGAAAGATGCGTTTCTTGAAGAAAGACTATATCATATTTCTTACGCTTAAGAAAAGAAATAACCTTCCTTCTTTTTATGGGGTGCCCCAACCCATTGACATTCCATGTGGATAGAGATAATCCACTCATATTAACAACTAACATATATATATATAAA
Organism: Myxocyprinus asiaticus; assembly: GCF_019703515.2. NCBI lineage: Eukaryota > Metazoa > Chordata > Actinopteri > Cypriniformes > Catostomidae > Myxocyprinus > Myxocyprinus asiaticus. The sequence goes on from NC_059391.1 coordinate 17,469,050, forward strand.
AAATTGTGTGTCAAAAGCAAGATTATACAGACCACATTCCCCATTAAAGCAACAATCAAACTCCGAACTTCCCCCCGAAACAAAAAAACAGAAAAAAGAAAAACATGCGCATTAACCCCGCGCACGAAAGCGCCAACCGGCGTCAATCCCTCTAAACTCAAAGAGTCCATGTACGCATGCGAGAACCCCAGCGACAACTTTGCCATAGGATTGCTCAAGTACGGTGCTTCCGCAAAGGTTTTGTGAGGCAAAAATTACATAACAGACAATACTTCGTAAAACAGACCCCAGCCAACAGGCAGAGTAAACACAAAGAACATGTAGATTCATTCACAGAACTATCCTGAAGGTGTGTTCCTTCACAAAACAAACTCCAGCTGATATAAAGCTGTTCAGTTTCCTCAGACAGACAGACAATTGTTCAGTGAGCCGGCTGTTATGAGTGCAGCAGATGACGTAATCATTCTAATGTCCTTTAAAATTACTCCACAAAACAAACTCCAGCCAACAGGAGGCGTAAGCACAAAGAACGATCAGATTCATCCACAGGCCGCATGAAAAAAATACATCATGACTTACTCAGTCCGTCAACTTTATAAAAGACGTCCTTTATGTGAGCATGTAGATATTTTGTGGTCATCCATAGTGTCCATTCTCAATCTGGCCAGGAATTTCAGTGTAAAAGCGATTTTCCGTCAATGCAAAAGTTTCTTGGAGTGTCATGCCACAAAACAAATTCCAGCCGCTAGGCGGAGCCAACGCAGAAAGAAACAAAAAATGGCACCCAGCTTCCTTAGATATTCGAGTCACTGAACAGCGAGTCAGTCCACTCACATAAGAAACGCCCAATGGTTTACTCACCCATAGTTTGTATGAAGGCTAGTGCCTTTTTGGGGCATAAAAATACTTTGCTGCCGTCCTTGGTGTCTATTCTCAGTTTGGCCGGAAACATCAGTGCAAAAGCGATCTTCCGTTGATGTAAGAGTTTCTGACATTCCTTGAACCGATCGCATTTCTCTCTTGTCGAATTCGCAAAATCCGGAAGCAAGAAAATATTGTGATTCTTCCAAGAAAGCTTTCCTTTGCTCCTCGCCTGGCGCAACATGAGATCTTTATTGGATGATCTCAGAAATTTGGCCAGAATTGATCGGGGCCTGTCTCCCTTAGCAGATTTGTAAGCCAGGACTCTGTGAGCTCGCTCAATTTCCAGCTTATGGCCTGTTATGTCGAGCAGACTCGGGATACATATCTCTGCCCACTTCATGTTCAGGAATTCCAACAATTCGAATATTGTTCCTTCGATTCCTATTTTCGAGATCTTCCAGTTTTTCCAAAATAAATTCCAAGTCTGTTTTGGACGCGGTCGGATTAGCGGATAATTCCCTTTCTGATGATTCAAGACAATCGATTAGTTTCTCAACATCTGTCACTCTCATGACCAACTCAGAGAATTTTGTTTCCATCGCCATAATCGATCGACGAGATCCTCCAAGTCAGCGAGATCCTCCAAGTCAGCAACAACCTTCGTCAGCATCACCGAAATGTTGGACAGTTGACGCTGGATTTCATCTCCCGACGTGCCGTCCAAATCGAGTCCCCGGCTCGCAGTCCCATCAGAGGCCTCAGCTTGAACACGTAAGTGTCTTTTAATGTCTCCAGAGTCTGAAGATTTTGACTTCTTTGCCATGTTTACCTCAAAGAGCAAATATGTAACTGGGTGTATGGAATCTCACCGGTTATAACATAAAAATAATCAAAAAACCAGCAAAGTGCGCAGAGCTAGCCACTCACATGTCTGCTTCTCGCATGGCATCACGTGACCCCCATAATAGTGCACTTTTAACTGTATGTAAGCTATATTATTTTCCAGAATGAATGTTCCAAAGGAGCACAATACATTCTCATTTTAATGAGATGTGTAGAATATGAACTTCATCACCTCTTACACATGTAAACGTACTTCTATCATATTCAGTGAAATGTGAGGCAGTCTCTCAAGTCTACATTCTCTTAAATGAAAATCACAGTGCCTGGTTTTTGTGCATGTTTCTGACAATTTTAAGATAAGGCAAAGTCAGAAGTTCCTGCCTGAAAGAATCTTATTTCCTCTGAATCCATTTAAAGCATAGAGTCTAGTTTTCACCCCCCCATTTAGACTGTCTGATTATGTTGTCATCTGAGGAGACTGACTCTAACGCTACAGCCATATAACTGCTTTTTCTACAAGATAAATGGAGCAATGTACCATTCAGAGACAGTCTGCCTCGAGGTTGTGTCATTATTTGGCTGGAGCACTGGATGACCTAAAGGGAAGAATGCTTGAAGGTGAAACACCTGCGCTCTGAAGGGCATGGTTAGAACCTTAGGCACATAGCCTTTTCTGAGTTTGACAGTGGCTTTTTAAAGTCCGGGGCCAAACTCCAGACATGAATTGTCAATTGATAGTGCATGTAAGTCACCAACCCGTTTTACTGAGGCCAGAGCCAGCAGTATTGCAGTTTTATTAGAGAGCATGCGCAAATCAACAGAGTCCAAAGGCTCGAAGGGGGGCCCTGCGAGTGCTTTAAGGACCAAGTCCTAAGTTAGGACCAAGTTAGGTCCCAAGTCGGGACTGTAGCCAGCCTAGGTGGATTTAATCGTGGATTTAATGGTGTTCATGACTGAATGTGTCAGTTCTGGTGCATTTAGCATGCTCCATTCAAAGGCCACACATGTAGGTTTTGCAGCTCTGCCTGGGGATGCAAAACCTTGCCTTGTATTTGAGAGAGACGGTCTTTCTTCAGCAGTATTTCCTATGGAGGCCCGTCCTGTATCTCCAGAAACCAGGACTGATTGGGTAATTTCGGCGCAATTAACAGAACTGTTTCCATGTCCACTCGGACTTTGCTGATGACAGAATGAAGCGCACTGGGGGAAGCACATACTTGTGTTTCGCCGTCTATGCGTGGGCAAGCGCATTATGGCGACATATATACTCTACTACTGTTGTCTTAACCGAACGTCTCAGAATGTGGTAATTCATTACTTGAAGCACCGTCATCTCGTGGAGTGCTGAACCAGTTCGGCCTACCGCTAAGTATGCTCTTCCACCCAGTGTGGATGTTAGTCGACACGGCTTAGAAAGATGAACGGGGTGTGAGTTCCACACCCTGCTACTCGCCAGGCAGAGATGTGCCACTACCGCCTCTTTCAGGGGGGTAGTTGGGCATAACCGTTTTCTTCCCCGTGATCCACATTAGAGAGGATGTAATTGGTGCACGGGCGAGCTGATTAGGGCGTGCGCCAGGATTTTGACAGTTCGTTATGAACTTCAGGGAAGAACAGAGCAAATCTATGGTACACAGTCGCTTGACGGCGTCCGGACTGCAGGAACCATTCATCAAGGTGAGATTGTGTAGGTTCCTCTGGAGGAGACCACTCGATATCGAGCTATTCGACCACCCTTGAAAGGATGCAAAGCATCTCCTTGTCAGTGGCGCGTACATGCTCCTCGCCCTCGCTGGGGGAAGGGGCAGTAGCATCATCCACTGACCACTCACCTGATACAGCTGATATATATATATATCAGCTGCAGCCCATGCATTTTAAGTCTATGCCTTCAGTGCGATTCATGCCATTAAGAAAAAGCTCTCTAATAATATTTGCGATTAAAATTTTGCTTACAATAAATTTTGTTTTGTCAGGGTACACGGTTACTTTTCAAAACTTGCTCTGACACTGAATGCTCATGCAGCCTAATTTACATTTAGAAAACTGATGTTGCTATAACAATGCAAAGAGCACTTACCAATTTGCTTGAAGTGAAAATCAGTCCTCCTTTCCTATTTAATTAATCAATCGCACGATCATGCAGAACATCTTAGGTTTTTAAATACATAAGGATCTCTTTCTCAACAGCAATATCAGCAGTGATGACAGCCGACTCGTCAGCAAGATCTCGCACTCTTCGCTTTCAAATTACGTACATCACTTAAAGCATGAATGCGTCACTCAAGGCCAGCTAGAAGGCCTGGACTGGGACATATCCTAAAAGCTGATGAATCTGACAATTTGACTTTAGATGCCTATTTACTTACACTTTTGAGGGATTCTGTGGAAATTCTGAAGGCCTGACAGGGTGGAGCTTAGACTCACACGCTGCTTCGGCTAAGGATCTTGGCTTCGGGCATGCGATTTGTGAAACAGTTGTCACACTTTGCTTGTAAGCATCGAGGAATAAATTCTGATTGGATACATTTTTTTGTTTTTTGCTATTTGTTTGTAGATTAATTAGGAGTGGAAAATGATTGAAAATACATAGGCAAAAAGGTCAATGAGAATGAACAGATGAAAAAATATTTATTTATTAGGCATGTTAAGCCAGCAGAGAAGGCTTTGCTGGCCCTGAGAAATCGCCACTACCTGTCAAAAGTTTTGAAACACTTATTCTTTATTATAATTTTTTTTCTTCACATTTTAGAATAATAGTAAAGTCATCAAAACAATGGAATAACATAAATGGAACTATGGGAATTATGTTGTGACTAAACAAAATCCAAAATATATCAAAACTGTGTTATATTTTAGCATCTTCAAAGTAGTCACCCTTTGCCTAGAATTTGCAGACATGTACTCTTGACATTTTCTCAACCAACTTCTTGAGGTATCACCCTGGGATGCTTTTTAAACAGTATTGAAGGAGTTCCCATCTATGTTGGGCACTTATTGGCTGCTTTTCTTTATTATTTGGTCCAGTTATTCACTTTTGTTGGAAAGTGAAGTGCGTTTTAAGGGAGCACATTATAAGTGCACATCAATTTCTTCATGAATGAACCAAGAAGTGTTTCTGTGAGGATGTGTAGTTAAAGATGCACATTGAGATACTATATGTTGTACTTGTATTAAGTGGTGTTTTATCAAATTAAATAAATGGAACTGATATAATATTTTTATTAAATATGTATAAATAAAGAATTTGTTTTAATGACATCTCGACATAGTCCTTGAAAACAAATATAAATGTGCTTGATAGCATCTGAACGAACCCTGTTTTCAAGTTTAATACTATTTCCTTAATTGAGATCAACATAATCACACGGGAACTTGACATGTTGCAACCCAATGTTCCAGTACCCTGACATCGACTCTGTTATGCCAAGTGACTGACAAGTGCCATCTCCTGTCAGACATCTTTGCATGAATTCAAATGTGTTTACCTTTTCCTGCAGCACTACTGATATCGTGTTGCACGGGCAGACTCAGAGACACAGATTCTGGACCTATCGAAACCTTGGGGTAATCATGTTCACATAATCAATGATGAGTGAAATTCAGAGGATCCATTCATTGATGTCAGGTCATATTTGCATTTAAAGTTCTCTTTTTCACCTAACTAATTGTAGTTGATGCTGTTGTCTTTGCTGTCACTTAACATCAGGGGTTTACGACATAATGTAAGCTTGATTTTTATTTGCTAAACAGTTAAAGCCTGATTTTTTTATTTTTTTCCGAGAATCCCATTCTACTGTTAGCGATGTAAAGATCACAATGGGGTAACGACCTCTGGTTCTCCCATGGGTCCAAGCGTTCTGCAGGTGTTACCATTCTAAGGAATGCATTTATTGGAAATATACTGCATTCAGAATGTGACTCATATGGAAAAAATTTTATGTAACATTATCAATCTTAACTCATTGTCTATTATTCTGGCTAATAATTATGGATTTAATTCAAGAGCTGAGAACGCTAAATTCCTTAACGATATAGAAAGCAGACCATTTCATTGGCTGGTAAAGTTCCCTAATTCTCTACTCGTTATAGGCAGTGATTTCAATATTGCAATTGACAGTGCCCTTGCGACAATGCTTGTTGGGGACATGTAAATACTTTGCGGCCATCCTCAGCATCTATTCTCAATTTGGCCGGGAACATCAGTGCAAAAGCGACATTCCGTTGATGTAAGAGTTTCTTGAATTCCATGAATTGATCACGTTTCTCTCTTGTCAAATTCGCAAAGTCTTGGAACAAGAAAATGTTGTGGTTCTTCCAAGAAAGCCTTCCTTTACTCCTCGCATCGCGTAAACACAAGATCTTTATTCAATGGTCTCCCTCAGCGGATCGCCTAGCCGGAACTCTGTGAGCTCGCTCGATTTCCAGCTTATGGCCTGTTATGTCGAGCAGACTCGGAAAGAGCCCATCCAGAAATTCCACCATATTCTGACCCTCTGCTCGCTCAGGAATTCCAATAATTCGGGCGTTGTTCCGCCGACTACGATTTTCCATATCCTCCAACTTTTCCCAGACACACTCCAAGTCTGCTTTGGTTGCTAGCAGATTAGCAGCTAATTCCCTCTCCAGTGAAGCCAGATAATTGATCCGTTACTCAACATCCGCCACTCTTGTAACCATCTCAGTGAATTTTGTCTCCATGGCCGTGATCGATCGACGTATTGCAGCAAGATCCTCCAAGTCAGCAACGACCTTCGTCATCATTGCCGACACGTTCAGGAATTCACGCCGAATCTCTTTCACCTCTCTGGCCAAATTGATTCCCTGGTCCAAGGCCTCCGGTGGGGCATCAGCTTGAGCACGTAAGTGTCTTTTAATGTCTCTAGAGCCCGAAGATATTGAATTCTTTGACATGTTGTCTTCCTAGAACAGTTATGGATCAGGGTGTATCAAATCTCACTGGTTTACATCATTAAAAATATCAAATCTAGCAAAGTCCGCAGAGCTTGCCGTTCACACGTCCAAACCTCGCATGGCGTCACATGACTCCCAAAGCCAGCTTGATGATATTTATAAAAATAAAGCTGAAGGAGCTTTTGTGCAGTCTAGGACAAGATGGATGCAGGAGGGTGAGCAAAACACTGCATACTTACACATTGTAGAAATCTAATTCCAGACTTAATAGTTTCTGTAAACTTAATATTGATGGCGTCATCACAGAGAACCCCAAATTAAATTCCAACTACTGCTATAACTTTTATAAAACTTTATACACGTCTAGTTATTATAAGGAAGACACTTGCTCTTTATTGGATTCATTAGATGACCTGAAAACTATTGAGCCTGAAGACAAACATCGATGCGATGACCCCATCTCCACGGATGAAGTCATTAATAATATTAATCGTCTTAAAAACAATAAATCTCCAGGGAATGACAGAATTACTGCAGAATTTTAAAAGGCATTTTCGGAATTTTTAGTTCCCTTTCTTGCGGAAGTCTATGCAGAAAGTATTGCAAAAATATCTCTTCCCCCAAGCTTAACGCAAGGCGTGGTTACGCTGATCCCAAAACATAACAAGGATTTTATGTTAATCGAAAGTTGCTGTCCAATTTGCCTTTTAAACAATGACTATAAGATTTTGGCACAGATTTTTGCCCAAAGCCTGCAGAAAATTATGTGTTATTTTATTGATGAATCCCAATCTGGCTTTATAAAAAAAACAGGCACATTTCTAATAATATTCATTTAATTCTTTATATTCTTGTTTACTCTATCTTATTTCTGAGGAAAGCTTTATCTTTTTTAGACTTCTACAAAGCATTTCATACGGTGGAACATCCTTTTATATTTCATTGTTTACGGAAATTTGGTTTTGGTGATTTTCTTTATAACGCTATTAAGACACTTTATGCAAATAGTAACAACTCTTTAAAATTAAGTTTTGGTATGTCCCCTAGATTTAACCTCCAAAGAGGTATTAGACAGGGATGCCCAATCTCACCCTATCTTTTCATTTTTGCCACTCAAATTCTAATTCTAATCTCTTTTTATCAGTAAAAGTTCTATGAAAGGTATACTTATTGCTGATAGGGAACTAAAAATCAGTCAGCTAGCAGATGACACTGCTCTTTTTTTAAGAGAGGCCACTTGCAACTGGGATTCGTCCTCCGCCACCCAGATTGAGGCGAATCACCACATGACCACGAGGACTTAAAAGCGCATTGGGAATTGGGCATTCCAAATTGGGGTGAAAAAGGGGAAAAAGAGATGCCACTTGCATTCCTATTGCTATCCGCACAAATGAAAAATTCTCTAAAGCCTCTGGTCTTTTTTTATGTCTCTAAATGTGAACTCCTTGCGGTTAAAAAAATGCACCCTGCCTGTTATTAATAATATACCAGTTAAGGATAAAGTAACATATTGAGGTATTTCTGTTTGTAAGAATAAAAACGATAGATGTTTACATAATTTTTCTCCCATTATAGAAAAGACTAAAAAAATAATAATAATAATTTATGGTTGCAAAGAGATTTATCTTTGAGAGGGAGAGTTTTACTTTCCAAAGGGGAGGGTATCTCCAGATTATCATACACTGCTCAATCTCTCCATGTTGACAGCAAAAGTCTCAAAAACATAGACAAAATTTTATTTTATTTTATTTGGAATAATAGCATACATTATATCAAGAAGTCTGTTGTTATAAATACCTATGAGAATGGTGGTCTTAATATGCTAGACATTTGCACTTTTAATAATACTCTTTTTTTTTTGCTCCTGTAATGAGTTCCTATTATTATTATTATTATTATTATTATTTGCGAATAACATTTTTTATTGATTCAACCATTAAATATAAATAGCAGAACACACATATACAGAATCAATATCCATAAACATAAACATCCATTTTCATAAACAGGTTCTTCTCACCTGGTCATTGATATATAAACACAACTTCTCTCCACATAAATATTTTATTTGGAACAATAGAAATATTTTATATAAGAACAAATCTCTCTTCCTCCAACACTGGTTTGATGCAGACATTTTGCTTGTAAGCCAGTTATTTAACACAGAAGGCCAGTTATTAACTTATGAAGAATTTATTAATTGTTTTAATATTCCTATTACTCCCAAAGTATTTGCTATCGTACTTGATGCCATGCCAAATTGTGTTATTAGATTGCTAAGAAATACCCCATATCCCTTTGTTTTACCTCCTCTTGACCCTGCTGTGCCTATGGTGGGGAAAACCTGCTTCTCTTCGACCTCTAAAAGATCTACACGTTATTTATTTCAAAGTGATACTGTGGCAGTCCCAAATGTTAGTTTATTTGAATGCTTTTGTCTCAGATGTTGACTGGAGGAAGGTCTGGTTGCTTCCAAATAAATATTTACTTACCAACAAGATAAGAGAATTATCTTTTCGCATAATTCATTGAGTCTACCCTGTTAATGATTATTTAAAGAAATTTAGAAAAGATATTGAAGTTGAATGCTCTTTTTGTAAGCAGCACCCAGAGACTATTGTCCATTTGTTTTGGCATTGCCAGTACACCAAGTTACTGTGGAAAGGCCTTTCCTAGTTTATAAATGAAAACATTGTAAAATACTTTTATATATTCTGGGAAAATTTACTGTTTGTTTTTTTCACCTGTGACCCAAATGGAAAAGAAAAAAATGAAAGACTAAATGTATTTAATTAATCTTTTTATTTTGTTAACAATGTTTTATGTACATAAATCTAAATTTTCTAATCAGAAACCCATTTGGGATGTTCTGCATACTGAACTACAACAGTACTTTAAAACTATTTTTAGGTCACATAATAAGAAGACTATCAAAACCAAATAATATTTGTAAATCTTTTGATCTTTTTTCCTTTGATTTCTTTTTGAATATGTTGTAATACCCCTGTCTTTTTTTCTCTTTTTTCTTTCCTGATTCTTAGTGCAATTAATATTTGTTATGTTTGTATGATCTTATAATAATAATAATAATAATAATAATAATAATAATAATAATAAAAAAAATTTTTAAAAATCAGAGGATCCATTTTCCCTATAAGACTTCTTTTTTTCTCCACTGATGGTTAGGTTTAGGGTTGGGGTTTGTGTTAGGGTGTATGGTTGATAAAATATGCATTCCTGTTGACTGTATTACATCATTTGCAACTAAAAACAACTTGCTTTACAACTCGCTTTTGGTGCCACTGGGTTGACATTTCACCTGGAAACGAGCTCACATGTACGTTCAACAACACTCCTAGCTTCAGCCACTGAAGGCAGTGGTTCAAATTTTGATAAGCACAAAATTATTTAAACTGAAGAACTTTCAAAGTTCTGTTGCTGAATTCACAGTGAGATCAGCCTGTGTTCAGTCAAAAAAAAAAAACAAATTTTCGTGCCAGAAAAATACAGCTCTGATTAAATGATAAATACATTTATAGTATACAGTTATCTATTAAAAAGATATTGCCCTCTTAAGTAGATTCAGTGTACTTAGCTAACTTTTGTTAGTAGCTTTAAAGGGGTAGTTCATCAAAAAAATAAAAACTCCCTCATGGTTTACTCACCCTCCTGGCATCCCAGATGTGTATGACTTACTTTCTTCTGCAGAACACAAATTAAGATTTTTAGAGGAATATCTCAGCTCTGTAGGTCCTAACAATTCAAGTGAATGGGTGTCAAAAGTTTGTAGCTCCAAAATCCATATAAAGGGAGCAAAAAAGTAATCCAGATTACTCCAGTGTTTGAATCCATATCTTCAGAAGTGATATGATAGGTGTGAGTGAGAAACAGATAAATATTTATGTCATTTTATATTATAAATTCTCTCTTTGCCCAGTAGGAGGTGATATGCATGAAGAATGAGAAAGTGAAGTGGAGACTGACTGAGCAGGGAGGAGAATTTATAGTAAAAACATCATTCTCTTACATAACGTATTTGCTGCAAGTGCTGTGTGGCATTATCACATTCTAATAAATTCCAGTGGTAAATATCCTCTGGGCAGTTTCATCCATAATGGAGAAATAACATTCCGGCCAACTGAGTAACATGTATGAAGCCAGAATGTTTGAAGTCAGAAAGCATGACAAATCTTGGTTTCCTACACCTTTACTCTAAACATCAAGTCCTTCTGAAATAGTTGTGATTATGAGCTGTCCCTTCTGAAAAAAAAAAAAAAAAAAAAAAAACACCACTTAAACAAGCATACACCTATCTATCTATCTATCTATCTATCTATCTATCTATCTATCTATCTTTCTATCTATCTATCTATCGTCTGTCTGTCTATATCTTTGTTTATTGTGTGTGTGTGTGTGTGTGTGTGTGTATTTGTGTATTTGTGTATTTACTGTATAATACTAAATTGCAGGTATATTCAGAATATATATTCAGTTTGCATACCCTGGCAGAAATTGTGAAATTTTGGCAATGATTTTGAAAATAGGACTGATCATGCAAAAAAACTGTCTTTTATTTAAGGGTAGTGATCATATGAAGCCATTTATCATCACATAGTTGTTTCGCTCCTTTTTAAATCATAATGGTAACAGAAATCACCCAAATGGCCCTGATCAAAAGTTTACATACCCTTGAATGTTTGGCCTTGTTACAGACACACAAGGTGATACACGCAGGTTTAAATGGCAATTAAAGGTTAATTTTCCACACCTGTGGCTTTTTAAACTGCAATTAGTGTCTGTGTATAAATAGTCAATGAGTTTGTTAGCTCTCATGTGGATGCAATGAGCAGGATAGATACTGAGCCATGGGGAGCAGAAAAAAACTGTCAAAAGACCTGCGTAACAAGGTAATGGAACTTTATAAAGATGGAAAAGGATATACAAATATATCCAAAGCCTTGAAAATGTCAGTCAGTACTGTTCAATCACTTATTAAGAAGTGGAAAATTCGGTGCTTGATACCAAGCCAAGGTTAGGTAGACCACGAAATATTTCAGCCACAACTGCCAGAAGAATTGTTTGGGATACAAAGAAAAACCCACAGGTAACCTCAGGAGAAATACAGGCTGCTCTGGAAAAAGATGGTGTGGTTGTTTCAAGGATCACAATACAACGATACTTGAACAAAAATTAGCTGCATGGTCGAGTTGCCAGAAAGAAACCTTTACTGTGCCAATGCCACAAAAAAGCCCGGTTACAATATGCCCGACAACACCTTGACATGCCTCACAGCTTCTGGCACACTGTAATTTGGAGTGACATGACCAAAATAGAGCTTTATGGTCACAACCATAAGCGCTATGTTTGGAGAGGGGTCAACAAGTATTGTGCTCCTTGAAACAACCACACTGTCTTTTTCCAGAGCAGCCTGTATTTCTGTATATATACATACAGTATATACTGTATACAGCATATATATATATATATATATATATATATATATATATATGGGCTCGCAATGGGCTTCCTCTGAGTGGTACACACAACACATTATGCTGAGAAAAAAAGAAAAATTGAAAAATATACTGTCCAATCACATGTTGCCCCAGACTCTCCAAATGTTACTTCACAGGAAGTTGATTAGTTTTCTTCAAAGCCTCTTTTGCTGAATTGCAGATTGGTTGGTTGCATGTGGAGAACCTCATCTAAATCCTCTAGAGACTTACTTTTCATGGCAAAGCCATTAACCAACTCGGTGCAATCACTGTAGCAACATAGGACTGGCTACACGCAGACACTGAAAAGTGCTTTAGCATGGTGTAAAATAATAACTGCCAATCTCTGGGCACAGAACTAACTGCATTTAAGGGATTTTTTTGCATGGATGTCATTTTGTGGCAATTGTCTTTTCTCAATATGTAAGACTTCATGTGTAAGAAATGTGTAAAAATGCAAATGTGAATTTTCTGTTTACATGTAACACATTGCTACAAAAATAAATGTACTGTATACATACAAATGGGCATATCCTTTTTCTGTGTACTACAGTATTGTACAGTATTGACTTTTCCCAGTAAACTTTTACCTACTGTTGAAATAGGTATCTAAAAAGCTCAGTGTGATACACAATAGCATTACGCTAGACAAAACTGACATTCATGTATAGTACAGTAAGCAGTCAGTGTCAACACAAGTAGAACAAAAATGAAATTTGTATATAACAAACATTTTCAAGGTTGACTGCCATGGTGAAAAAACATCTAAACATTTTGACTAGTACAGCTCACACGATGACAAAAAAAAAAAAAATTCATTTTGATGGCTTTGGCCAATTTACTGACACAATAACTAGGTTTTGAAGCATGAATTACAGTTTTTCTCAATCGCTTTGGCACAATCGTCGAATGACTATTAAACTTCGACTAACTATATGAACATTAGGTCATTTGTTCACATGACTATTGTCATTTATAACTGCTTTGGCACAAAATGCATTGAGTAAGCCTTGCAGATCAAAACAGTTGGATTCATTTGCTATTGAATGATATTACTCTCAAATGCACTTATACACATGTTCATTGTGTAAATCCCTACATGCTAAACAGAACAACCAACAGTCACAATAACATGTCACACATATATTAGATACATAATAGTTATGTGGTATTGTTGTAATATTGGTCAGATGGATTGACTTAGGCTAGATGGGGAACAATTCAATTTAAAAAGTATGTACAGGTAAGAATTCATCATTGTACACTACACAGTGCTGTAATCTCCTTGCCTTTCAGTATTGTCAAGTACAACCTGTATATAAAGAATATGTTACACAATGTGGGATATGTGGAACTGTATGATTTACAATATCTACTGTAAATTATTTCCTAAATTGTTTTACTCACTTTTATAGAGAGTAATGGAGCTGGAGGCTGATGAATCCCCAAACATTTTTGTGTGTGTTGATGAGGCAGGATTCAACTTGAACAAAGTCAGGAGACGTGGCCGTAATATTATTGGTCACCGAGCCACTGTTGATGCGCCAGGCCAGCGTGGAGGGAACATTACAATGTGTGCTGCCATATATGGGAATGGTGTACTCATTCCCATCATTGGGCACTATAACACACAATGTCTTAATTTCCTGGAAACTCTTTACAGGGATCTCATTCCTGAGAATGAGAGGGGGTTGGTAAGAAATGACTTGCCAACGTATGTTATAGTTTGGGACAATGTAAGTTTCCATTGTTCAAATAAAGTCAGGGAATGGTTTGTTGCCCACCCACGTTTTTTGATGGAGTTTCTCCCACCATACTCCCCATTCCTAAATCCCATTGAGGAGTTATTTTCTGCATGGAGATGGAAGGTCTATGATCACCGTCCTCACGACCAGTTGTCCTTACTGGGTGCAGTGGATGCTGGTTGTGAGGATATCACAGCAGATTGTTGTAGAGGGTGGCTGCGTCATGCCAAAAGATTTTTCCCTCGTTGCATTGCAAGGGAGGATATCAGGTGTGATGTAAATGAAATGTTGTGGCCAGACAGAGAGGAGAGACTGGAAGACCCATGAGGTTGATGAACTTGCAGCATATTTTCTTTTTTCTTGCACATATTGTAGTTCCTGAATTTTGCTGTTGTATATAATTTTTTCTGTACAAGCTTTCTTTATATATTTTCAGTCGGCTGTAAAGTGTGTACATACAATGATGAGAAATGTTTGAATAAATGTTTTGTTGAAAGTATAGTGTGTGCCATGACTTTTTGACATCAATACTATTCAGCTGCCTACATATACAATGTTAGCAACTGGACAATATTACATAGTAATAACTACAGTTTTTCTCAGTCGATTTTATACATTTCTCCAAACTATAATCAGTACTCTCAAAACAATTCACACAGCCGTAGAAACAGACACTCAAATTAGCAGAACAATTAAATTTCACTGCATAATGAAGCAATGTATTCTTTTCTGATAATGCATTTATTAAAATGAAATACTAATATCAAAGCAATAGATGTGTTCTCTATTAAATTCATAACATGTTCAGCTATAGACACACAACTCTACTATTGAATTAACACATTTATCATAAAAATCCACCGTAAAGAACCTTTTTCTATGTGTTTTCATAAAATGTCTCTAAATATCTAGTTGTCCCTGCTCTTCCACTTCCAATGCCATTCCTCCCTCTTCTTCTTTTTTGTTGAGGTTGAAGTCACTGTAGATCTGCTCACATTAGGCTGAACACTGTGTGTCTTAGAGAGACCATACAGTTTTTCTCAATCGATTTTACACATTTCTCCAAACTATAATTAATGCTCTCATAACAATTCACACAGCCGACAAAACAGACGCTTAATTTTGCAGAACACTTACATTTCACTGCATAATGAAGAACTGTATTCTTTTCTGATAATGCATTTATTAAAACTAAATACTGACATCAAAACCATAGATGTGTTCTTTATTGAATTCATAGTATTTACAGCTATAGATGCACAAATCTACTATTAAAATAACACATTTGTCATACAGATCCACAATAAAGACCTTTTTCCATGTTTTTTTTTTTTTTTTTTTAAAAGAGGATGAGGAAGTTTATTATTAAAAAAAATGCAGTATTGTAAGCACAGATACAGTAATTGTGGACATTGATCGTGGCATGCAGACCAATGCCATTCCTCCCTATTCTTTTTTGTTTAGTCTGTAGGTCTGCTCACATTAGACCGAACACTTTGTGTGTCTCAGAGAGACTGTGATTCATAACATGATCAATAAGAGCGACTCTCAGATCATTTGAGCCTCATCTGTGTCTTCTTTACTCTACTCTTCCACCCTGCTGTCCTCTTTCTCTCTGCTCACCATCATTACAGCATCTCCATTTGGTCTTTCCTCAAATCTTTCAATGCTCACCCCTGTAAGAGTTGAAATAATCTTCCCCTCTTCTCATCACTTCTTCCTAATTCTTCTTCCTCCACTCAACCTATTCTCAGTTTGCCCTCTTCTTCTTCTTCCTCCTCATTGGTGGTTTGCTCTGAATTTTCATATTTGACCCCTTTAATAGATAGCAAAGTCATGATAGTTGTGTGAAAAATTTAGTAAAATGCATTTCCTTTGCTGTGTGCATTACTAACACAGCAGACATCCATATAAAGGGATTTGACAACCTGGCATGAGCATTTGAGAATTTTATCTTTTTTTAGTTGTTTGTGTTAACTGTTTTGAAAACATGAATCTTGGATCAGAGAAATTTGTGTGTAGTCCTTCGAGAAAATGATGAAAATCAAGAAAAATGTACAATTTGTTTAGGACAATTACAAAGTGTTCAGATGGCTGTGTTAATTGTTTTTAAAGCAGTGTTCTGAGTTTGGAGAAATGAGTAAAATCAATCGAGAAAAACTGTAATTCATAACATGATCAATTAGAGGGACTCGCAGATCATGAGCCTTCTTTATTCTAATCTTCCACCCTGATGTCCTCTTTCTGTTCACCATCATTACACCATCTCCATTTGGTCTTTCCTGAAGTCTTTCCATGCACACACCTGAAAGGGTTAAGAAAACATTCGCCGTTTCTCATCACTTCTTCCTCAGATTTTCTCTTTCTTTACCCATTCTACCTCTTCTTCTTCTTCCTCATTGTTTGTTTGCTCTGAATTTTCATATTTTACCCCTTTTATAGATAGCAGAGTCACGATAGTTGTGTGAAAAGTTTAGTAAATTGCATTTTCTTTGCTGTGTGCATTACTAACACAGCCGATATTAATATGAAGGGATTTGGCAACCTGACGTGCATTTGAGTATATGACTTTAATATAGTTGTCTGTGTTAACTGTTTTGAAAGCATGAGTTTTGGATCGGAGAAATTTGTATGTAGTGTTTCGAGAAAATGAGCAAAATCAAGAAACATGCACAATCTGTTTCTGGAATCTGTATCTGTGATTGAGAAAAACTGTATCACACTTTCAGAGTACACTGTTATTTGACAAGGTGTCTTTGCATTTTGACTGTCTTGGTCTAAGCAATGATAAAGGAACCTTTTGTTTTAGGTAAGTTACTACATTTTGCAGACATGCAGTTTAGAGAATGTTAAGACTGTTTCAAAAATGAGCTAAAGAAAATCTGTAAAAGGAGTTATATTTTGGTCAGAGATCTTATAGTACTGTGTAAACTGACACCTTCTGGTTGTAAAATCGTCTGTGACTTCTCTTATAAAACAGCAATTTTATCAAAGTAAACTCCACACATAGTTCACTCAAAAAGTATTGTTTAGTGTAAAACATGTTAAAGATTAGCGGGCAGGCAGTTAATTCATTAAATGATGAGCTGTTTCCTCACAAAAGCAGTTTATTCAGCATTGTGAAGCATCTCCATAGACATCCATTCAAAAAGTACGGCCTCTTGTCTCCTCGCCAGTGTACCACCATAGAATGTCTATGGAATGGCCGCGTTACGCTACTCTATGGTAACCTTGTAGGCTTCCCTATCAGAAGGGCTTTGTTTTGGTCTGTTCTCACCCAAAACTGATTGGATCGCTTCAGAAGACCTGTATAGACATGTATGTAAATGCTGAGAGAATTTTCATTTTTGGTTGAACTATTTCTTTGGGTTATAGCTCACAAATTAATGTTCTGTCATCATTTACTCACCCTCATGTCATTCCAAACCCATATGACTAACTTTCTACAGTGGAATACAGAAGGAGATGTTGAGCAGAATTAACTGACAGCCTAAGTCACTATCTACAGTACTTTCATTGTATGGAAAAAAGAGCAGCATCAACATTCTTCAAAATGTTGTGTTCTTAAGTAAGTATTAAAGAATATGAATGAATGTTACATTTAAATAGCACTTTTCTGACACTACACTCAAAGTGCTTTACACAGTGAACAGGGGACTCTCCTCAACAACCACCAGTGTGCAGCATCCACCTGGATGATGCGACATCAGTCATAGTGCGCCAGTACACTCACCACACACCAGCTATTGGTGGAGAGGAGAGAGTAGAGTTATAGAGCCAATTAGTGGATGGGGATTATTAAGAGGCCTTGATTGAGAAGGGCTAATGGGGGGAATTTAGCCAGGACACCAGGGATACACCCCTACTCTTTACAAGAAGTGCTCTAGGATTTTTAATGACCACAGAGAGTCAGGACCTCAGTTTAACATCTCAGCCAAAGGATGGTGCCTTTTTTTACAGTATAGTGTCCCCATCAATATACTGGGGCATTAGGACACAGAGCACAGGGTGAGCACCCCCTGCTGGGCTCCCTAATACCTCTTCCAGCAGCAACCTTAGTTTTCCCCAGGAGGTTTCCCATCCAAGTACTGTCCACTCTCAACCCTGCTTAGCTTCAGTGGGCAACTGGTCTTGAGCTACAGGTTGATATGGCTGCTGGCAAAGTATTACAGAATATGGGTTTGAAACAACATGAAGGTGAATAAAAGATGGCAGAATTTTCATATTGTGGTGAATTATCCCTTTCAATACTAGCGTTCTAAAAGGAATTTGAATTAAAACAATGATTTTACAGTTACATTAAATATAACCATTCTAGCCATGTACTACTGTATATCCATTTGATGTAGAAGCTCTGGAAGCCCTAACGCTGAGTGGAGGACATCTGTATGCTATTGCAAACCAGATGTCAGAGTAAAGCATGTTTTTATGACATTATTGTCCAAATGGAAGAATGTCATTGCAAAAAAGAAAAAGGAAGCTTTGAAGTCTTGTTATTTTGTTACTAAATGAAGCATAAGAAAGCCAAATTGGACAAAAGGTAGCCAAGATAAAAATATACTCAGCCCTTCCTCAACAGAAAACAATATTTCAGTACTGCTTCTGAAGCGAATGTTATATAAATGGAGACCAATGAAGATTAAGCAAATGTATTCAGTCTTAACATTTGCATTGACACTAATAAATTCTCTAAACTGTTTCAGATGGCAAGCCTGTGTCAGGTATTGCCATAACTCTTGTTAATGTCCTGAACTTAAAAAACATGAACATAATGCTGACCCCTGCCTAAATATGCATTTTAAAATGCAGAACTCCAAAAATAATATGCCTCTTTGACCCTCATTCATTACTTATGTTACATTTGGTCATTACAAGCAAATTAAAGGGTCTTAGAAATAATTTTGCTTTACCTTTACCATGCATAGAGACTGTACCCACAATACACCCACTGTGTTTGTGTAATGCACCATGCTGACAACTTTTGAAACTCATCCGCTGACATGATGGATAATGATTGCTGTGTGTTGATAGAGAGGTGATCCACATCCTTCAGATAGACAGACAATGAGAGAGAAAAAAGACAAAGAATAACACAATATAAATTTGGCTTATGAGAATGCATAAAAATTTTCCATATAGCACTTACAATTTATTTATGATAGCTGATAAATACAGGTAACACTGCTACATCAAAACTTAGGCAAAAGTCACCTTGGCTTTGGAACTTTGAAGTCTTTTTCAAAGGAATAAACGGTTATTTACCCCCAAAACAGAGCATTTTCTCAGGTCAAAGATCATTTCATACTATTTTAGGTCAAATATTAACTGACCTCTGTACACATTTGAATTGAAACCTATGGTCACAATTCAAATCACAAGACCAAAGTGTTTGAATCTATATCTTCAGAAGTGATATACCGTAATAGTGGGTGAGAGACAGATAAAAAGTCCTTTTTTTTTTTTTACGCTAAATGGCCACTTTAACTTTCACTTTCAGATGTGAAAGTGAAACTAAACAGGCACCATATGTGACTTGCAGATCTAAAAGTGAAAGTATAAGTGGAGATTTAGAAAAGAAAAAAAGAACTTAAATTTTGATTTGTTTCTCACCCACACCTATTGCATCGCTTCTGAAGATATATATTTAACCACTGGAGTCTTACGGAATACTTCTGTTTTCTTTGTGTGATTTTTGGAGCTGAGATATTCTTCTAAAAATCTTTGTTTGTGTTCTGCTGAAGAAAGTCATACACATCTGGGCATGAGGGTGAATAAATGATGAGAGAATTTTCTCCATTTAAGCTTATTCATAAAATAGCCAATGAACTCATTGTACTCATTTTATACCATAGTGTGTACTCGTTAGTGTTGCATGAAAAAGTAAGCATCACTATTACTATTGCTCATACTTAAGGGATTTGAGTAAGACAATAAAGATAATTATAAGTATTAGGGTACAACGGGGCTAAAGGCTCTGTGGGGTAAAAGGCTCCTTTGTTTTTATTTTCTCCCAAAACACTATATAGCCTCAAAAACTACTACAGTAGTTTCCTAAACACCTGTTTGTCACTATACAATGGAAAATGTCCCTGTTCCATGAGATCTTTGCGTGTGGTGTCTTAAAGTTGATTTTTAGATTTGATCTAATTTTTATTATTTTTTTAAAATGTTGCAAATTTATGTAGCTAATGAAAATCCCTGGAATTAGCACATTTCTTTTGAGACAAAATACTAATTTATCATTTCCAGATTTGTTTAAGGTCATTAAATCAAACATTTTTCAATAACTGTCCAATAAGTGAAAAGATAGTATTAGGGGTAAAATATTTTAGGTAAAAAAAACATTTTACCTTGATACATTTGTGACCAGAAAAAAAGCAAAATTTCATTAAGGGGTGCCTTTAGCCCTGTTGTACCCTAAACTTCACTATGTCACTCTGCGTTGTATCAGATTTATTTTGCCTGGCAGATGTTAAAACAGCCAAACAATCCCATAGACTTACATTGAAGGATTAGAATATCATAGACCTGGGGGTGGGCTCTTTTGACTTGGGCTAGTAAGCAACCACCTAGCAGCTACCAGACCACCCTACCAACTGCATAACAACATCCTAAAAACCATTTTTGTGTTTTACATTTTTTTTTAAAAATCTAGCTTTATGTTCAAGCCTTTAATAAGGACAAAAGTGCTAGACAAACACATTATTTATCATATTCAAGGAGGGAAACGTATACAGTAGACATACTGTATGATCTATTTCGTCAGTTTCTGGCCAGTATTTGAGCTGCAAAGGGCAGTTCCCTTTCTTGCTGTAATGCAAATCTTCATGTAGATCTAAAGAATTGTGACAAATCGTCTAAAGAATTATTCTGCATAAAGAAACGTTATGGATCTAGGGGCCTCATGTGCTGCCCCCGTCATCCGGAGGGCAATGCTTCCCTCAACTGTTGCAGATTAATGGCTGCCTATACATCATCATTCCATATTTATTTTGTGCCACACATCAACAAGCCGGCATGGATCATTGCAGTACTCTTAGCCCTCAAGGAGAGGATGGATGGGTTTATACAAGCAAGCAAAAACTCACATACACATCAACAGACCAAAAACAACATGATACAAGTCCAAAAAAGAAACAATCTTTTATTTCAGTCATTCAATTCTGGTCACTAAAACACATTTTCAATAAACTGTCTATTTGAGATGACCGAGAATTATATTTTAGGATAACGTTCTCATTTTAAAGGAACAGTTCACCCAAAAATGAAAATTCTCTCATCATATACTCACCCTCATGCCATGTGTATGTGTATGTGTATGACTTTCTTTCTTCAGCAGAACACAAATTAAGATTTTTAGAAGAATATCTCAGCTCTGTAGGTTCATACAATGCAAGTAAATGGTTACCAAAACTTTGAAGCTCCAAAAAGTACATAAAGGCAGCATAAAAGTAATCCATACTACTCCAGTGGTTTAATCAATGTCATCCTAAATGATCCAATCAATTTTGGGTGAGAACAGACCAAAAATAGAACTCCTTTTTAACTATAAATCTTGACATCAGCAGTCTCCTTGGTTATCAGGATTTCAAGCTTGATTACACCGCATCTGGATCGCTTCAGAAGACATGGACTAAAACACTGGAGTCCTATGGATTACTTTTATGCTGCATTTATGTGCATTTTGGAGCTTTAAAGTTTTGGTCACCATTTGCTTGCACTGTATGGACCTACATTGCTGAGATGTTCTACAAAGATATTCTATATTATAGATATTCTATAAAAGAAAGTTATATATATCTGGGCTGACATGAGGGTGAGTAAATGATGAGAACATTTTCATTTTTTGGTGGACTGTTACTATAATTTATGTAGTTTAAGGATAAGTAGTAGCTTTCTAAACTACTTTCTAAAATACTGTATGAGAATATGATAACGTTTGTGCAAAAAAAATCCCAGAGTTACAGACGTTGAAACAAAGTGTGTTAACACTGCCCGGTCTCCCTATCTTGCAGCTTCTCTGTTTTACCATTGTGGCTGTGCTAAAATGAAATGCAGTGCACTAAATCAGTTTTGACAGAGTTATTTCCCTTCATTGACCTCTTTAATGAAGATAAACAACTTTGTGTTGTTTGGAATTTGTAGCTATATTAAACAGAGCTAAAACAGTCAGATCTGCATAACAAACTGAAAAAAAAAAAAAAAATTTTTTTTGGAGCTTATCAGTGCCACTAATGCGAAGGACAGTATGAATGGAAGGGAAAGAGACAGAGAAAGACATATGAGTGCTACACTAAAAAAATATATATCTGAGGTTAGAGAGTTCCTCAAAAATCCAATCGCTCATTTAGATTCTACTCAGTCTTTTTACAGATCAGGGCTTTTTTATATAAACGAATAAAAGTTCAGAACCTGTCTCTCTGATTTGTACTGTGATTGCAGAGTCTGAAAATATGCACTCAGCTGACCTTGAATTTGAGACTTGAACCAGACAACCTGGAGGTCTTTATGGAAAGTTATATTTGAAAAGGGAATGTCCTAATAAACAGAAGTATCAAACAGGCTGTGACAATCATAATTCATAACACTACATTTAGGCCCCATTTGAGTTCTAGAGGTTTTCTAAGGTGTCTATCTGCAGTCAGTTTCAAGTCACACATGTATGAACCTTTAAAGTTATTTGCAAACAGATTACACTTGTCCAAGAAATCATCAGTCAGGCTGTTAGGAATTCACTTCGAAATATATAAGAATTACCATCAGTAACCATTGTTTACAACAAAATAGATAAAAACTTTATTGTCATTGTGCAGAGTACAGAGACAAAGAAATAGAATTAGCATTTAACCAGAAGTGCAAATAACAATATACTGTATTATTAAATAACATTAATGTAAAAATGCAATGAAGCACAGACCAGCTCAGTGAAAATGACAAGGAATATTAATAGTAAAGGTGCTAGTTTATACAGTGATAAAGTAGTAGCCTGCGACCATAACAGTGAAAACGGCACCTTGTATATAAATAGAGAGTAGACTTGTCAGGCCTCCGCAAAAAGGCAACATTGATATGATAGGCCTTGCTAAATAATTAAGTATAATAAATGGTAAAACACCATTAGCCTACAATGCAAATGACGTGGCGTAAACTAAGAAATAGATGGTGGTAATAATGTACCAACTGTTTTAAAACCATAATAAATTAATATGGGATCTCCTTCAAACTGTGAAGGAACCTTAAATTTTGCTTCTTTTTCAAAATAGTGTGGAGAATATTTCAGAGTTCAAGTCGTGCATCCGATATTTTCCACCAGCTCTTTTGAATCAGATGTAGAGATACCGGATTCTCAAATTATTCACTCTTTTGAGTCCGTTTGTTTTTTTGTTTTTTTTAAATGAATCATTCCAACGGCTTAGCAAAATGGCCTGAATATATCTGCGATTCAGTCCGACTCTGAATCATTTGGACAGTTCATTCACAGACTGAATTGTTTGGAGAGGTTTCTTGCATGGTACAACAGAAACAGGACATTTTAGAACACAGGTAACAAAAAGGTGGATGAAGTAAAATATTTACTTACAGTGTACAGTCAGCAAAACTGGCAAATCCAAATTGTTTGCCAGCGATGAGGTCTTTATAAGTTCAGCACCTGCAGCTGATGGATTCTGTAGGCCTACTGCAAATAAACAGCCTACATTTTCCAACCGAAAGAGTATTAAAAGATTACACAAGAACATTTGAAGTACCATGGCATTACCATGTTATCTGAGCATGCATTATTGTAGAACCATGGTATACTTTTAAGTACATAAGTTCTAACAATTTTTTACAGTAATGGGAAGGCCTGACAACTGAAAAGGTGATGGAATCTGTACTTTACTTGTCACCTTACACAGTCATTTTCACCCTTGCATATCATGTTGTATTTCTGTTTCAGTGGCTGCGTGGTGGAGTCGATAACTGGGTTTCTGTTTTTGTGATTCCTTCTCATCTGTGAGGGAACATTGCTGAGTAAGTCGTTGAAGATCAAGTGACAAAAAAGCTGAGACTAGAAAAGTGAGCTGTTTTCTGGCACTTTTAATGCACCTGGTTGATACACAGCCAGAGTTTTGTCCTAGCAACTCTTCTGTTAGACTTTCAGCAAGCTACAGTCATCCTCTTAGGAGACATGTCTGTTTACAGGGAACAAATGCTGTCTTTTTTCCTCATTGCGGGTGCAAGTATCATACCTTAAAGAATTTAGCAAGAGGATGAAGGGAACTTTGTCACTGCATTGGCCAAAGTGTTCCTTAGCCAAGGTAGTGATAAACAGAGTTCCCACACTCATAAAAAACCTGGAAATATCAGGGTATTTATTGATTTCATGGAAATTAATAAAATCATAAAACTCTAAAATGTTTAAAATATTTAGTTGGTTAAAAACTGCGGAGTAATACTCAGTACCGGTCCTCCCCACTGGCAAACTAAGTCAAGTAATTTTTATTTGTATAGCGCTTTTCACAACACACATTTCAAAGCAGCTTTACAGGAAGTCATGCATTAAAAAAAAAAAAAAAACTGTGTTAAACTGTAATATCTTTAAAGACTTAGAGTGATCATTGTGTAGTTTGATTAAATATCATTGTAAATTGTGTATAGAAATTAAATAATTAAATCATAATTGTATTTAGAACCCCAGTGAGCAAGCCGAAGGAACACAAAAGACAAAACTCCATAAGATGTTGGTTAATGGAGAAAAATAACCTTTGGAGAAACCAGGCTCACTGTGGGTGCCAGTTCCCCTCTGGCTAACATCATAAATTAATACTTAATTATGTATAGTGCAAGTCATGGTTTAAAATTATTAAACTAAGTAAATGTTAAAGTCCTGTTTTTTTGTTGTTGTTTTTTTTTTTACTTTAAGATTAATGAATAATGTCTTTTAAGTTCATCTTGGATTAACTGCAGAAGTTTACATAGATGCACTGTCCTTTGTTAGTTGGCTGATGAAGGCTTTTGTTGGCAATTAAATGATAGTCTATGTATTCCATTTCAAGAGTGTAGTCCATCAATAGACCGAGGTGATGCAGGTGCATCTTAGTTCAACCTGCAGGTCATTTCGGTGAGGTTCGGTGGGGTCCATCCTAAATCCAAGCAGTGTTGTAGTTAGGGTTGCCATCCGAATCAGTACGGGACGCGATTTGTCCCGTATTTAAGCTGATCAGCTGGTGTCACGGTGAAATCGTTCCAGATCGCCGATTTAACATTGATATAAGTTGGAAAATTTGCCTATGGTGGGTAAGGGATCGTCTGAAAAGTCCACACATTGTGCTAAAACGTGCTAATACTGTGTAGGGTGTGGTAAGGGACCGTCTGAAAAGTCCACAAAGGGTGGTAAAACTGTGGAGTTTTTTCTATATAAATGTTCAATAAGATCAAACAATGTATGAATACAATCATAAAGACAAGTACAGGTGAAGGAAAAAATAAACAAATAAAATAAATTAAAATTATAAAAAAATTAAAAAAATATGTATAAACTGTCCAAAATGTATACATAAATAAGATAAAGAAGATAAATAATCCAAAAAATTTAATTAAATATATTTTTAACATATAAATTATGTATTATTTTTTTATAACTCATGGATCAGGAAAGTTCTCATTTTAGCATATAAGAAAGGATATAACATTTTTATTTATAACGCTTAAAACTGTGGAGGATGTGGTTAGGAGGTTATCTGAAGCCGCCTGGAATTCGGTCTCATTAAAAAAAAAAATGTCTGCTACATCTTCTATTATGCACTTCGCATATTTCAGCCACAAAGATTTAATCTACAGTAAAACTCTAAAGAAGAAATAACTGCAATGTGCAAATTCTGCAGTGCATCAGTTACTGAAACAAAGGGAACAATGTCCAATTTTCATCGACATGTGGAGTGAAAGCACAAAGAAAGGTAAGAACGCTTCAGCTATTTTAACATTAAAATACGTTTAATTACGTTTACATTACGTTGAATATCTTTAAGTTTATGTCTTCTGTGCATGCATAAAACTTAAACTACATAAGAATGACACATGATGCTTTGCCAGGTGTATAATATTTTGTTTGTGGTGGTCCTTAGCAGTTTAACATGGGGTAAAACAGAGGGTTTGGAAATGTTACATCAATACTGTACTTCATTTAAAATGCAGCAGTTTTCCCGCACTGTCAGTGGCTCTCACGCTCTCTATTTTTCTCTCCTTCTCATTGTTCAGTGTGTGTGTGTGTGTGTGTGTATGCGTGTGAGAGAGAGATAGAGCGTGTGAGCGA
Source organism: Myxocyprinus asiaticus (assembly GCF_019703515.2). Lineage (NCBI taxonomy): Eukaryota > Metazoa > Chordata > Actinopteri > Cypriniformes > Catostomidae > Myxocyprinus > Myxocyprinus asiaticus. The sequence goes on from NC_059391.1 coordinate 17,495,203, forward strand.
GCGAGAGAGAGAGAGTTGAAAAAAGGTACAATTCTCAAATTGAAGGGAGTGTCTCAAAGAGATTGTGTCCTGGGTGGGAGGGGTCAGCCACAATCTTTTCTGCCCGCCTCAGGGTCCTGGAGGCATACAGGTCCTGGAGAGATGGCAGATTGCAGCCAATCACCTTCTCAGCAGAACGAATGACATGCTGCACTCTGCTTTTGTCCTTGGCAGTGGCAGCAGTGTACTGCTATATAGTGATGGAGGAGGTGAGGATGGACTCAATGATGGAGGTGTAGACAGCTGCCGCAGGAAGTACATCCTCTGCTGTGCTTTTTTAATTAGAGAACTGATGTTCAGCTCCCACTTGAGGTCCTGGGAGGTGATGGTTCCCAGAAAGCGGAAGGACTCCACAGTGTCAACTGGAGAGTCACACAGGATGATGGGGGTGGGTGGGCCTGGGTTCTTCCTGAAATCTACGACCATCTCCACTGTCTTCACAGCACTGAGCTCCAAGTTGTTCTGACTGCACCAGGTCACCAGATGATCAATCTCCTGCCTGTAGGCAGACTCATCCCCATCAAAGATGAGCCCAATGAGGGTGGTGTCATCTGCAAACTTCAGGAGCTTGACAGACTGGTGACTGGAGGTGCAGCTGTTAGTGTACAGGAAGAAAAGTAGAGGGGAAAGAACACAGCCTTGAGGGGAACCAGTGCTGATGGTCCAGGAGTCAGAGACATGTTTTCCTAGCCTCACGTGCTGCCTCCTATCAGTCAAACGATAATCACTGACTTGATTATTGGCTGTACTATGCCATTGTCTATAACTGAGAATGAACACTTTTGACATTTTCTTCACACACTAGATAGCAAGTACATTCCCATTTCAAGAGCAACAATTTCTGAGAAATGTATTCCAGATTTAGTTCGAAAGGTTAAGATGCATATTTGTGAAACCTTGAAGAAACAAAGCTCCATCTCAGTAACTGTAGATAAATGGTCAGACCGCACTTTGCGTTCCTTCCTTGGATTACAGCACATGTTTGCTATGCCGCTGATAATGTTTACAAGCTGGACTCCCTCCTTTTGGACTGTAGACATTTCCCAAGTAGCCACACTGGTGATAACATAGCAATGGCCTTTGATGACATAACAGAGTATGGAATTACAAGCATGATTGATTACATCATAACAGACAATGCTGCAAACATGAAATGTGCCTTTAAAGTGAAGTTACCTCAGCAATATGTTGACCCTGCAGGTGACAATGAGGAAGAGATGGACAGCTTGGATGATGAGGAGCTGTGGGAGGATTTAGACAGCAACCGAGAAACCTTAGTAGACATGGCCAGGTCAAGACAGCGACTATCATGCTTTGCTCACTCTCTTCAGCTGGTTATTGGTGATGGATCGAAAGAAGACAAATGCATATCCCTGGCAATAGCAAAAGCATCCAAGCTAATATCCCTACTGCATAGCAGCACTACTTTCAAGAACCGCTTCGAAGCAGCTTTTGGCAGTGGTAAGTCAATACCAGTGGCGAATACTACCCGTTTGAATTCAACTTTCAAGCAAGTGCAAGATATCATGGGTCTTGACCACAGAACCCTGACAGAAGTTTGTGGTCACGGATTTGGAAATGTGGTGTTTACTCTCCGTGAATGGAACCAACTTCAAGAGCTGAGTGCAATATTTGAAACATTTTCTAAAGCAACTGACATAACACAAGGCGAGAAGTCTGTGACTATAAGCATGGTGGTGCCTACTGTTCTAGATCTGAACACACATCTTCTGAAAATGGGAGAGACAAAATGTCAGTGCCAGCCACTGATTAAGGCCCTTCAATCCTCTCTACGAAAATGATTTTCACGGATATTTGTGAAAACAAAAATGCAGTTTGGTCAGAACTGTGTTGACTTGGATGTTACCAACAATAATACTTAATCACAAAAGAAATTCAGAGAAGATGTAAAGAGCACTCTGATTGGTTAGTTGTTTTTGTTTTTTTCCATCTCTTGCACAATATGTTTTTATAATGTAAAATTTCCATCAATGTCGATATGATAGTTAAACATTTGTGTTTTCTTACTGATGTGCTTGCTTTTCAGTGATTTTCAAAAATGTAAAAGATGTAAACTGATCCATAGTTATGATCCTAATTTAGGATTGTGTATGCCATTGTAACAGAACTCCAGGTTTGGGTGTGGGAAGGAGGAGACAGGGAGCAGTGACACACTTTAGGTAACGCTTTTATTTTTCTTCTCTTTCTGTGTAGCAGATGCACTCTTTTCAGGGTTTTTCACTCAGTTCAATAATTCACACTCAAAAATAAACAAACTTGTTCACAAAACACTCGGCACGTAATGTCAGCAGTTGGCAACGCTGCACACTTGTTCCTTCTCCCACTCTTCTGGCATGTTCAGTGGTTTTAAAGTGTCTCTCCGCTATCACTATAATGAGAAACAGCTGTTAGAAATCATGTCAACCAGTTTGATGAGCCACACCACTCCCTCTCTCCCGCAGACAGACACACGACCACGCCCCCATCACCACATACCCCCACCACCCGACTCAGGCCGGGACAACATGAGGCCTGCCAACTCCCCCCCCCCCCTTTTTTTTTTGGAGAGAAAGTCAGCCACAGCCATCTGCACCCCCAGTCTGTGAATCACCTCAAATTTGAACAGCTGAAGTGCCAGGTACCAACGGGTGATCCACGCATTGGTATCCTTCATGCGGTGGAGCCACTGGAGTGGGGTGTGATGTGAACAGAGGGTGAAGGCCCGCCCCAGCAGGCAGAGGGTGAGGATCGCCCACTTGATCGCCAAACAATCCTTTTCAATGGTGCTGTACTTAGTTTCGCTCAGCGAGAGTTTACAACTAATGTACAGCATCGGGCGCTCCTCCACACTGCCCCCAGCCCTCTTTCAGATGCATCCGTCAGATGCAAGCCTGTTGGCACGACTCCGTCCTCTGGATTGGATCAGGAGCCCCCTTTCGAGTGGGATAAGTCAGCGGGCTGGTGACATCAGAGAAACTAGGCACAAACCTTCGGTAGTAGCCAGCCAGCCCCAGAAACTGTCTCACCTCCTTTTTGGTCTTGGGCGCTGGGCAGGCCGCGATCACTGAGGTTTTGTTAATTTGGGGACGCACCTGCCCATGGCCCAAGTGGAACCCCAGATACCGAACTTCCACCCACCCAGTTGTGCACTTCTTCAGGTTAGCCCCGCCCACTGCAGCGATCTCATGACGGCTCTCAGATGTTACATGTGCCGTCGCCAATCATTAATGTAAATTATGATATAATCTAGATAAGTGGCGGCATATGCCGTATTTGGCCTGAGAATTTTGTCCATGAGACGCTGGAACGTGGAATCTTCATTAACTACTAGATCTGATAGAAAATTTGCAATTTCACCAAGGAAACCAGAGTAAGGCCCGGGTGATCTATATACTCTGTCATCTTTTGCAAGGGCAAAAGATGACAGAGATTTTTTATTTATATCTGAAGGTGTCATATAAAGCATTATTAGTTCAAAAGACTTAAACTTATATCCTGTCTTCTGAGTAACACCAAAAACTTCACTGTAAATTGTAACAACACCTCATCCTCGACCCTTCAGACGAGGCTCATGTTTATAACAATAACCTGGGGGGGGGGGTTTGTAGATTCGTTTAAACTAATATATTCATCTGGTTTAAGACAGGTTTCAGTCAAACGGAGCGCATCCAAACTATGATCTGTAATAAATTAATTAAAAATTAGTGCTTTGGTAGAAAGAGATCTAAGATGTTCGGATTAACCAGTTTATCTGCTTCCTGACCTGGGCACCAGTTAGTCAAATACTATCATTATTATGACTATGAGCCAAATTACTAGAGAACAGAGCGGCACCTTCCCTGGAGGGATGGAGTCCGTCTCTCTTTAGCAGGTCAGGTCTACCCCAAAAACTCTTCCAATTGTCTATAAATCCTATGCTATTCTCCAGCAAGTTGCTTAGGGCCCCCAATCTGCCAGGGGACCCTCACACTGTCAAAGACAATATAAGTAGTGTTACAAACATACTGACAGGGGCCCCCAAAAGGCTAGGACCGGCACTGGTAATACTAGTGATGTCTGATTTGTCCGAATCGTTCACTTGAGGTAGTGTCGTGGAATATTGAAGACTCTTTTTCTCTCTCAGTAAGAAAACTCTCGAAGTCAAGGGTTCCAGATGTCAAAGGTTAGACTTTATTGAGCAAAACAACAAAGCCGAGACGCCAGCTGTATCGTCTGATCCTCTCATTCAAAGCTTACTTGTTTATACACTTCTGTTATCACACATTACCTCATAAGCACACCCCTCCTGTTATTTTAACCAATAAGCGTGCTTCTCTGCTCTCTTTGTTTGCCACCATTATTTCACAGACTCTCTGACTTCTTTTTAATGGTGGAATTCTGGCAGTTAGTCTATTTTTAAAAAATAACCTTTAAATTAATTTATTATGAAAGTATACAATAACTTTGACTATTGGCTGTGGTAATCTTTAACTATTGTCTGTGCCATTCAGTGCTTTGAAGAGTACTCTCTCCCTAGTACTTTTCTGTCATGGCTGAGTGCCCAGATTCCTCTCAGCAAGGTCACGAAGACCTTACAGACTCATCCTTATTTTCCTGGATTAAAATAATGCTCAAACTGTTCTATTTAAGCACTTTTTCTATGTTTGATATATAAAAATATATTATAATAAAAATATACTATATTAGTTCTTGAACTGATTCACAATTCAGTTCTCTTGACCTTCGTGTTAAGTTTCAGTTGATGTTGTGATTACGTTCCTAAAACAATTAAGATCAGAAATACATTCAGCTTCTCTGAGCTGACACAGAGATACAAACGTCCTTTCCTTCAGCAATATAGAATGAAAGCTCATGAATGCTTCTGGAACAAAAGGATTTTTTTTTATTATTTCTTTTATTTCCCCATAATCTGTTTTCAAGGGCATTCGGTCCATTTCATTATCTAGTGTATCACCACTGGGGACTCATGTCAGTGTTCCTATTTACATCTCTCTGTAGAGAACACCACACTGTGGAGATTGAATGTGGTTACAGGGTTGAATTGCTTCAGTGTGGAAATGAAACTTCCAGAAATCCATTGACTTGCCTCAGCGTGGGGCTCAGAGCAGTGTATCACATTCTGATGCCAAGGAGGCCAGGCTCGGCTCTAAAGGTTGTGTGATCATACTGAAAGACTGCAGAGATCCATTCACCCATTTTTGAAGGTACATCAGCGGAAGTCCATGTGAAATAAGACATGAAAAAATTGACTTTTAGTTGAGTCAAGTCATTGTTATTTGTATAGAAATTTTCATAATACATATCATTACAATTCGTTACAGAAGGCTGCTCAGCTGGGAAATTTTTTATATCTTAGTAGTTCTTCACTTAAGTGTAAGACACATTGATGTGATGGTACATGGTAATTTAGCGTGCAAGGGACCAGGGTTCAAATCCAGGGTGGACTTGGAAGAAAAATTGGCCCTGGAGAAAATGTGTGGATTGGGGGTGGGGGGTGTCAATGTTTCGACTTAGAGGGGGGTGTCAAAGAGTCGACAGGGGGGTGGGGGGGTTGGTGTTGGTGAGTATGTGTTCCATTTGCATTTGGCGGCCACCTTTAGCACATCGCCTCTGTCCTGACCTAACTTTAAAAAAAAAATTTTTTTTAAAGGGATAGTTCACCCAAAAATGAAAATTCTCTTATCATTTACTCACCCTCATGCCATCCCAGATGTGTATGATTTCCTTTCTTCTGCAAAAAAAAAAAAAAAAAAAAAAAAAAAAAAAAATATGTATATATATATATATATATATATATATATATATATATATATATATATATATATATAAATATATAAATTTTTTTAGAAGACTATCTCAGCTCTGTAGGTCCATACAATGCAAGTGAATGGTGACCAGAACTTTAAAGCTCAAAAAAGCACCTAAAGGCAGCATAAATGTAATCACTCCAGATGACTGCAGTGGTTAAATCCATGTCTTCAGAAGCGATATGATAGGTGTGGATGAAAAACATACATTTTTAAGTCTTTTTTTTACTTTTTTTTTTTTTTACTATAAATCTACACCTTTAATCAACCCAGACCAGTAGGTGACAGTATGCGCAAAGAATGCGAATCACCAAAAAAACAAAAGAACAAGAATGTGGAAGTGAAGGTGCAAATGGAGATTAATAGAAAAAGGGACTTAAATATTGATCTGTTTCTCACTCATACCTATCATCTCACTTTAGAAGACATACGCACCCCAAACAAACCCCCCCAACAGGGGCGCTAGCATGGATCTCGTCTAGGGTGCCAGAATGGTCTGAAACGGCCCTGAGTTAGTGTACACTTGTGTTGATTAGCCTGATCTCATGAACATTACATGACTGCAACAACATTTTAGCAAAATTATATTACTTGGCTCCTTTGCGGCATTCCGAGGTGAAATTTCCATTGTGTAGCGCTAAAAGTGAGTTCAATTTTCTCCCAAACATATACAGTTTTTAAGGTTAATGCTCAATCGAGTTTTAAATAAACAAAACCTTCCTCTCTACCCTAAACCTTAAACCTAAACCTAACCGATAGTGTCATAAAAAGCAAATATTAGATGAAAAACACAATGGCTAAAGCAACCATTTAATTTTGTGGTGCTTCTATGACACTTTCGGCTCACATGTTGACTAGCGTGGTTTTCAGGACTCGTAACCTGGTGCAATGCTCAAGCTTGTAAATGTTGTTGATTATGTAACATAATGCAAATGTTAAAATGTACTGTATCGCTTTACACAGATCACCTTATATGCACTTTATAGTAGAAGTTTTTTGATGTCATAAGAGAGCATTTTGTGAGGAACACTAACAGGGCGAAAAGTAAGTAATTATGAACAGATAATCTGCCGTTTTACTCATACATTTTGTGAAAGGGATTAAGTTGTTGTTGTAGCGCCTCTAGTGTTCATTTCACCATGAAACTGTCACAACAAGCGCAATGAGCCACATAAAATCGTTTCGCAGGAATATAGGAATATTAACGTGGTCATGTTTATCTTGTGGCACAAAGACATTAAGCCTCAAATAATTCCCAGTCTTTTTAAATGGTGCAAAACCAGCAGGATGCGTTAGGTCTAAATCAAAACACCACAGACCTCTACCAGGCAAAAAAAAAAAAAAAAAACTGTAACGTCTAAGGAGAGCTCCTAGAGACATAACAAAATGAAGTATTGACTGCTTGTCAGAAGAAAGAACACAATCATTTGTCTCCACTGTGAAGCAGGAACCAATCTTGAGAATGCAAGCCAAACAAATGATGGTGTGTTTGTCTGAAATAACTGATTGTCTGCCACGGTGAAGTGAATACGGCAAACAATGAAGAGAAAAACAGTCTGCAAACCGTCTCAGACACAACCATGGTTTCTGAGATACTGACACAGCGTCAAGTAGCAACAGATACATCTACACTTTGCCATGAATGCATTTCCCCCACATATATATAAATAATTGTTTATTGACCATTTGAAGGACCTATGATTTATGAAAGCATTGGCCTAGACAAAACACTCCATCACTGAGTCACTATGATTAGTATTTCAGAGCAGGGTGAAAATGCAGTGCCATACCTGGCAAGAAATGTAATCGTTTTTTGTCATTTACTTGCAACATGATTTAAGAGACTGCTGCAAGAAGACAGGTATCCTTAAGCTTGTGTTTTATGCAGGGACTGTGAGTTAGGGAGTGAGTCAAAAGTACTGTGTAGTTCAGAAGTTACGAATAGACACTTAAGTCGCTATTCATTTTAAATCAATCTACTGTTCAATGCAATATCACCAAAAACTAAATTTAGAGCTTGCCTATGTAGAACTCAGTGCCATAATGCTATGGTTTGTGGGTGGTTGCTAGAAGGATGGTGGTTACCAAGGCATTCTGGAGAGTTGCTAGGAAACATGATCACACAGGGAATCGACATGTTGCTTCCAAATTTGCTTCCAAATGTTCATGTACCAACCCTCCCCCCCCTCCCCCCCCATTCTTAAATCCGCCAATGGTTCTTCAAATAAACGCGTTGCACCTGTGAGACGCAGATTCCTTGAGCGTGCACTCTAGTGTCTATGCTCGCGCTGCTGTAGTCCAGCACGCATTCGACCAAACAAATGGTATTTCACATAAAGCTGACATTTATGTGGATTTATTATAGATATCTAAAAATAAATAACCTAAATAATTTGTTTAGAGCTCGGGGCCCTTTGGGTTTAGAGACCCTGGCAACGGCCCGATCGGCCGGTGGTTAATCCGTCCTTGGATGTGAGGGATAGACTTACCACCAAAGATACACTGCTACATCATGCCGCAGGGATGGGCAACTGGCGGCCCGCGGGCCGTATACGGCCTTCTATATCGTTGAATACAGCCCGTTGGACAAGACTGAGGATTGATTTTATTTCTTTGAAAAAGGGATTATGTAAAGATTGCATTCAGTTTATGATGTTATTACAACTATTGACCAGAAGAGGTCGTTTGTTCTTAGCAGACCTGCTGATCACTCTAGGATTCCAGCATGCAATATCTTACACTTGCTTATCATTTATAAAGTAAATTGAAATTTGAAAGAGATTTAAATTTGATTAGCAAATACACCATTGATCAAACGAATCGCTCATTTGAGTCGGTTCTTTACAATGAATTGTTCACATGTGAAAGCAATGCGGTCTGTATCGGTTCACAATTCAATCTGAATGACTCAGAAAACTGACGTGTGCACGGCTAGATCTTTTGTTGCGTAGCCAACACACTAATCATATACTTTACTACACGGGAACAAATACAACGCTACGATCGATGGAAAATAAACCTGCTAATGGGTCATATCGTTTGCCAGTGATGAAGAACGTCTTTAAGTTCAACACGTGTGCAGCTTGTGAACGGCTACTGCAGGTAAAAGATATTTTCCAACCAAAAAAGCATCAAAACACTTAGTAGCCTACACAAAAACACATAACAAAAGTACCATGTTTTTGCACATATACCATTACCTGGGAGAAACATGTCAATGCAATGGTATATGAATATGGTAAACATATATCAAAATACCATTTGATCACCATGTAGTACCATAGTATTACCATCTGATACCATCAGATATTGGAGTGTTTTTGCCCATATGTGCTCTCTCTCTCTCTCACACACACACGGAATTTAGCCTCTGAACAGAAGCTTTCAGTACATACAGAAATACAACAGCTAGACACGGAATGATGTTCAAATTATGTTCAAATGGGCCTGTACAGGTAGTAGCATAAATATGAAAAATAAAATGTGAAAATTGTGGTTTTGCAAATTGAAAACATGGGTTTGTATAGGTAGAATGTACAGTATAAATATAAATGTACGTTTATTTATACATGAGCATACATTTTATATTGTACCATACTTGTATACTGTATTGCACTACAATGCACTTTACCATACCATGGCTTTGATAAGCTTCCTGCGAATAAGTCTTTTCAGTGTTTGTCTATGACAGTATGCTCTGTGCATCACGTTGAAAATAAAATTGAAGTAGCTTAAATGTAGCAAGCTACTTTTGGCTTGTAGCTTGTAGTGTAAATTGCTACTTTTTCTGAAGTGTAGCTTTTAGCTTAACTAATTTTTCTGTTGAGTAGTTAGTAGCTTAGCTAACTACACTTTTTGAGTAGCTTGCCTGACACTGCCTATATGGCTCTGGTCCCTCCTTTAATGTAAGTCTGTGGGTTCTTGCTCTTGTATTGTCTTCCAGCCGAAAGTCTGATTGCTTAGAAACGTACCTCTCTAGTATGCAAGTAAATCTCTGCTCAAAAAGCCTATTTGATGTTTACAACCTTCAACTATTGAGACCGCTGCCATATTGGTTCTTTATACATGACATCACGACTGTCAAGTCAGAGCCTTCATAGAATTCAGAGTTTACAACTTGTAATTACGAGTTCTACGGAGACGTTAATGTTTTTTACAAGTCGGAATCTTGTAATTATGGTAATTCTGACATGATGTGAACCCAGCATTATTCTACAGACTTCTTTATGGTCCAAAATCCCTAAACCAAGACCAAAATGTTTAATTGTAACTTCTCCTAGCATTCAGTCTACTAAATTTGGCACAGACCTTTAGACAATTCTGACTTGCTGTGGTTGCTATGACTTTTTTAACTAATCAGAGTTACAGTTTTCATACAATGGACAATTAAATGTCAGAAAAATCTCATAGACTTATATTGACGGAATGTTCAGAAATTACATACTTCACCTTTAATTTGGTTAGATTTTAAGTCAAGTAATTTTTATTTGTACAGCGCCTTTCACAACACACATCGTTTCAAAGCAGCTTTACAGAAAATCATGCATTAACAGAAAATAAAACTGTAATATCTATAAAGTCTTTGAGTCATCATTGTGTAGTTTGATAAAATACGATTGTGAATTGTGTTTAAAAATAAGTAATTAAATAATCATTGTATTTAGAAACCCAGTGAGCAAGTCGAAGGCGACTGCGGCAAGGAACACAAAACTCCATAAGATGTTGGTTAATGGAGAAAAATAACCTTGGGAGAAACCAGACTCACTGTGGGGGCCAGTTCCCCTCTGGCTAACATCTTAAATATAATGGCAGTATTATTTAATTATGTATAGTGCAAGTCATGGTTTAAACTTATTAAACTAAGTAAGTGTTAAGGGTCAGTATTTAAACAAAGATTTTGTATGAACTGTAAGATTAATGACTAATGTCTTTGAAGTCCATCCTGGATTAACTGCAGAAGTTCACATAGATGCACTGTCTTTTGTTAGTTGGCTGATGAAGGCTTTTGGTAGCAATTAATTGATAGTCTGTGTATTCCATTATAAGAGTGAAGTCCATCATTAGACCGAGGTGATGCAGGCAGAGATCAGTGAGGTGCATCACAATTCAACCGGCCGGTAATTTCGGTGAGGTCTATCCTAAATCCAAGGTTCAGGCAATGGCATATGATGTATCCCATGTCTTATGGTTGGAGTTGGCATCAGTTCATCTTCTGAAGTTCATTGTAATAGACTGAAGTGATGTTTGGCTGGCACCGGCTGCATTTAGTCCAACACGAAGCAGGAATGGAGCTGCTTTTTAGTACACAATAGAGTACACTCGCATATAGATGTCTTCAAAGCTAATAGAAATGGACTAAAAACCACAATATTTGAAAGCTTTCATTAATTTGGTTATTCAACATTTAAAGTGCAGTCTTTTAAAAAGAGGATCTGATTAAATATAATCTGTGCTGTGTTTTGCTAAAACTCATCAAGATGCATCTGACAACACGCGCCCAGCCTGAGAAGTGGGAAATTATGATCATCAGACGTTTTCTGCACAGCCAGAAAAAATGCAAGCCTTGGGGCATGTAGGGACAGACAAAGAACAGCTGTACATGGCATATCAGAAAACATTGCTGCCTGCTATCTATTATTAATCCAATATCACTGATAGCCCACTGGAGAATAGCAGTGTTTTCTCATTCAGCTGTCTGTACTCTATGTCCATGGTTTCATCAAAGCAAAACTGCAGTTCAGGTGAGCTTATGTTTGGCTGAAAATCAGTCAAGTGAAAAGCTTTCTGGAAGATAAGCCTGCACAAATGTTGGTACAAGGTGCCACAAATGTTCGAATAACATACTACCATAGTACTCTTACTGTTGCTGTTTACTGTGTAATGCAATGCGCTCAACTTTACATCCTATTTCCTGCCACAATATTTAAGATCTCTCTTTTTTTTTTTTTTTTTTTTTTTTACTAATTTAATTGGACTGACAAATGTTGAATAACATTTTACACAAAATTGGATTTAAAATGCTAAATAACTTTTTATTTCCCATATGATATATGGACACCATTAGCTGTGATTAAAGGGATAGTTCACCCTTAAAATTCTCTCATCATTTACTCACCCTCATGCCATCCCAGATTTGTATGACTTTTTTTCTTCTATTGAACAAAAATGAAGATTTTTAGAAGAACATCTCAGCTCTGTAGGTCCATACAATGCAAGTGAATGGTGACCAGAACTCAGAAGGTCCAAAAATGACATAAAGGATGCATTAAATCAATCCACATGACTCCAGTTGTTAAATCCATATCTTCTGAAGCAATATGATAGATGTGGGTGAAGAACAGATCTCCACCTTTGACCACCCCCAACCAGTAGGTGGCTGAATGTGAAAGTCACCAGCATGTGGAAGTGAAAATGAAAGTGAAGATTTTCAGTTAAAAAGGACTTCAATATTGATCTGTTTCTCATCCACACCTATCATATCACTTCTGATGATATGGATTGAACCACTGGAGTCTAATGGATTACATTTATGCTGCCTTTTGGGCCTTCAAAGTTCTGGTCACAGTTCACTTGCATTGTAAGGACCCTCAGAGCTGAGATATTCTTCTAAAAATCTTTGTTTGTGTTTTGCAGAAGAAAGTCATACACATCTAGAATGGCATGTAGGTGAGTAAATGATGAGAGAATTTTAGTTTTGGGGTGAACTATTCCTTTAAACATGCAATGTGATGAGGTAATTTAATAATGCACCATACTACTGTTTTAAATGTTTATTATGGAATAATGCCTACAGTTTAAAAAAAATAGTAGACAGTATACTGTATAGTATTCAATAAGTGGTAAGCTAGTTTTCTATTCTGAACATAGCCCATATGTTCACTAAGTTGTTATGTTTTTTTCCCCCTTGTTATTTGAAGCTTGTAAGGGAGCTCTGGGATTACAATCATACGATGTCTCTAGAAAGAAGTAGGATGTGAGCAGAACCCCTGGTGAGCCAATTAAACCGTACAGAACAAAAAACATAACATGGCATGCATAACATTCTCCAGTGCATGACTTCAATAAACTAATAAATGTTTTATTAAACCATTTACACTGTCCATCTAAAAAAGAGTCTCTCTAGTGCACTGCTTAACTTTTCATTGTATTTCAATTTAGAATTCTGTTTCAGACGGTGTAAACACAGCAAAAATTGCTCTTGAACATCTGAGGAAATAAAACTAGCATTAGAGCTGATCAGTTATGCATGGTTTGTTATATAATATAGGCTATTAAGTTATTTTGTGATCTTTAAGAAATGAAGGTGAAAGCTACACTAGTTTTTTATCTTTCAGTACAGGCATAATGCAACAAACTTGCTCATAAAAAGCTGACTTTATTTTATACCACACAAAGAAAACTCTTAAATGACCCTTAAAATCCAGAGGAAATTTTATGGCCTACTTGCCCTTGAGGTGGTAAACTGTCAGTCCACTGGCACTTGGACTAAACCTTTACTGATTACTTTAAGTTGAGGGCCTTGCAGAAGGTAGAAGCTATTTTGTGTATAACATGAAATAATGTTTGATCACTGTTAAATGTAATATGCTGGCTGAAATTAGTATAGCGTTATAAAGAGGTGGATTTTTTTTTTCTTCATTGTTTGGATGAGCGTTACAGTGTTCGTTGGCAGATCTGCAGTGGCAGGATGTGAGAGCATATGTTATATTTAATGGTTAAGTTTGATGTTTCGTGTGGAATGGGAATGTTCAAAAGAATCACTGATCAAAGGGACGAGAGAGTAATTTCAAAAGCAGACGGGGCGGATTTTTATGTATACTTCAAGCAATCGGCAGTTTTGCCATTCTCAATATGTCACAACAGGAGCATACGTTTGAAAAGCTAGCTGTTTGATTAAATGAGCCACTTTCTCAAAGAAAAAGAAAAACAGCATTAAGTCTGTGTAGTGAGCTAGACAAAATGCATTTCATTTTTTTCATTGGAGCCTGAATCTTTTATCTGCCTTACAAAAATGTATCATGGTAACCATAGTTTATGCCAAAATATATTCACTGTAGTCATTCTTACAATTAAACTGTGGTAGCTTTGTTTTAGCCACACTGTCATCATTTAATGTGAGCAAATTGTATTAATATGTTTTAACATTATATCAGTATTATGGTTTTACAGAAGTAAAGATTTTGGCAGAATCTATGGTCACCATAGTAACTTTTAATCATTTTAAAGAATATAAATGTATTCTGACCTTAGGCAATCAAACCCTTGTCTGGGAACTGATATAGTTTAGTTAAACTTGCCTAACACCACGGATGCAATATATTTTTGGCCACACGTAGATTTTTGTGGCGCTGTTCCGGTTTTCCTCGCGGTTGGTATACAGTATTCTTAAGGAAAGGAACGCATAAACTGCTGTTTTATCATCCACTTCCCTACAGAAAATAGATGATTTTCACGATCTAAGATACATTAAGTAACATGTATGGATGTAAGAGTAAAAACTAAAACAGAATATTTGAATAAAGCTGTAAGTAAATGTAGTCATTTCAACACTTCGCTGCAACACGAGGTGTAGATCTGTACTGATTAACGGGGGACTGGTGACATTTAAATAAAATAAAATAAAATAAATTAAATGATTGATTCTCCCCGTCGGGGAATCGAACCCCGGTCTCCCGCGTGACAGGCGGGGATACTCACCACTATACTAACGAGGAGTGATTTTAATGTTATGTGGGCTTTTATAAAAATGTTGACCTATAAAAATACGTTTAAAAAATAAAAACAAAATTGCCATATTCCCTATATAAATCTCTGATTTATTTATTTTATTTAAATAAATAAAAATCTGTCGAGTTGCTCAAAAGTATTTTCAGTAGCAAATGGCGAGTTTTCTCAGCGTGGCGTGTCGGCAAGTTATTCTTAACAAAAGTCATATAATAGCGCTATCTGCTGGACTGTCAAAAGTAACACAGGGATTTTTATTAGGTCCACCTGGGTTTAGGAAACATGGAAGACAACACAATAGAAAAATAATTAGGTTACATATGGTCCACTTTATTGTAAAGTTGTCTTCACATTACAGATAAATTAAAAGGTTTGCATGTACCATAGTGTAAGAGATAAAAATCTAGTTAAATCGCAATACAAAAAAAAAAAAAAAAAAAAGAGAGAGAGAGACAAATATGCACCCAAGACTCATTTACATTACATGTCATGAGCAGATGTCTGCTATATTCATGTTTTAGATTAAAAATTCCTATTAAACATCCACGGGTACGTGCAAGGTGTTCTGAACAAATCATCTTGGAAGGATTATATTTGGTTAGGAATGATATAACCATTGGCCCATAATCTGTAACCGATTTGACCTACTGAAATTGTGTTCAAGTTCATATATACTAGATCCAGTCTCCAGCACCTAAACATAAAGCACTTCATTTATCATAAAAAGACACAAAAAGTCTCTCATGCATGTAGTAGCTTGAATACATTAAAAACTGAATGAGATTAATGTAGATGCCAACTACAGGCCCTGCAGTCTGATTTTCCTTCATCCCATATGTGCTGCCTCTCTTGGACAATAGTTATGTCTGCGACCATTTACAACATCAGCTTCCTGTCTGGATGCTCCGAGCGGCCCGTCCTCTGATGCCTCACTTCCAGATGTTTGCTCTGGACTCGGTCAAAGCGCTGGAGCAGTTCACTGTAGTCTATGTGTGGCTGGGCTACTCGTTTATCCTTGACGGGTACCTTTGGGTCTTCCCTGAAAAATGAAGGAGACACTTTATGACTGTGTATGTACTTGAGAATAGAGCGACTACCCAATCTAGAAGATATTTAAAGGGATAGTTCACCCAAAAATGAAAATTCCCAGATGTGTATGACTTTCTTTCTTCCTCAGAACACAAACAAAGATTTTTAGAGAAATATCTCAGCTCTGTAGGTCCATACAATGCAAGTGAATGGTGATCAGACCTTTGTAACTTAAAAAAATCACGTAAAGGAAACATAAAAGTAATCCATATGACTCCAGTGTTTTAATCCATGTCTTCAGAAGCAATATTATAGGTGTGGGTGAGAAACAGAATAATATTAAGTCCTTTTTTACTCTAAATCTCCACTTTAACTTTAACTTTCAGATGTGAAAGTGAAACTTAACAGGCACCACGTGACTTTCAGATGTAAAAATGAAAGTGGAAATTTAGAGTAAAAAAAAAAAAAAAAAAGGACTTCAATTTCTCACCCACACCTATCATATTGCTTCTGAGAATATGGATTTAACCTCTGGAGTCTTATGGATTATTTCTAAGTTTCCTTTATGTAATTTTTTGAGCTTCAAAGGTCTGATCACCATTCACTTGCATTAAATGAACCTACAGAGCTGCAATATTCTTCTAAAAATCTTCATTAGTGTTGAGCAGAAGAAAGAAAGTCATACACATCTGGGATGGCATGAGGGTGAGTACATGATTAGAGAATTTTCATTTTTGGGTGAACTATTCCTTTAACTCTTTGCAGAGTCTGACAACAGCATTGTGTTTAAAGTCAACGTGAATCCCCATTCGCTACCCGCTTTACCTCTGTAATCTGATGTATTTTTGAGAAAAAATGTAGAATGCTACTTGTTTTGTTTTTTTTACCCACAACGCAAATGTATTTGATATCATTCCCAAAAGACCAGGAACATGGACTAAGAAAGTAAATTGGGTTGATTTTGACATCACGACGACTTGGAAGACTGGTTCTGTTTGTCAGCGTCAGAAAATAACGTTTCCTTAAAAGGGAAAAAATTTGGATTTAGGAGCTATTTTTTACACTTGGGGCATTTTTTCTAAACATAAAAATTACATTGTTTCATTCTTTTTTCAGATACTTCAGTGTATAAGTTCATAAGAACATAACTTCAGAGAACATAAGTTCTCAATCTGAATAATTACACAGAATATTTATTACCTCCTATCCAAAAATTAAATCAAATCATAATTTATGTTATAATGTATATAACTAGGCTCGGAATAAAATATTAAGAACTATATCAGTGGGGAAAATCATTACACATTTTAATTTTCAGGGGCATTTTTAGTCACTTTTGGTGGCATTTTTGCCCTGAGCCCCCGTTAATTTCTGACCCTGGTTGGTACTCACACAGTCCTCATGAGTTCAGGGTTTGGCACACAGCTCAGCCGATGTGAAAGCAGCTGGAAAGCTTGACTCTGAGGAAGCAGCATCAGCAGGCCGTACAGAGCTTTGATCAGATAAGGGTTATGCTCTACATCCAGTAACTGCAAACGGAGATCTGCAAACAGAATGAGTGTTAGTCTGAGGAGCTGGAAAGCATAGTACTGATAGTATCAGTTTGATGAACAATTTTATGTGATGGAGGAATGGAACTCACAGGTAAAGATGGGGCTTTCTATTAGCTGCACGAGTTTATCAACCTCCATGAGGAAGTCCACAGTCACCTCCAGATCTCCACTGATCAGATCAAGTCAAGGGGTTTCATGTCACTTGAAATAATTCCTAGGTTCCCACACCTTTGAATAAATAATTTTCTGAATTTTTCCAAGTTTACCATGACTGCAGGAACCTTGTATTTTATTGCTTAAAGCTGCAGTGTGTTATTTTTATGCCACAAAGTGGAATTGCAAAAAATAAACATTGTTTTCAAACAGTCTTACATATACACCTCGGTATGATGTTGATCAAACAAACAGATAGTCCCGTCCCAACTCACGCCATTGGTTGAGTCAATGTTGTTGTGTCGGGCTGGACGGGTCACTCAAAACAAAACGAGGAATGTTTATAGCATCACAGAGACAAAATGTTTACAGTTTTCGAGAAAATTAACCTACAAATGGCTTACAGATGTCTCTGCATATTAAGGTGCACTTAGTAATTTTTCCTTACTTAAAAAGTTTTACTTCTAAAGAAAGATTTGTCATTTTGAAACGTATGTCTACAATCATGACCATTTACAGTCATATCAGTAGCCTCATAAAAGCAGTTTTATTCTACATGGAGAGGGTCCCCTCATTGGGGCAGCCATGTTAGGATCACATGACCAGCCAAATACTACTCGCTAAATCTTAACCAATCTGTTCCTGGACACTTTTACTCATGAATTAAATTAATCCTGGCTTACTGTGAATATTGAATTCCTACAATGGCATTGGTAGCTAAAAACTTTTGTGTTTGAAAGATGTGGCATCCACACCACTAGGTGTCAGTGTAAGTCAAAGGCAACATATATAAAAAATGACTGAGTGCACCTTTAAGTAGGGATAGGAGAAAGAATTTTAACATTGAAAGTGTTACACACTTCAGCTTTAAGACTAGCAAACAGAGTCCAGTACAGAGTCAGTATGAAACAAAATCACACAGTATTTGAAACTTTACAGCAGTGGATACAATTTCTGGATGAGGTCATAGGCATGGCGATAGTTCTGGGTCAGGAAGCAGAGGGACACAGTGGCCACTGGATTGTGACACCAAGAGCGATAGAGGCAGCAAAAAAGAGCACAGCTCTCCTGAAGGGTCAAAAGAAATAGTCAACAAAGATGACATCATATTTTTAGCAAAATCAACTCCAAGATCAAACATTAAGAATTAGACTGGGTCTTAGAAGAGAGAAGCATCTAGCGCTTAGGCTACGTGCACAATCATGTTTTTGGTTGAAAATGCATTGATTTTGCTATGTTTACACCTCTTAATCACACTGGAATAGTGCTTTTCTCCACTGAAAATGGAAAGTTTGGAAAACGATGATGTTAGGAAACACATTAGTGTGGACATGGCGGTTAGACCTCCTAGCAGGTGTCACCTGGGTGCGTAGGTCTTTGAGCTGGTTTCGCAGCTGGAACAGTTCGGCAGAAGTAAGCAGAATAGTGTTCAGTGTTTGCACCATAGTGGATGCAAATTTCAGATCTTCCTCCTTGAGTAAGATGTCTGCCATGGAGTGGAATATGTTTTCCGCATGCAAGAGGAGACATAGCTGTCTGTATTGAGTAAAACAATTTTATCAGCATTGGTTTAAGTTAATCTGTATGACTGAGCTTAGGTTAGGTTAGAGTATACTCGGAGTTACAGGGTTTTCTACTTGGACTAGTACTATTCTCCTGGAAGTAAACTTTGAGGAACTGCTAACTGTCTTTATTAACGGAACTAGGGTGGTTTTACCTGATAATGAAGGCCCCCCTCATTTCTAGAAGTTTCCTCTCTAAACTGAAGCATTTGAGCAAATTAATCATGAACTTGTAGAAGTATGAATTCATGCTGGGGGTGGAGGGAGACATGTCAGCCATCTTAGAACCTGTAAATCAAGTGTATAAACTGTAATAGCAATTTTAGACTACTGCTGTTTGAACAATGTGCATACAACTGGTTTATTTTTGTTTTTTAAAACAAAAGAGTTGGTATCTGATTTTTCTAGGTTTTAAAAAAAAAAGACTGAGGGACAGGAAAGGAGTATACAATTTTATTTATTTTTTTTGGATTTTCTCCCCAATGTGCTCTTAAGTCCTTGTGGTGGTGTATTGACTTGCCTCAATCCAGGTGGCAGAGGATGAATCTCAACTGCTCTGTGTCTGAGACTGTCAATCTGTACATTTTATCACATGGCGCATTGAGTGTGTTACTGTGGAGACAGTGCGTGTGGAGGCTTGCACAACTCACCATGTGCCCCGCCCAAAAGCAAACCACATTATTGTGACCACAAGGAGGTTACCCCATGTGACTCTACCCTCCCTAACAACCAGGCCAATTTGGTTGCTTAGTAGACCTGGCTGGAGTCACTGGATTTGAACTCATGACTCCAGGGGTGGCAGTTAGTGTCTTTACTTGCTGAGCTACCCAGGCCCCCTGAGTATCCAACTTGATCCAACCCTTGATACTTACCCACCACCATTTGCTGCCCATCTTTGAATCTGCCTGGTATATGGAGCTGCGATTTGCTATCCGAGTTGTTACATGATCCAGAGGTGTCGGTCTGTCCAGCAGGTGATGATGCAATCTCTGCTAAAACCTCCAGGTCTTTTAAAATTACCTGTGAGACATATTCTTTGTTCTTTAAAATGGTTGTGCCTGGTAGATTAGCACTGAGAGAATTAGAATTTAGTGCAGAGTACTTACTTCATCAGATTCGTCTGACAGTGTTTTTAGTAGCATGGGGAACAAACTATCTGTGTGCTTGAACATCTGCCATGGAGATACTTTTGCATCAATTACTTAATATTTGCATTAAATTTACTTAATGCACTATTCATTGAAACAAGTACATCTTTATAGAATTTCTCCCCTGACATAGTGAAATTGTGCATCACCTTACGAGGGGTCTTGATGTAGAGATGGTATAGCCACTTTAATACAGCAATACGAGT
The DNA here is from genome assembly GCF_019703515.2 of Myxocyprinus asiaticus. NCBI lineage: Eukaryota > Metazoa > Chordata > Actinopteri > Cypriniformes > Catostomidae > Myxocyprinus > Myxocyprinus asiaticus. The sequence goes on from NC_059391.1 coordinate 17,515,424, forward strand.
CATCATTCCAGTGGACGAATCGTGTAAATGTCGGTTCAGTACTTGCACTATGCCATCCAGGTCCAAAGTTACTGCAGACCTGTCAGAACTACAAAGTGCAGAAAACGTGTAAAGTTAAAAATGTAATAGAAATCATTGAATGGCTTCTGATATTTTAACTGGGCAGCCTATTATTGTATTTATTCAGAATATTGTTCTCTTTGCATCTAGCCAGCGACTTGTATAAATTACTAAGCTTTAAAGTCAGTGGTTGATTCTTCTTAGGACTAGGTGTAATGAATTCTGTCCGTAATTTGTTAAACCTTAAAAGAGAAATTCTCAAAGTGTTTTCTTGTCAAAACAATCCAAGCCTACCCTGCTGGCGTGAAGAAAGAGATGTTGCTGAAACCCACTGACTCCTGTGACTCACTGAGGGAATCTAAAAATAAAAAGACATAGAGATATACCTGTTACACATTACTTTTTACTATTGTATAATTTTGTGTTACAATGTCTTTAACAAAAATAATAATAAATATATCTAAAAAATTATAATAAAAAATAAAAAAAGCATTTTTACTTATATCTTGTACATTACATATTATAATACAAACAGATACAAAATATACAAAATATAAAAGAATGCATGTGTGAAATATGAATGAAAATGAAGGTTGCATTGGCCGGGAATCGAACCCGGGCCTCCCGCGTGGCAGGCGAGAATTCTACCACTGAACCACCAATGCGTTTCTGTGAGGATGAACGCCCCCTGTCTTCCTTAGAGACTCATACTTCCTTCATTATGGGCATGTGTATTTGCCATGTTGTTTCACTAGGAGGCGTTGTTCTATTGCTATATGACTGTCTATATAGACAGAGGGGCGATATTTTTAAAAAGAAATGCATTGGTGGTTCAGTGGTAGAATTCTCGCCTGCCACGCGGGAGGCCCGGGTTCGATTCCCGGCCAATGCAACAATGTTTTCCATTTTACAACTACCAGAAAGTATAAAAACACACACCCAAAACCACTGTTCGAATTGAGGAAGGGGTTTGGGGTTAAGGGATCACCCATAAGACCAAATAATGTACCTGGGGGGTCCCCTGGTGTTTCATAAAAACTAGAATACTAAAAACTTAAAACAAATTTTTGTTTTTCAAATGTTTGAACAACATTGTCCATTATTTGTCCCAAACCCCCCCCCCCCCCCCCCCCAAGAGCTCAGACTCAAATCAAATTGCCCAAAACAGGTTGGTTTAAAAAATAATGAAAAATCTCACCATTCAGATCTCCTTCTCTCTTAGATGGAGTCTCGTCGCTAGAAAGGGAAGTTTTGGTCTGCAAGTCTTCATCATCCTCATCATCTTCAGGAGTCACAAGCTTCATCAGGCTGTGATTACATGGACTGGCAGCCTCTTTAGTGCCTAGAAATTGTTTAAGGAAATGTATCTAAGCAGGGAGTACAAAACATCTGTTTGTGAATGCAAGAAAAACAATACACTGATAATTAGCTGAATGCTAATGTAAGCGAAACATCAAACACAAAGATTTTCATACTTTTAGCTAAGAGTATATGCAAAACACAAATTTTGCCCTTCATTATGTAAATATCCAGTATAACATGCAGTAAAGGATACTTTTCTTGCGATCATCATAGGAAAGGCACGGTAGCACTGCTGTCAATATGCCAGAGGAATACGGCAGAACCACTCTCCCTGCAAGCTGGATAAATTCTCTCATCCATGTCATAGCAGTCAACTGGATGAGATCGTTAGCTGCAAAAAACAAGAATAAAATGTGTTACGGAAAATGCTAGTTGCCTGGTTTCAAGTCAGCCTAAATATTATATCTGACTTACTGGACTTTGATTCATCAGACACTTGACAGTGGATGACTAAGATGTTGGCCATTTCTGCAAACTTGACACTGGAAGGATTCTTCTTGATTTCTTTCAGGAATTCCCCCAATACCACCTCACACCTAGTGAACAGCCTCTGTTAATAGTCTTTCAAAAAGAACAAGAAATACCAGGAAGGAACAAATGCAGAAAAGAGGAAGAGGGAGCGTCTATGGCAGGTGAAGGGTAAGATGTTGCGACGTACATTCGTCTGATCTCTTTGCTGCTGTCTCCAAGAATCTGAAAGAGTCCATCTAGAATTTCTGGTAGGTAGTCCAGGAGGTTGATATCAGGAACAGACACTAACACGTGGATCTGGAGTGGAAAGTTAGACAAAATATTACAGGAAGTCTCGGTAGCATTAAAGGCATCTATTTAAAGCAACAACAATATAACAATCAAGCAAATGCAGAACTGTAAATGCACTTTGTTGAATCCTTTTAAATGCTACAGTGTATATGCTGTGCAAAAGTGCTCAACTCACCCAGGAGATCATGAACTGCTGGGCATACTGGTTGTTAGAGTAAATCCTCTCACGCAACAGGGGGACAAAAGCCACCAGGTCAAATTTGTTACTCTCCGTTACAATGTCCTTAAAATAAAAAAAAAGATGCAAATTAATGCTGAGTAGACATCACAGGTGTTGGTTTATGCCATTATGTCATGTGATACCTTCAAGCTTTATCTGGTTGATTGATGTGTTTATGGTGTCTGTACAGATTAAAAACTGACATTTGTCTTATTTCAGACTCGCCTTAAGAAGCCGATCCAGGAGCTCAGATCCACTCTTTACATTGGGGTCAGGATCTGCAGCAAGCTATAGAGAACAGATCATGTAGGGTATTGATAGATTTGACTCTGACACTGGAGCACATTTGGGTCTCTTTGGGAATTATAATAGGAAAAAGTCAATAATTGTGTACTCCCAATGAGAACAGAAGAGGTTACAAAATGTCGATTAACATGCCTGTGCTGTTGCACATATCTAAAAGGTTATATTCTCTCTCTCTCTCATATATATATATATATATATATATTAGGCATGTAACAATACACAAATTTCACTATACGACACAATACGATCCAAAGCCTCACTATACGATACGATGCAATAAAATAAAATACAGCACCCACAAATGTTTTGCACAAACTTTTTCAAGGATTCAACATAAATGTTTTTTAAATTATAAATGACACAACAGTGTCTGACATTGGCAACAAAAAGTAGAGCTCTAATAAAAGTAACTTAAACAACTGTACTGCATTTATTTAGATTTACTGTAATGGGAAAAACTCATATGAACTCACAATTTTCATGTTTTTATTGAGAAAAATTAGTTTGTCTACACTCAAGTCATTTGTACTGTATATCACTTTTCACAATACACAGTTTCAAAGCAGCTTTATAGAAAATCATGCCTTAATGTCTTAAAGGCCTTTGTGAGTGAGGTAAAATGACTGTAGCAAGAAAACAACTTATGTCAATGCTATTTTGTGGTGAAAAAAAAAACCTTGAGAGGGATCTGACCTCAGGCTTTACTATACATGTACATAACCTATATTATTTAGCGGCTTGAACAAAAACGATCGGCACAAGTAATTTTTTGGCCTCTTCCCACGGTTTCACGTTGCATGTAAACCTTACCGGCGTTATTACAGGCTTATAACATATGTGCAAGTGTTGTACTCATACCTTTTTACAATTCGACGTCAAAACCAGAGAATAAGTGTCTCATGTAATCACGGGTTACTTACATTGTCAGATTTTTGAATAAGCTTGTTTTTGTTACTTATGAGCATCTTGCTCAGTGTCATACTCCGTGTCATCTGAGAGAAGTTCAACTTTGCTGCTGCTGTTTCTACATCGCAAACAGTAGAGGATCCTGGCATAGGCAATATAGGCAGCAACACTCTCTGGGGCGGCACGACAGGGTACCTGATCAGCAAGTTATTTTTTATTTAAAGGGATAATTTACCCAAAAATGAAAATTCTTTCATCATTTACTCACCCTCATGCCATTCCAGAAACATGGCTTTCTTTCTTTTGCAGAATACAAATGAATATTTTTAGAAGAATATTTCAGCTCTGTAGGTCCATAAAACGTAAATGAATGTTGGCCAGAAATTTGAAGCTCCAAAAAGCACATAAATGCAGCATAAAAGTAATCCATAAGACTCCAGTGGTTAAATCTGTCTTCAGAAAGCGACATGATAGATGTGGGTGAGAAACATATCAATATTTAAGTCCTTTTTTACTCTAAATCTCCACTTACACTTTCAGACATGAAAGTGAAACTAAACATGCATCAAATGTGGTTTTCAGATGTGAAGGTGGAGATTTAGAGTATAAAAAGGACTTAAATATTGATCTGTTTCTCATGTTGTTGTTGTTGATATTAAGGGGGGTGCCACGTCAGATCTCGCCTAGGGCACCAAGTAAGCCAGAACCGCCACTGATCGCAAATCCAGCGATTTGCGCTGTGATGTCGGCTTAAATAAAACGACATGTTTGATGTACTGTAGCGCCGGGACATGACACCGTTGTTTGGCAAATTCAACAAGCTGCATCACTACAATCTACTTGGCATTAGCCATCGATCTTCTCGCCTATGTACTGTAGATAAGTTGTCCTGTAGGGGCTGAGCACTGCCTCTACGGGAGTGACGTAGCTCTCAATGTCGCGCTGCTTGGTTTTAATCAGGGGCGTCACTAAACTTCTGTGTCATCCGGGGCTTAGCCCACAGGCAATATTTTTATATAAAAATAAGAAGAATCCTTCCATGACTTAAAAATGACCACCCTACCTGTCAAATAATAAGTATATTAAGCATAACACTGAAACCGGTTCAGAACTTTATATGAGAAAACATCAGGCGCACAATAAATGGATCAAACACGTTTTAATTTAAATTGCGGATCAAAGCGAGAACTTGTCGGCTCACTGTTCATTATGCAGAAACTAACACTAACAATAAAACACTAACTAAACCCTTTTCTTTTACTTCCTGCTTCGCTACTGTCTGGATGCATCTGCTTACTGCTCCACGCTTTGCTCCCTTTCTTTTGCATTTTAATCTCTAATTTTCATATCAGAAGTTCAGCACAGTGCACAAAACGACATAATTTGGCACCCACTCTACAACCAGAGTTTTTTGGGATCACAAATAGGGAGTTTTTCTGTGAAAGCGGTCTACCAGCCTCCTACAACTGGCAGTTTACATTCCTGAAAAGGGACAACACAGCTGCCTTCACACAGACAGACGAGAAAGAAAATGCCTCCTTTCAGATCAAACTCAACTTGCTGCACACTAACATAGACTTCTACAAATAAAATCACAGTTCTTGAAACAAAACTACTTGCAGTATTGCCAGTGGAATACACAGCAGAGTGTCACTGTGGACTCCCTCAGCCTACAGCCGGTGAGTCCCTTGAATTAAACGTTCCTCGACAGGCTATACTGAGCTTACACAACCCAGCAAAACAGATGGCAAAAGTGACTGATGAAAGTGAGAGCAAAACCAATGGCATAAACAGGGAACTAGACCCAAAGGTACTCGACATATCAGATAGTCACAATCATCGTATATTGCAGCATTGGTATCTTCCACTCCAGTTATGACTCGACTAACCAGTACTGGTATCCTTCCACCCCCAATGTGTCTTGAAAATAGATTTGAACCCTTAATAAATGTGGAGAAAGAAACCCTAAACTTGATCAGGCTTAGATCAAAACAGCAAGCGGCTAACACAACAGCTGGCAGGCGCTCAAGTTCGAGCAGGCAGCGGTTGCTAAGTCTAAATACTTGGCTGCACAAAACCTGCAACATGAGGACTAAACTACATTGATAATTTCAATCTTTTCTGGAGTCAGATTTAAATCAGATGGCCTTCACCCAAACAAACTTGGTGCAAAAGTGCTAAAGGACAATATCTACTTCTCCCTCCTTCATCCATCTGCAACATGCACAAATCCACTCAACCTGGATGGCACACAAACACCACCGCAGTGTCTGGCTGACCACAGGATCACACTTCAGCACTTGGATGGACATTTGATCGACAAATCCCTCAATAACACAGTGAAGACACAACAACATGGGGCTGAGCCCCACACACAGAGCATACTACAGTCAGACTGTGACGACTTAAAACTGCTCCAAGATACAGGACCCAAGGACGATTTCTGGGAAAAAAGCCAAGGGAGCTAAGATAACGACAACATACATCAGCCTCCAGAAACACCAGAGTCACAGTCTCTGTCACCACACACCTTCTCCCTCTCATCAACATCCCAACTTCTGAGCTTCTCTGAGAAAACTGAGGAACTAGTTATGCTGGTAGAAAGTTCTCCCACTCCATTGCTGTGAGCCCCCAGATACAAACCAATAAACGGCGGGCGCCTCTACCACCAAAGCCTGCAGGCCCAGCTCACCCTCCCTGTGAAAGGGCTCTCTGGCCACTGCCAGAACGCAAGGGTACATCTAGTCATTCTGCTTTCGGTGAACAACAAACAACTGATAACAGCTCTAATTGATGTGTATTGGGTCCCCGCTGAGGTAGCAGCAACACTCAAAAATGTTTACAGAACAAGCGGGAACCCGCTGTGCAAGTAGCTCTTTCAATATCTGTTATGTTAAGTGATAGGAAGACTAAGACTTTCTCAATACATATGACAAACCAATCTATTCTGTTGCATATTAGACGTCAATGCAAAATTACTGTGGGGCCAAAAACAAATACTGTCAAGTTAGCACTTTTAAACATCTGCTCACTAAAGAACAAGTCATTTCTAGTCAATGACCTCATCATCACAAACAACCTGGACTTTATGTTTCTAAATGAGACTTGGTTAGATAACAGCTGCAGTACAACATTCTTCAATGAATCAACCCCTCCAAACTTTACTTTCATGAGTGTCTGCAGAGCTGTTACGAGAGATGAAAGATTAGCGGCAATATTTAAAAGGTCTTTCAATGCAAGCGTCACTTGGTGATTACTTGACCTTTGAATATCTAAGTATTGTACTAAAAGGTGCTCCACGCATTCTATTTATAATTATTTATAGGCCTCCAAAATACTCTCCTGGCTTTGTTGATGATTTTACAGAACTGTTATCAACAACGTCCTCTGAATTTGACTGTTTTGTTATTGCTGGGGATTTCAACATTCATATAGATAATCCTGAACACAACACTGCCAAAGAGCTCAAAACAGTTTTAAACACTTTTGATCTGACTCAACATGTAGATGGACCCACACACAATCGCAGACATGCTCCTGATCTGCTCATTAGCAAGGGTCTGAACATTTCATCCACTATTATTAAGGACGTTGCGCTGACCATTTCTGTATTTTCTTTGAAATATTGATTTCTCCTGCCACTGAAGTTACAGTTGAAGTCAGAAGTTTACATACACTTAGGCTGAAGTCATTAAAACTCATTTTTTAACCACTCCACAGATTTAATATTAGCAAACTATAGTTTTGGCAAGTCGTTTAGGACATCTACTTTGTGCATGACATGAGTCATTTTTCCAACAATTGTTTACAGACAGATTGTTTCACTTTTAATTGACTGTATCACAATTCCAGTGGGTCAGAAGTTTAAATACAATAAGTTAACTGTGCCTATAAGCAGCTTCGAAAATTCCTGAAAATTATGTCAAGCCTTTAGACAATTAGATTCTGATATGTGGTGTACTGAATTGGAGGTGTACCTGTGGATGTATTTTAAGGCCTACCTTCAAACTCAGTGCCTCTTTGTTTGACATCATGGGAAAATCAAAATAAATCATCCAAGACCTCAGAAAAATTGTGGACCTCCACAAGTCTGGTTCATCCTTGGGAGCAATTTCCAAATGCCTGAAGGTACCATGTTCATCTGTACAAACAATAGTACGAAAGTATAAACACCATGGGACCACGCAGCCATCATACCGCTCAGGAAGGAGACGCATTCTGTCTCCTAGAGATGAACGCAGTTTGGTACGAAAAGTGCAAATCAATCCCAGAAAAACAGCAAAGGACCTTGTGAAGATGCTGTAGGAAACAAGTAGACAAGTATCTATATCCACAGTAAAACGGTCCTATATCGACATAACCTGAAAGGCTACTCAGCAAGGAAGAAGCCACTGCTCCAAAACCACCATAAAAAAGCCAGACTACAGTTTGCAAGTGCACATGGGGACAAAGATCATAATTGTTTGAGAAATGTTCTCTGGTCTAATGAAATAAAAATTTAACTGTCTGGCCATAATGACCATCATTATGTTTGGAGGAAAAAGGGTGAGGCTTGCAAGCCAAAGAACACCATCCCAACCGTGAAGCATCGGGGTGGCAGCATCATGTTGTGGGGATGCTTTGCTGCAGGTGGGACTGGTGCACTTCACAAAACAGATAGCATCATGAGGAAGGAAAATTATGTGGATATATTGAAGCAACATCAAGACATCAGTCAGGAAATTAAAGCTCAGTGGCTTAAGGACAGCAAAGTCAAGATATTGGAGTGGCCATCACAAATCCCTGACCTCAGTGCGATAGAAAATTTGTGGGAAGAACTGAAAAAGCGTGTGCGAGTCTATGTACAAAGTCTATGTAAACTTCTGGCCCACTGGAAATGTGATGAAAAAAATAAAAGCTGAAATAAATAATTCTCTCTACTATTATTCTGAAATTTCACATTCTTAAAATAAAGTAGTGATCTTAAGTGACCTAAGACAGGGAATGTTTTCTAGGATTAAATGTCAGGAATTGAGAAAAACTGAGTTTAAATGTATTTGGGTAAGGTGTATATAAACTTCTGACTTCAACTCTAGATCTGTATCTGTCAAAAAGAGGTACATAAATGAGAACACTAGTGTGCAATTTATCAAGGTTATATCTTTGAAACAGAGCATATTTGCAGACTGTGTTGATGATCTCCTTGATAACTTTAACTCAAAAGTTAAAAATGCTATTGATGGCATTGCTCCTGTAAAGGTCCGGACGATCAATGGCAGGCATAAAGCACCTTGGAGAAACACAACAGCAGTGAAAAACATGAAAAGAAAATACAGGAAATCAGAACGAATGTGCCAGAAAACACAACTTGAAGTCCATTATAATATCTATAAAGACAGCCTTCATGCTTTCAATTTGGAATTAGGCACAGCTAGGCAGACCTTCTTCTCAAACATTATTAACAGCAATACAAACAACACACGCACTCTTTTTGCTACTGTAGAGAGACTAACAAACCCCCAACACAGGTTGCCTGTGAAATGCTCTCTGACAGAAAATGCAATAAGTTTGCATCTTTTTTCTTGAAGAAGATAAATGATATTAGAATGGCGATCAGCTCATCCTCATGTTGCACTGAGGTCAGACAGCACTAGGGTTGCCAACTTTTTGTCACACAAATACAGGACACTTGAGCCCCTTTGAACATTTTGTTGATTCAATACAGGGCATTTCGCCATCTGATCGGGGTCCCGCTCAAGCGTCTTCCTGCTGAAATACAGGACAAAAGGCTTCCCGTATGGACATCTTCATTTCCATCAAAATATGGGACGTCCCGGCTAATACGGGACAGATGGCAACCCTAGACAGCACCCACCACAAAAACTTCAGAAATTAGTCACTATGTCTGATTTTGAGGAAATTGATGGCAAAACCCTGGAAGAAATAATACAGCATCTTAAAACTTCAACCTGCTGTCTTGAGACACTCCCCACAACATTTTTCAAAAATGTGTTTAACTGTCTGGAAAAAGATCTGTTAAAAATAGTAAATGCGTCACTCCTTTCATATGCATTTCCAAAGTCCCTGGAAACTGCAGTTGTCAAGCCCCTTCTTAAAAAGAGCAATCTAGATAACTCAATATTGAACTACAGACCAATTTCAAATTTTCCTTTCTTAGGCAAAATCATTGAAAAGGTTGTTTTCAATCACCTGAACAAATTCTTAATCTCGAATAGCTACTTGGACAATTTACAGTCTGGTTTCCATCCGCATCATAGCACAGATGGCGCTCATAAAGATCCTTAATGTTATTCGGCTAAATACTGATTCAGGCAAAATATCAGTGCTGGTATTATTAGAAATCAGTACTGCTTTTGACACTGTTGACCACAACATTCTCCTAGACAGATTGGAAAACTGGGTAGGGCTCTCTGGGCCGGTCCTCAGCTGGTTCAGGTCATATCTAGAAGGTAGGGGTTACTATGTGAACATAGGCAACTATGAATCTGAGTGGACATCCATGACGTGTGGAGTCCCACAAGGCTCAATCCCTGCACCGCTCCTGTTCAACCTGTATATGCTCCCACTAGGCCAAATTATATAAAAGAAGCAAACTGCATACCATACCTATACAGACGATACCCAGATCTATCTAGCCCTACTGCCAAATGACTACAGCCCCATAGACTCTCTGTGCTAGTGCATTGATGAAATTAACAGTTGGATGTGCCAAAACGTCCTTCAGTTAAACAATGACAAGACAGAGGTCATTGTATGTGGCAACAAAGGTGAAATTCCAATGGTGAGAACATACCTTGACTCCAAGGGCCGAAAAACAAAAAAATCAAGAAATCTTGGTGTCATTTTGGAGTCAGACTTTAGTTTCAGTAGTAACATCAAAGCAATAACTAAATCAGCCAACTATCATCTAAAAAATATAGCCAGAATTAGATGTTTTGTATCCAGTCAAGACTTAGAGAAACTTGTTCATGCATTCATGACCAATAGGGTAGACTAATGCAATGGACTCCTAACCGGCCTTCCCAAAAAGACCATTAGACACCTGCAGCTCATTCAGAATGCTGCTGGCAGGATTCTCACCTGAACCAAAAATCTGAGAATATTACTCCAGTCCTCAGGTCTTTACACTGGCTTCCAGTTACATTTAGAATTGATTTAAAATTGCTCAATAGCCTAGGACCTAAATACATTTCAGATATGCCTGTTGAATATAAACCTAACAGACCTCTCAGATCATTAGGATCAAGTCAGTTAGACATACTGAGGGTTCACTCAAAACAAGGTGAGACAGCGTTTAACTATTATGCCACCCGCAGCTGGAACCAGCTTCCAGAAGAGGTCAGATGTGCCCCAACAGTAGCCACATTTAAATCCAGACTGAAAACACATCTGTTTAGCTGTGCATTTTCTGACTGAGCATTGTGCTGCACTTATTGATGTAACTGAATCATTTTGCTTTTGTCTTTTTCATTTTAATTATTCGAATTCATTTTATTACTTTTTATTCTTATTTCATGTTCTTAATTGGATTTTATTTTTTTATGTATCTTGTATTTTCTTTAAAATGTATATGTAAAGCACTTTGAATTGCCATTGTGTATTAAATGTGCTATATAAATAAACTTGCCTTGCCTAAATATGATTACATCCTCTACAGCCATCTCTTGCATTAAAGAAGCTGCTGGCTCGGCATCCATTCTATCGTTGTGATAACGATGCTCTGTTTGGCCTAATATTGAGATTTTATTTCTTTAAATATTTCTTCTTTATTCACACACTGTACTACTTTATTCTCACTATGCTACAACTTTATTCTTTTTTTTATTTTATTATTTTCTCCCCAATTTGGTATGCCCAATTCCCAATGCGCTTTATGTCCTCGTGGTGGCATAGTGACTCACCTCAATTCGGGTGTTGGAGGACAAATCTCAGTTGCCTTCACGTCTGAGATCGTCATTCCGCACATCTTATCTCGTGGCTTGTTGAGCGCGTTACCGCAGAGACGTAGCGCGTGTGGAGGCTTCACACTATTTTCCACGGCATCCACGCACAACTCACCATGCACCCCACCAAGAGCGAACCACATTATAGCGACCATGAGGAGGTTACCCCACGTGACTCTACCCTCCCTAGCAACCGGGCCAATTTGGTTGCTTAGGAGACCTGGTTGGAGTCACTCAGCACACCCTGGATTCGAACTTGCGACTCCAGGGATGGTAGTCAGCGTCTTTACTCACTGAGCTACCCAGGCCCCCGCTATGACTTTATTCTCAAAATATTATGACTGTAACCTCAAAATGCTATGCTTTTATTCTAATAATTTTGACTTTATTTTCATATGAATTTAATCTAATGCTACAAATTTATTCTCGTAATTTTTACTTAAATCACAAAATATTATGACTTTAATCTCAAAATCATAATTTCTTTTTATTTTATGTGGCAATAAAACGCCATCGTGGGATCACTGATTAAAGTTAAAAATAACATACATTTTTATAAACGCATCTCGAAACACCTGCATTGGGTTTCATGACTGTTACACTATTAAACATGATTCCAGGTTGTTTTGAACAAAGCAAAGTTTCAACTTAACGGTAAGACTGGTGTGCAGATTAAATACAATAATTAGAAAAGTTCAATGCCATCTGATTTTAAACTAATTAAAAATCAAGGCACTCCAAAGAGGCTATTTAAAAGCAGCAGTGTAACTCCACGCACATGACACAGAAATGTAAACCAGTTTTGGATAATTTTTGTTTGACTTTAATGTGAGATTTTATCATTTTAAGACCTATGTATTGTGCTATTTAGGCTTATAGCTCACTGTGCTGATATTCTGAGTTGTGTTTGAGGAAATTCCATTGCAATAAACTTTGTTTATTCCCACATACCGACTCCAGACGAAAAGCCTAATAACCATTTGTAAAATCTTGTGGTTAACTGAATGGTATAAAAGGTAACCGTGCACATACCTACTAATTATCAATGGATAATGATAAATCCAGATATTTGGTCAGCTCACGTGTAACTTAACCAGTTAGCAACTGCTGGCTCGTTAACGTGGCTATCTGGCTACTGGCATAAGAATCGTACATCATACAAATCCTTGTTAAAGTTTTGTTTTATTGAAGGTATTGTTACTGATATACCTTCATTCTGATTGACGAATGCCAAATAAAGTCTGGTTGGTTCGCTGTTCAGTGAACTTGCTGCTAATTTGATTATGGATGGTAATTCTTAAACGCATTAGTTGATTTTACCTAAGCAGATTCCATTTTAGGGAGCGAGAAGGGATGCTCCGAACAAGTTGACTGACACATGCATTAAAATCTACTTAGTGTGTGGATTGTGAACAAATGAAGATTAGAAATGAGGCTTATAGATTGTATATTTAGAAATAAAGCTTACATAATAAAACCTCAATACCTCTGATACAAAAAAGCTGCACCCCCTGAGAGAAAATAGAAACCTCCCACTCGAGGCATTCGTAACGTGTCTGATGAACTTGAGCACGAACAGCGATAAAAGTGCGAACTGTCAATTAATGCAGATTGGTATTAATTTACATTTGAAGCCAGAATTGCAGCCTGACTATCTTATGAGCAGGTAAGTAGCATATCTTCCGCTGTTGTTTTGACTTATTGAAAACAATTGTTTTAAAATAAATAACATTAAAAAAATTAAATAATTAGGCAACGCTGACATTAGACATAACGATTGCTAGTCATATCAGATAAGGTCAAACGGTGGAAACTAGCAGGCAAATAGACCAATGTAGTAACTGGTTTAGAGATTGGCATTGTTACCAGCATAAAGTTTAAATCTTCTACTGTCCTTCCTCAAAAATGAAATCAAGCACTGCAGTATTGCAGTCCATAATAAAACGCCCCATTAGTGGCTAACGCTATTGTAGTAGGACAGGTCAGTATGGGAAGGAGGAAGCGAGGTTCAAGTAAGTTCAACTCTTTATTCACATACAATAATGACTCATAGGTAGCTTTCTTCAAACACACTAATGCGCCACACTGCTGTGCATCACTCACTCTCTCTCTCTCACTGAGCTCTGGTGTGGGCTCCACTTATTGCTCTTCCCGGATTACTGCAACAAGAAACAGCTTTTAGACCTAACTGTCACTCAGGGATGAATGCTTACCGCTTCCCCTCTCCCTGGACGGACACTCAACCACGCCCTCGCCACACACCCCCACCACTCGACTCAGGCCAAGGAGCCATCCGGCCTGCCCACCACTCCCCCCCCCCATTTCTGGAATGGAAATACAGGACAGCCATCTGTGCCCCTTGCCTTTGGACAACCTTGAACTTAAAAGGCTGTAACGCCAGATACCAACGGGTGATCCGTGCGTTAGTACCCTTCATGCGGTGGAGCCACTGGAGGGAGGCGTGATCTGAACAGAGGGTGAAGGCCCACCCCAAAAGGTAGTAACGGAGATTGAGGACGGCCCACTTGATGGCCAAGCATTCCTTATCCACTGTGCTGTACTTAGTCTCTCTCAAAAAGAGCTTCTGACTAATGTACATCACTGGCCGTTCCTCCCCCTCCACCACCTGCAAGAGCACTGCCCCCAACCCCCTGTCTGTAGTGTCTGTCTGTAAAATGAAAGGGAGAGAGAAGTCAGGTGTATGTAAAAGCAGCCCGCCACAAAGTACAGCTTTCACCTGCATAAATGCCTGTTGACACTGCTCTGTCCACTGGACCGGATCTGGTGCTGCCTTTTTAGTAAGATCAGTCAGCAAGCTGGTGACAGCCAAATAATTAGGTACAAACCTACGTTAGTAGCCAGCCAGCCCCGGGGAGGCTGCAGTCACTGTGGTTTTATCAATTTGGGGCCACACCTGCCCGTGGCCCAAGTGGAAGCCCAGATCCCGTACCTCCACCCGCCCAATTGCGCACTTCTTCGGGTTTGCCGTGAGCCCTGCTCGCCTCAATGACCTCAGGACAGCCCTTAGATGTTGCAGGCATAAGCAACGTGCGGTCTGAGGACTCGGTCCATGAGCCGCTGGAATATAGTCGAAGCCCCCAAACAAACCAAACAGAAGTGTCATGAATTGGTGTAAGCCGAACGGTGTAGAGAAGGCCGTTTTCTCATGGGATATTGGAGTTAAGTGGATTTGCCAATAGCCCTTTGTCAAATCCATTGTCGAACAAAAAAAAGAGCCGTGCCTAACCGATTGAGCAGTTCATCAATACGAGGCATTGGATATGCATCATATTTAGACACTGCGTTTACCTTTCGATAATCCACACAAAACCGGTCCGACTCGTCACTCTTAGGAACCAGCACTACCGGGCTGGACCAGTCACTGTGGGATTCTTCTATTACTCCCATCTCAAGCATTGCATCCAATTCTTTTCGTACCACTTTTCCTTGTGCTCGGGAAGTAGGGACGAGTTCGTACCACTACCCCAGGCGTAGTCTCGATGTGGTGCTGTATGAGGTTTGTATGACCAGGTAGAGGCGAGAACACGTCTGCAAATTCTTTCTGCAAATTAGCAACGTCTGTGAGTTGAGACGGTGAAAGGTGGTTTCCACAAGTGACCAGGGTGAGATGACTGGCTTTTAAGTTCACCTCCGGCCCGAGCTCCGCCCTCTCTGGAACCACCGTCACCAAAGTCACAGGGACCACCTCCCTCCATAATTTCAGTAGGTTGAGATGCTTATTTGGCGTGCGTCACCTCTATCTGTTCGTTTTACCTCATAATCGAGATCGCCTACTCGTCGTGTGACCTCAAAGGGCCCTTGCCACTTGGCGAGTTATTTGGAGCTCAAGGTTTGGAGTAATATAAGCACTTTGTCTCCCGGTGCAAATTCCCGTAACCGAGCTCCCCTATCATACAGCCGGCTTTGGCGTTCTTGAGCTTGGAGCAACTTCTCCTGTGTTAGTTGACCCAAAGTGTGGAGTTTTGCTCTAAGATCAAGAACGTACTGAATTTCATTTTTACTGTTTGAAGGTCCCTCCTCCCAAGCTTCCCGCATGACGTCAAGCACGCTGCACGATGCTCATACAGCCATTGGATTATAATGAGCCGTCTGGAATAGCATTTTCTGATGGCTCTTCGGTATCAACAGCTGGGCTGTATCTTTTGTCTGAGCATCCTGCGTCACTCGATAAAACCTATTGTGGCTCTGATCTCTCTCTCTACTCTGACACTCTGGCGTGCCTTTTCAGGTCTCCCTCCGCCATCACTATAATGAGAGACAGGCGTTAGAGGTAATTGCGGCCCAGGTGATGAGCCTTACCGCTCTCCCTCTCTCGCAGACTGACACATGACCACGCCCCCCCATGCCACACCTATCTTTAATAATTGAAAAATACGGATGTGTGAGTGCAACGTCTGGCCGGAGACACTGACCATCAGTCACTTTCACTTGATCAAAGGCATGCCTAAGGATCTTGTCTCGCAACTGCTGTAGAGGGAAATCTCCAGCAGGGAATCCTCTAAGGGCTGAGGAAGCCGAGACTTCCCCCTCGCTTACGTCATCCTGACGTGGAGCTGATGTAGATGGCCCTGGCTCCACCTCTCCAGCCAGCGAGTCTTACACCACACACTGATGTGCTTTGTCACAGGACCCATCTACACACATGCCCCTCAATAAAGAAGTAAATGCCATGCCAATTCGTTCCCAAAATTTGTGGTTGGGTGAGGCGGGAATTAAACCGCAGCCTCAATACCATGTTTTTGTCCCCGAAATTGAATAGTGACCGTCACTATAGGGTAACTTTGAATATCCCCATGCTCACAACTCACCTTCACCCTCCACCCCATGCCCAAAGCCTCATCTTGAACCAAACATTGGTGGATAGTGGTTTGATCACAGCCGGTATCCACCAAGGCTTGATATGTACTTCCCCTGGTATGTGGTACATTCCAGCTCGATCGGGGGCCGCCCATGGGGAGTTGGAGACCCGGGGACCCGGACCAATACTCCTAGTTCCATCACAGGGCATTGGTCCTGGAACATGAAACCTGGAAAAATACGGATGTATTTTGGTTGCTCGCACCTGCGGCAGCAGATTCACCAACCTGGGGGGAAGAGTGAGGAGATACAGGGAGAACCGCCTTGACCGGGGAGCCGGTTTGGAAGTAAACGTCCCCTGGGGAAACAGGGTGGGGCAGGGACCAGACACGGAGGGGGGGTAGATAGGGAGAGAGAGAGGGGAGAGAGAAAACGAGTGCTGCTCCGCCCCCTGGGCTCTGGCGTGGGCTCCTCTTATTGCTCTTCCCAGATTACTGCAACAAGAAACAGCTGTTAGACCTAATTGTCACCCAGGGATGAATCCTTACCGCTTCCCCTCTCCCTGGACGGACACTCAACCACGCCCTTGCCACAGGTATCTAACGAACTACCGCGCTAAGAGAGCTACCTGGCTTACTACCGGTCCAATAAAATATCTTACCAGTTGAGCAAGAAAAAGCCATCTCTGGGTCGGTTTTAAATCTTTAAAGATCTCGGAGTTGTTGCCACCATGATTAATTTAGCTTATCCACACCCATCACCGCACATATACAAGCACTGTAGTAGCTAATTGGACCTTCTTTTCTTTATTTACGGACATGACGTAAACACGCACGGACGACTGAAGGAAGTATGCAATTTCCCACCAAATCCATCCCGACAGCTCTAAAATATAAATTATTATTGTTATAGGCTTGCCGTAGTGAATCTGGGTAAGGCAAAAACATGGTTTGGAAGACGAATTGTTGGTGTACTTTCAATTTTGTTCATTTCTAATGAAAAAAAAAAAACTTAGTGTAGCTTTAATAATAACTAAATACATTATTTTATAAGTAATATAAAAATATATATTATATTTTCACTTTAATAGTATAATAAAATATAAAATATGAATTAATAAAAATAATTAAAAGGAGCATGACGTGTGATAATTTTTTTACTTTTTAAATACCAAGCATGCAACTAGACATGAAAGGTTTGAAAGATTTTACCTTGCTAAGCCCATCAAAAAGCACATTGAAGTGAGGCAGTACGGCTACCCTAGCAACCTTCACTATATTGTAAAGGGCCTCACAGGCGTAGTACCGCAGACGGCTGTCAGAGTCATTGAAACATGTAAGAACTGGATCAATGAGTTCCTTCAGGTACAATCCAGAATCCTGTGAAAACACGTCATGAGGAAGATGAGATAATCATAAGTGAAGCCACCTAATTCTGCAAATATCCACAAGTAAAGGCTGTTTCCAATAAAAGTACAGTACAGTATATTGCACGTATAGTTCACATACTTTTCCCAGGGCAATAGAGCACGCTGCCAGGCCAATGAGACCCCCTTTTCTGCTGTGAGGGTGCTGGGAGAGCGCAAACTCTGTGGCCAAAATCTGGATGACATGTCTGATCTGTGCAGAGTTGTTCTGGGCTACAAATTCCCGTACAAGCCTAACAGAAGAATGCAAAGGAGCAATAAGAAACCTCAGAGCTATACAAGTGAATTATTATATGTATATTTCATTTCAATAATCTAGTACCAGGGGTCCATGCACAGATTTATAAAACATATAAGATTTCTTTTAACAATGTAAGAATAGTCTTTATAGACCTATGTCATATTAACTACAGTTGCAATCAAAATAATTCAACCCCCTGACCAGCAGTACATTCTGGTGATGTGAATTAAAACCTCAGTAAACAGTCAAAGTATGTTTTTAATACACATTTCAGTGATTTTGAGAACAAAGAGTTCAGTTTACCCAAATTTTAAAATAATAAATAACTAATTCTCTCAACAAATGTCATGTCAAAAATATTCAACCCCCAAAGTCAATCATTTGTGGAGCATCCTTTATCCTTAATAACAGCTAATAACAGTGTGGAGCCCCCCGCTATTCTCCGCGGCATCCACGCACAACTCACCATGCACCCCACTGAGAGCAAGAACCACACATTATAGTGACCACGAGGAGGTTACCCCATGTGACTCTACCCTCCCAAGCAACCGGGTCAATTTGGTTGCTTAGGAGACTTTGCTGGAGTCACTCAGCACGCCCTGGATTCGAATTCGTGATTCCAGGTGTGGTAGTCAGCATCAATACTCACTGAGCTAACCAGGCCCCCGCAACGGCAGTAAATTGTTCTCTAAAACATTCTCTCTCTTTTTTTTTCAATCTTTTACAATATAAATCAGCACACCACTGATAAACGTTCGGTAAGTATTCGAGTGTTTTTGGCAGAGAGGGGGAGGGTAATGTGTATTGCACTCAGAACTGATACTCGCTACTAGTCAGCCAGGTGAAGATGGAGCGGTCTACCTCAGCATTCAACCACTGGATCTATAGAGATAATTTAATTTTTAAGGAGAAACGGGGCAAAAACATCACTGTGCAATGTATCCTCTGCCTTCCAAAGGTTAATATCCTGTCAACTGCGAAGGATTCTACTTCAAATCTAAAGAAGCATTTGGATGTGTGTTTGTGTGTTTTTTTTTTACTTTACATCGCAAATCTAACCCACTCAAACACATTTTTGAATTATCACTCTGTGTGTAATATAAACATGTGTTGCAATGTCTTTGGAAGGGTTTTGTCCATAAAGCGTATCAAAATGCACAAATGCACATCATTTCATATTCAATTGGATTAGCGCCGTAAAGTTACTTTTAGTTTCTTAAATTGCTTTTGTAGACGGCTTCAAAAATGTATATGAATGCACTTTTAGTGTAGTGATAACTTAGAGACGTTTTTGTGATGCTGATTCACAAATATAACTGGTCTGATCTCTTACCACACGTGGATGGTGTTTGTAAAATGGCGAAATTGCATTTGAACCTGTCCATAATTTTATAAACTCCAATAAGAAATGCCTGTTAAACTCATACATATTTGAGTCTGTCATGGATTGAAGGCCTAGACCTCTATCAGCATCATGGGGGAAAACATGAAAATATGAAAACTTCCTTCATAGCCTTACATTTACAATAATTTTTCAGAATTTGTAGACATAAATACCAAAAGTAATCAGATTAGATTACCCCAAAAAATGTAATCTATGAGATTACATTACTGATTGCATTTTTTTGTCATGTAATTTGTAATCAGTACCTGATTACAATTCACAAGTAATCCACCCAGCACTGGTAGGAAGTCGTTAATCAAAGTTATTATAAAATACTACAGAAAAAATCTTGGTATCTTTTATATTTGGGAGGAAACTTGGTCTGCAAAGTTTAGAAACCTCTGCTCTAGTAGATAAAAGTCAACTTCAATTTAATAGACACACTTAAAATTATAGATCAACATTTCCTTCAGTGCTGTTTGAAAATGACTGAACTATGGGCTATTGATCTAACATGACTAATAATGAGATCACATGGCATGTCAGATGATTAGCTCTCCCTTGAAGCACAGCAACAAATACTGATACTTACTACAAAGAGAGAATAACAACATGTTTTTAATTATCATTTGTATGCAGTGTATAAGTGTCAGTGTCATAAAATGGGAATAAGTCAAACAGCAACTGCAAACAATTTAATCTAATTTAGTGCTCTCTGAAAGCATATCTGTTCTGATGTTTTGAAGACTTTGAAATAGTAAATAATAGACTAGGACTCACTTTTCAATCTCTAGAGCTGCCACTTTCCTCTTCTCATACAGTTTGTCATTGAGCGCTCTCACAATGTTAGGAGTCAGGGGAGAAAAATCCTTTTCTGTGTTCATTTTTTATTTATTTTTCACTTTTCCGAAAACCTTCTCAAATTACGCATATAATACTATGAACTGTTAAAATTGACCTTTGAAAATAGTGAATTTCCAGAGTAAACAGAAACATAAGATGACAGTTCAGTCAAATTATCACTAAATTAATGTTTCATCCAAGAGCTACTGGTCACCACTCGCTCGTTTGTTTTATAACACACAAAACGACATCTTGAAATCAGTTTGCATTCTAAGCTATTCATCACTAGCACTTATAAAATAACTGGACCTGCTGCTGTCTGCGACTTCAACTAAAAGAGCTGCCGTTACAGCCAATGCACAATAAAAGCCTTGAAACACTTCTTAATTCATCACTTTTATCATTCAGAGCCGATAATACGAACGCGATCACATCTACACAGAGCAAAAAATCAGATGAACATTCCCTCGCAAGTAATGTTGACAGTGGCAGATCGCGGTGTTTTTAAATACAAGCTATTGGTCACAACCTCCATCTGTCCCGGCTCACATGACTTCCTACAAACGTCACTGGCTAAATCGAGCGCCGATCAATGGATTTGTTTTGATGACGTCACAAGAATCACACGGTCTTTAAAAACAACAGGAGGTGGGGGAAGGAGGAGAATTTCTCTTTTTGATAGGGAACTTCTGTTATTTATTTTTATTTATTTTAATATAATGTTATGTGTTAATTTTTAATATATTAAAATATATATTTTTTTATTTAAGGATATATATATATAAGTACTTAAATAAGATATGTATAAAACTTCTCACTTAAGAAAAAAGTGTCAGGGAGAGGTAATAATATAAAAACAAATTAAAGGTTCAAGAATTACATACTGTATATATATATATGGTAATTCAAATAAATACTTTATGAAGCTCACAAATATTTAAAGTCTATGTATATGTACAGCCTTGCTTTACTCAAAACAAATATAAAGGTTTATTTTTTTATATTTTTTTTTTTTAACAAGACGATTTCCATTGATGAATATGACATTTAGTCCGAATTATAATAAGATGAATTAAATAAGCTTTTGTCATCATTGGATAATCACTGAAGCCAAAAAGAACATTTTCCTACAACTACAAAAATGTCTTGAACAATTCATGTTTTCAGTAATAACATTTCTGTACATTACACCGCAATGTAACAATGAATGCGATGTCAAAATTAATGCAACATAGTTTTATAGTAGTCACACGGTTTATATTTATATCTTTTTTTAATTTTTCTAATGATGACGTGCTGAATAGAGCATACGTTTAATAGACACCTCTTAAACCTTGTTTCTGATATGGTGCATGTCTTTTTAAGTCAGGTCACTTCGCGGCCATCTTTGGAACGCTCAGTCATGAAAGAACAACTCCTAACTACTTAAGTGGGGGAACACCGAATTCTCCAAAACGGCTGGTCAAGATTACGATCAAAGAACATGTTTCAAATTAGCAGTAAAATCTGACAACACGGGTATAATAAATTGTGCTTCTTTACCTCAGATTACGCTAAAAAACCAAAACAAAACAAATTCCCGGCCTGTGCATTCTAGAATTGATTGACAGGCAATGTCTGTATCAAAAAGGTGACTGTCTCTTTTACCTGTAAGGCGGGACTTCCTTTTCTACATCCGTTGACTGTTGGGCGCTCCAGCCTCTTGGTTGAGCGTTCAAATTTCTCCCATTAATTTTAATAGAAGTGGCCCCGTCTCTGCTATATGCTCTCTGGTTAAGGTAACCGGTTGTCTTGTTTTCTGTCAGCAGGTGTCACTCATTTCATTAATTTAGGGCCTCCTCTCTGAAGTATTTAATCCATATATTTTTTTTTTTTTTTTTTTTTTAAGAATCCTTTCACGTGTAAATTAGTAATTACTTACACAAATCGTTGACATTTTTCAAAATATTTACAAATACTAATTTAAAACGGGCTAAGGATCATTACATCACCAATGACACGCTCTCAGAATTCAAAGGTGTGAACCCTTCACGCGCAGTTTTACAGGCCGTTTTTAAACTTCAAAATGACATTTTCCTTCCACAGGTGTTTCTGTGTCTTCAACCTTCCTGTGCGCTCTTGGCTCTATTCCTGGTAATAGAAAACGTGAAGGACAGGTGGCGTCGTAGTGAAGTCAAGTCACTAAAACACATTTTGTGTACACAGGTGAATGTGATATTTCGCAGTGTATCGACCCGAGAACGTGCACCGTGTCGATTTCACAGTGCACACACCAATGGACCTGTACACTGCCTGTGGATGTATACCCATTGAGGTAAGACTGACATGACTTTTAGCTGCTTTCTCATTTAATTGTTGCTGTGTCCGTTTCTTAATTTGGTTTCGTTCGTTTTTGAAAAGCATGTAAGCCTATAATATAAACACACACACACACACACACATACATATACATATATATATATATATATTTTTATTCAAACATTAAATATATCAAGTGGTGCAACCATCAAGTAAAAGGTATTTGCTTACAGTAATCATTAATTTCAAAAAAGTTCTCAATTCACCAGTTTATAACTTCAATTGATTTCTAACCCTTAACAGAAAAACAACACATGTTGCATACTCCCTAACACTGGTGTCTGGCCCACCTACCAATGGGAAAATTGTGCGAGATCCAGCTGTTCAGAGAGTACAAATGTGTCTATCCCTACATCCGCAGACTCGGCATGGCATTTCCCATCTTTTCTTTCTACAGGTAACACACTTTTATTTATGGCTATAAAATAAACTGTGTACAGTATATTCTGTGCACTTGGTCTTCTTTTTTTCTCTAAGAGAAGTCCTGTTGAAGCTGGATGAAGTGGATGTCAGTGTGGAGATGAGTTTGTTCAAAGATCACACGTACACAGAGGCTTTCATCAGTGCATCTACTATTAAGTTCAAGGATCAAGTCTACATCCAGATCCAAGTCACAGAGCCAGAAGACTTCTTCCGTCTGAAAGTGAACGAGTGTTGGGCAACTCAGAATGCTCAGCCTCATGACAAATCAGGCTTTACTCACACACTGCTGATAAATGGGTGAGTTAGTTCTGGGAATTTAAGCTTACTAAGAATACTCTTATTTGATCTTGTTGCAAATATTAAACCCAGGTGGTGCACACTCAACTGCCACTGAAGTCACTAACATTGTTAATCACACTTCCAAGTAAACATTTGCCTTTCATTATATTTCCTGACATTTTTCTGTTTGTCTTCTTACTTGCTTTTAAGGTGTGCAGATGACAACTTTATTCGTCAACAGCTCAGTACATCGAGAAAGGGAAACGGCGAGGGATCAACTGTCCGCTACTCCTTTGAAATGTTTCTTTTTCTAAGCGAGCCCTATGGTTTCTACCTGCATTGTACTGTGCATTTCTGTACACCAGAGGATGAAAATTCTTGTATTCCTGTAAGCATCTGTACCATTGTTTTATTGCATTGTCTGTTCTTCTGTGCTAGTTATTGAAGGTCTTGTTTTCACTTTGTTTACTTGATAACCCTTTTTATTAGGAGTGTAAATCTGTGTACAAAAGAGAGGTGATTGTGGATAAACAGGTTCAAGGTCTCCTGTCTTATAGACCAATCAAACAAGAGGTCCCAGAGAGGCCCATGACAAGTAAGTTTAGACAGGTTCCTACAACATTTTAATACATGGATACCTTTTAATGCAATCGAGAATGGGTACAGTGGCCTCAAAAAGTATTTGGATACTTAAGCCACACTTAATATATCTAAATGTATATTTCAGCCTGGCCTCATGAAATTTACGTGACCATGGCAACATATTTGCAAACCAAAATTACGTGCTGTATTATATGTTTGGCTGTGTGTTTCTCCGTGACATGTCAAATGATGTAATAAGACAAGGTTTTTAAGATGAATATTAGATGGATGTTTTAAAACCGACATCCTTACCCTAACCAACACCTAAACCTAACCGATAGTGTTCTTGTCACAAAAGCACATTTTATAAAGCAACCACGTCATTGCATGTCGCTTGACACTTTCGTGTTACGTATCAACTTCCGTGCTTGTTTGGGCTCGAACCACATACTTCAGAGTCTAAGTTGAACACAATCAGAATCAGCTTTATTGCCAAGTATGCTTACACATACAAGGAATTTGTCTTGGTGACAGGATCTTCCAGTGTACAACAATACAAAAACGGCAGAAAGACATAGATAATAATAAAAAATAGTTATACACATACGTACACACACATGCATACATACACATATGTAGTGCAATCTAATACAAAAGTTATCTGTTATGTACAGCACAAATACAAATCTGTTATGTACAGTGCAAATTTTTTTTTTTTTTTTTTTTTTTTTTGTCAGGTGAGCTACTGCAGAAGCTAATCGTGTTTGAATAAGTGTGTAAATGTAGGTGAGTCTGTAATACAACCACTAAGGTGTTGTTTTTCAGAGATGCGTTTGAGTAGAAGTGTTTCTATATCATAACATAAAGTGCAAAAAATAAAGTTTATGAAGTCATAATCCCCCATTGTACTTGTGATTTATGTGAAATTGAATAAAACGCACCATTGTTGTAGCGCCTCTAGTGTTAATTTCACCAGGAAACTGCGATGAAACAGAATTCGGCACGTAAAACTCGATTAGCAAAAATTTTGTTATAGTAACAGTGGTTCTATGAGACTAGGTTGGTATATTTAGATAATGAATTAGCAAGCCAAGTTGCATTTATTTAAAGAAATGTATTACACAAAGTTTTATTTTCTTACAGATTACTCTGAAGATTAATTTGATGGAATTTAGTTGGGAAATTGAAATGCATAAATCTTAAAATTTAGTATAAAAGCAAATAGATTTGCTATTCAAAATTAAGTATTTGGACACTTTCTGGTTGTCACTTAGTGAAACAGTAATGTGGTGAACTACACCTGTGGATACTCTTCTAGGACACTTGTGTGAACTTGAGGTGAACTGACTTCATATATTAAAATTAACAGATGGTTAAAAGTAATTGCAAAAAATGTCTTTGAAAAGTGAAGTTAGTTCTGAGAAAAAAAGGTCGAGCATCATTTGTTTGCCACTTGATGTGACTAATCTGCACAATACAATTCATGCATTTTAAAGTAATTTTGTATTTTGGGTCTACTGTACTTCAACTGGCACTATGAATGGACGCGATTAGGCTAATTATTACTAGGTTTAGACTAGAGGAATGTAAAAAAATAAAAAATAAATAAGTTGTTTGAACAGTATAGATTTTGTTTAATTTTAGATCTCCTGACATTGATATTTCCATTGGGAGTGATTTGGAGTCAGGGCATCTTCTCATCCTGATCAGCATTGCTAAAGCTGGAATTAGATGACACGTGACAAATAGGTAAATAAACTTGCGTTTCCGTAATACATAGTTGAAAAAAAGCTGTAACCAAGTAGGCTCAACTGACATTTACAGTGCTGGAGAGGGAATTGAGTGGTCCTTTATTAGGCAGCCTGAATGTGTTGTCTTCTTATATCAAATGGGCTGCAACTTGATTTGTATAAGAAACATGACTCCAACTCTATAGTACGGAGTATGAACAACAGGTGGCAGTGAGGACTTAAAGTGTAACAAATCACATCTGCTTAAAAACTGTTTTCATTCTTTAAAGCGATTTCAGTAAGTTACACTAATGTGTTGTTCTAAAGCGATGAGTGGTGAGCATGTTTAATAGTAAAGGGTGTAGAAAGCACAAAGGATTGTGAGAGAATCGGGTGTGGCTGCGTGCTGCAAATCGGCATGAGATCCTCATGAGGTTCAATGCTCATATTTGGAGTCCTCCGAAAACTTTAAGATCATTTGGCCTTTTATCGAGGATGTGCCGCCTGGTCCTCGCCACTTCCAGATGGTTTCAACCGGGCGGCACGTATCAACAAAGACGATATGATGCAACGATCAACAAGTAGCATTATTCTTCACTATATAATGGGTAGAAACTGCTTGTCAGTCACATATAGTTTCCCAGGAAGGGGTTTATAAGCTTTTTCGCCGTTGGAGACTCTAACGAGGGGGGATCGCCTTTTTGTACTCCGTATTGCGAAACTGGCTTCTAATTTGCGGTTAAGCGCGGATAACTGTTTAAAAAAAAAAAAAACTAGACGGAACTAGAGAAATGTCCATGTAAATTGGTGGGCTTATAGTGCCTTTGAGTTCCAAGGAGGAACTATTTTTGTGTTTTGGTAATTAAAGACTATATAAAATATCTCCGGTTGCGAACTAATCTAAGTATAGTGTTCCAGGGGAGGAGAGGTTTGTGCGTTTATAACCCATCAGCTGACCGCACATTTTCACTGGAGTTGCGCATCTGTCCCGGGCGGGCGCGGAGAGATGTCAGCCCGCAGAAGCAGATCTCACCGGTCACTGAGAGCCGTTACTGTGATTTTCATCCTGCTTTTTATCAACATTGCTGGAATAGCTGCAGAAGATGACGCTTTTAATGCAGAGGTTTGTGGGGTCTTTGAAAAGCCATTGTTTGAATGGTCTTTAAAGTGCTGGAATTGATAACTTGATTATTTAAAACAAAATATGTTGTTTATAATTGTGTGCATGTTGATGTATGATCAAAGATTTTTGTTTTCTTGTGCTTGGGGAGAAAAAAAAAATTAAGCTTAAGTTAGATGAAGACACAATTTACCTGGTGTCTTTAATTAGCTATATGGATATTTCTTTATTTTTAAACTTAATGCATTGTGTGGCCATTATTTAAAAAGTTTACTAGAGTGAAAAGTCAACAACGCTTCCTTGGCATGATAAAG